>NC_134174.1:38449288-38765652 GCF_964188355.1 Buteo buteo
GCTCTTTAAAATAACCTAATAAAGGGATTTTTTTACTCCATTAATTTTTTGCTGTGGTTCTCCATGATCATAAAGCTGTCTTGGCGATTACCTCCTGCTTCAGTGAAAATGCAAGAGCTGTATAAACATTGGCATTTTGTCAGGGAAAAATGATGCAGGTACAAGACTAGATGAAGGAAGTGTGGCAGGGTGGCTGCAGTAAGTGTGACAGGAGGTAAGGAGTTGCTCCTAATTTGACAGCTGACAGCTGCAACTGGAGCAAATGGTAGTTGCTAATCTTTGAATACTGATATAACAACCTAGGTTTCCTTGAATGTTAAGGATTAGATAAAACTCACTGCAATTCTGCTTCTTGAAATTGAATGCTGCTGTGAAATCCTTGCTGATTTTGTTCGTCTTTTCTTTCGTAATATTGAGAAAAGTACTGACATAAATCACTTCAGATTTTCCATTTCCCCCTAATTCTTAAATGTAAGTGTAAAATCTTCTAGATTTTTTTCTTTCCTTTTAAAACTGTAACTGAATGTGGTGGTTCTGAAAGGAAAAAAACCTGACCAGGATCCTTCCCCTCTCCACAAACTGCTGATGGCAGTGTGCTACCCTCTCATCAAAATGAACCGTGCGTTAGATCGAGATGCCTTCAGCACAGACATCTCTGTGGCAGGTGGCTGCCTGCTTTCTGGTTGCTGATCCCTGGGCTGTCCACAAGCTGCCCTCTGCCTTCCTGATCCCAACTCCAGTGAGACCTCCCAGGCTGCTGCTTCCTTCCTCCCTTGCTATGTTAAGAACATAATCCAGGACGTTTTCCTCATTTGAATGGCCAGACAGGGAGAACTAACAAAATAAAATGTCATCTTCTGGCCTGAATGCTTGGCTATTGATAGACAGCTTCCTCAGAGTTTGCCCTTTCCTCCATCACTGTCGGGCACTAACATAAAACTGCTTCTGTTTTCTCCTTTTCCTCCTAACGGTCAAATTTTGAGTATTCCCATTTTGCTAGCGATTGACATTCAAACCTTTCAGACTCCCTTGCCTTTTCTCCTCTTACTGCATACTTTTAGACTACAGATTTCTACAGTTCTCTCCTCCTTGCTATGAAAGTAGCATCTCATAGGCCCCAAAGCCACATTTAGGGGATGAAAAGAGAGTTGCTCAGCATGGTTGCCTGGGAGGAAGAAAGAAAGAGAGGGGAGAGTAAAATGTCTTGAAACTCTAGCTTCTCTGTCATGTGTGGTGGTCATACTATTTTCTTGCATATGCCAATCAATATCAGCCTGTTTTCTGATGAGTTACATGTCTAGATATCAATACACTTTAAAGGCCAGCATTTTGTCACTGGGGGTTGTATTGACTTCCACATTTAAAAACTCAGTTAATTTTCAGGATGTTGGTGAACACATTTGTGTTATTAGCATCCAGAATGGCTGAAAAGTCCCCTTTTTTCTCATCATCATAGTAATCTCTCACATTCTCATCAGCTCTTTCTTCCTCAGAAATATGGATAGTGGATAATCAAGTGCCAAGCTGAGGAATGCCACAACACAGGTTTTCTCAGGAAACTGTTAGGACATAACGAAAACATTGGGGATGATGTAACTGAGTTTGGAAGGAGTACCAGTTCCCGGGGAATGAAGATAAAAGGTTGATAGCTTTGTTTTTTAGGCAAAGGTATTTGGTACCTTCTGTACAGGCATGCAACTCGAACCAGTGTCAACAGGAGTTTAATGTATGGATTGAGAACACAGTATAGCTTGTAGGCTTGGTATATCAGATCTATGAAATATGACTTAATCTTCCTCACAATCAGCATGTGAAAGATGAAACTAGAAGGGGCTGATTTTACTGGAACAGCCACAGAGCATGAGCTTTTAAAACCTTCTGGGTTTTTGTTTTTGTTTTGTTGTTCCAAATGTTCAGTAATAGCAGCAATGTTTGGCCATCACTAAGTGATAATTTGAGCAAAGTAAAGAAGCTTGTGCCCTTAGGGTCTCTGTGCCTGTGCTCTTAATGTAGTATGCTTTTGACTGGAGGAGCGCATGACACAAAAGCATTAAAGTCAATGTTGCAGAGAGTAAAATGTCTTTCCAAAGACATGCTTATTTTCGGGCTCTCTCTTGTAAAATACAGGTGCTACTCTTCTAGCTCCAAACACATTTTAGTGTCCAAAGGATGTTAGTATGGATTTAGCTAACAGCCTGCATTATTTGGGGCCTTTGTCTGGACATGAAAAATAACCATTTCCTTGCCTGAGCTGAATTCTTGACGAAGTTGCAGAACAAAAAGTTGGCAACCTTGCTGCCCTCAATGGGATCACCAGATTGAACAGGTTCACTACGTGCTCTGGGTGTGTTTTACCACTTCCTACTTTAATCAGAAGGTGGCTGTGCCTGAATGGCTGTGTGGGTGCTAACGGCAGAGGGGATTGAAGCACTGCAGCTCAGCAGTTTCTTCCCCAGCCAAATTTTACATTTTCATTTAGAAAATATTTTGTGAAGTGGTCTGAGCAACCTGTGCTTTAGCAAAAGAAAAGGAGGGCTGCATTTGCCTATCAACATTGCTAAAGGGGCACAATTTTTTTGGGAACAGGGTGGTCATGTGAGGTGCTCTAGACTCCTTACTCCTCTGGAAAGAGCCTGGCTTTAGCAGGAAACGTGAAAGCTGCAGATCTTCATGGGAGGACCTCATCCATTTCTCCCAGGTGGCTCCCACATGACTGCCAAAATGGCCAAATAGTACAGATTAGGGCATTCCTAGCATTACAGAGTACTAGGATGTCCTTTCAGAATAAGTTTATATTTCATATCGTGTCTTTCCCTTTTCCTAATGAGGGCCATGAGATTGTACACCCTGTGTTTGTCACTCAGTCCTCTCCTAATAACTGTTGAAAACATTGGCTACTTAGAAGGAAACTGGAGAGGGAAGTGGGGACTGACAGGTACTAAGTTGCTGCATTTACTGTGAAAGTTGGTGTTTGGGGAGAGGTGAGGCCCCATGAAAGAACCCATAGACCAGTCAGCACAAGCCTATCTTATTAGACAAAAGCGAACATCATCCCTATGCACCATATTTACAAGAAAGCAGGTTTTGCCAGTTCCAGTGCTCACAAGGCTGCTAGTTTGTTTTACAGCAGATGATAATGCCCCTTGCTGTGCTTCCTGACTTCTGTTCTAAGAGAATACAGTTATCCCCCTGTTCTCCCTATCCGCAGTGGTGGCTGGAGCACAGCTGGAGTCCCAGCACAAACCCTAGCAGTCTCTGCAAACACCAAATCCACCTCAGCACCCTAATTCAGCAGAAATTTCCACTCATGCTACATGAATGCATAAATCCAGTACTGCCAAAGTTTGGGAGGAATTTCTATGATAAAAGACAGAGTATATCTATCTCTACAAATCCATATATTTGACAATCCTGTCAATCTCTGTTTCTTACCTAAATAAAAAATATGCTTTCATAAGTCCACCAGAAAAGGCAAATTTTCTGGGTTGATTTCCCTGTCTAATATTAGATTTCCATTAAATCCAGATAAGGTGTCAGAGCTGGTTAAAAACTAAATTGCAAGAAAAAAACAAAAAATGGCCTTCACTAAGAGAAGAAAAAGAACATATTCCTCCTCTTATCAGTACTTAAAAATAGCCCTACTACTTTTATTGAAACTTGCAGATAATTTGTTCCTTGCTTGGGAACAAATGTACCGAGTTCCAGTCTTTGTAAGGGGGCCTGGAATGTAGCACAAACCCCACAAATGGCTCTTGCACCCCAAAGTGCCTGTGTGTTGCACAACGGGGCTGCTGAGCTCTGTCTGCTTCATTGCACCTCTGCAGAAGTGCTTTACATGGGCTCTGTTCCAGCTGCTGTCTCTGCAGAGGTAGCTCTCTAGCTACACCAAATTTATCTGTAATTAGTAAACTCTGCATGGGTATGAAGATCTGTTTGGTACACAGCAGGGTGTTGGATAGAAGCCCAAGGTACATAGATTTTTTTTCAATATGAGGAGTTGGATTTTGTTTGGGACACTGAAGATTACTTATGGACAAAGTGAAAGCATGGCAAGAGGGTCACAACTTGGATGTGATCTGGAAGAGGACATATCTCCTGAAGGTCATTGGTTAGTGCCCCTTGTATGGGAAGAGATCCTTTGGGTCCTTTGGAGAGATTGTTTGTATTTGCTTTCTCTCTAGTGTGTAAGATAAATAAACTTACATATTAAGATATGCAGGTAATAAATATGTGCTTGCTTTGATTCTCTGAAATCTAAGCAAGTTGCCTTATAGCAGGATCTGGGTAAGGTTGCTAGGTAAATTATAGCTCTTACTTGTACAGTAGTGATGATATCGGTCCCAGGCGACTGCAGCGCTGGAGCTAATGCTGGCTAGTGCAGTCAAGAAGCCCTGGAATCCATGAATTTGACAGCCGTCAGAACCGTAGGGCCAGTATCTGTCAACAAACACAGAATATATTAAGAAAATGATAGAAAAAAGTGAAGACATGTTTGGAAATTGCATTAATGGAGAGGGTAAAATGATAGCCTGTGCCCATGCTTTCTAAGTCTGAGAAACATTGTGAAAGATGTTACTGTGGTTACCTTTAGGTATTTGCCAGCATTTATCTTGCTGTGGTGCCTGATATAGTACAACAGCTATTTTTACTCTTAATATGGAGAAGAAAATATAACTCTGCATTTATGTATTGGAAAGTTGTTTCTTAATTTGAAATCTACATTTCATCCAATTATCCATATCTTCAAAATTTGTACCCGCTGGGAGCAGCCAATTTGTCAACATGTGAAAGTATCAAATGAGTAATAACCTTTTGGAAAGTCAGTGTTCACCATGCAACACAATACAAAAGCTCACAACGCATAAAAATACTCCTGATAGCAAGACCAAGGCCTTCAAATGTCTTTGCAGACATAGAATGAAAAGAACCATGAGATGTCTCATGTGGCAGACATCTGCTGACATGTGCCTTCAATATCCTGGTCACCCATGGCAAGGAGCCACAGCTTTTTTTCTTTCTGTGTTCATCTAACCTGGCTCTTTTGCTCATAAAGCTGGCTGTGAGGTGGAAGTCTTCAGCAATCTCCTTTCTCATGTATTTACAGAACACCAGTATAATTCATTAGGAGACTACCCCTGGAAGTCCCTTTGAACAGGAGATAGCTGACTGCTTGGGAGGCTGGGAAACTTCTGCTCCCATTTAAAAGAAAAGGTCCTGCAATTGTTAAAACCAAGCTCATTTTGATGTATTGACCTTAGCTTCTCAGCTCCAGTTCAGTAAAGTCATCTTTACTGACTTCAGTAAGACATAAGTGTCTGAAACAAGTGACCTATACAGGAGGTAAAATAGTGTTGAATAAGGCCTCACTGGAGCTATTGACTTGTGTCGTGGTTTAACCCCAGCCAGCAACTAAGCACCACGCAGCCGCTCACTCACTCCCCCCCCACCCAGTGGGATGGGGGAAAAAATCAGGAAAAGAAGTAAAACTCCTGGGTTGAGATAAGAACGGTTTAATAGAACAGAAAAGAAACTAATAATGATAATGATAGCACTAATAAAATGGCAGCAGTAGTAATAAAAGGATTGAAATGTACAAATGATGCGCAGGGCAATTGCTCACCACCCGCCTACCGACACCCAGCCAGTCCCCGAGCGGCCAAATCACTGCCCCCCCCCCCCCCCTTCCCAGTTCCTAAACTAGATGGGACGTCACATGGTATGGAATACACCGTTGGCCAGATTGGGTCAGGTGCCCTGGCTGGGCATGAGAAGCTGAAAAATCCTTGACTATAGTCTAAACACTACTGAGCAACAACTGAAAACATCAGTGTGTTATCAACATTCTTCACATACTGAACACAAAACATAGCACTGTACCAGCTACTAGGAAGACAGTTAACTCTATCCCAGCTGAAACCAGGACAACTTGTTAATTTGTGAAAATGTTTTTATATCCATTAAGAGAGAATAAAATGGTCACATTCTGGCTTGAAATGTATTTCTGTTCTCTATTAAAGATATTTCCAGGGTTTAAAAATATGCTACTTGGAATTATTAAACAGCTATTTTATAGGGTGGTGGGTTTTTTTCAGTATGGTTTGCTTGTGATTTGTTTGTTGCAATTATTCACTGAAATGCTTGATATTGTTTCTGTCCTCTGATTAAATGATTGATGTGTATGAAAATGTGGAAAATCAAATGTGTCATAACTGATGTGACCTCCCTGCTAACAGATCTGCATTTTCATTCTCCAGAAGCTTCTCAAGCAAGTGCTTTAATAGAAAGGTTCATAAAACCCCAGAAAGACTTGCAGATAAATTTGGGGTCCATCTAGAGGTTTAGTCAAATGAAGATGTACTACTATTTTGATATTCAAGTAGCTTCTACTATAGCCACTGGTAAAGCTGTCTGATTAAATGTCTTCTATAATCAGTCTTATAATCTGTCAGTGATTATATGCAGTAAAGTGGTTTTTTTACTTGCCTGGTAGAACTATATAGTTTCATTTTGCTGTTTCAGATTGAGAAAATGAGAAGGTTGGTTCGGTGGTATGCTAGAAAGAGAGTAATTTAATTAATTTGACCTCTTAGAACTTAAGCTGTTAATTTTCACACTGTTCTTCTGAGCATCCTTTAGGAAAAAGAAGATATACCTTAGGAAACTGGAAAAGGCAGCGATGAATGCGTTGATGCAGATCCCACAATCAGCCAGTGCAATGCTGAGAACCAGCAGATTGCTGGGTGTTCGGAGTTCTTTGATTTTTCGGAAAGAAATAATTGTCAAGCCATTCAGACAGAAGCCAAGCAGGGCTGAAATACAGAATTGTTTGGCATGATTCAACCAGAAATAGAAAATATCTACAATGATACTGCTGTTTTCTTTATTGAGAGAACAATTATTACTGTGGAAACTTATGCACAGCGAATATATCTGTAGTGGTCACAGTCTGCACGCAAGTTACAAAGACTTTCAGGAGAGAAGTCATAGGTGACAGCTGAAGCCGCTGTCTGCATCAGGGATATGGCCAGTCATGTGGAGCAGAAATGGTTTAATCTTGTTTGTAATTCTGCCTTTTGTTTTAATAGAGAAACCTGATTTCCAGGCTCTATCCAGGAACACATGAGTCAGAGCGAGGGAGATGCAGAGGAGGCAGTTTCAGAGAGGCTGACAGCCAGCACGTGCTTCTGGTGCACACATCTCCAGGCCTGTCTTTGGTAGAGAAATGGGTTGTGTTTAATATCAGCTGTAACATTCTTTTGTGTTTAAGCACAGAAATCCCTCAGCCATTTTTCAGTCAGCCTGCCTCCCTTCGGGCTTCCATCTAAGGTTAACCTAGACAGTGCTTGAATCACACCAGCTCAATCTTATTACTGCCCTTCGTCAATAGACTATACATGGAAAGGAATAATCTAATTATAAAAAGCAGTCAGTGATAGATTTTAAAAAATAAGTTAATGTTGGTCCTCAGAGGAGGATCCAGGCAACCCCAGCTATTCACCCAGAACAGAGCTGTACCAGCCTGAAACCTATTCTTCACTGGTTTAAACTCAAGCTTTGTCCTTTAATGTCCTTTTCAAGATGACCTGAATTATTTTAGCTCTGATGAGGCTCTGACTCAACATCCCATCTCTAAGTCTCAATTAGATGAGAGGCAGTGTGTCTGTCTTTGTGTTCTTCTTGGAAAGAGAAATTATGTAGTGCAGAAAAAATCCATATCCCCTAATTCTGTAAAGTAGTATAGTTACTTATGCTCATTGTCTTAATTCTGCAGTTACATAAGATGGATGATTTTGTCTAGTCAGAAATCCTGCTCCTACCTTAATTGCATTAATGGCTGATGGGATAACCATAGTAACAGCTGATGTGCGTCTTTCATTACACAACATATAACATAATATTTCCAGGAGAAATACTTGGAGCTCTGCTGTTCTTATTTCCTCCCTGCCAGTTTACCTCCCACCCACAGGGTAAAACTGCTGCTAACTCTCCCAAATGCAGTGAAGCTTTTAGGAGAGGTATGTTGTGACCATATTTAGAGTAGAGCTGAAGAGTTATTACTATATCAGCTTTCTGCTATCTTTCCCCTGTTTTTGGAACCTCCAGGCTTCATCCCACTCTTCTTTCTTGAAGGCTGTCATGAGTGTACAAATAGAGAGTTTACTAAATTAAAAAAAGAATAGCTCTGAGTTTTCATTTTTAGAACAGCAAATGTGTCCAGTTAATAAAGTGAATGCAAGGTTTTCCTCTTCCCCACAACTTATTTGCAAACTGCACTTAAAAGCTGCAGAAAAAAAAGGTCTTCATTGCCTTTCTCAGAGTCTTTGAGAAAGTGAATTAATCTTTAATTATTTAGTTTGATCTTCTAAGTCAGATGACAAAGAGTTGTTTTGCCAATCCGCTGGGCACATTCTGCCTAAAACCCTATAGAAAATACTTGTGTTTAGTAAAACATAAGTGTGTTAGACCACATGTAGCTTTAAGGGAAGGTTACCAGCAGGTACTTTGCTTGGACTTCAACGACTGCAGGTCCCTGGCAGGCTGCAGCCCCTGAGCACAGGTGGGTGTGCGGCAGGTGAGGGCCGGCAGGGCCGTGCTACCACAACCAGCCGTTCCCCGGCTCTTGGCCTCTGCCAGCATCCAACGGTGTCCCTGTCCTCCTGCCACTTCTCACCGCTCGGTAACGATGGGTAAAGTCATGCCAGGACCTGCAGATGGCTTAATGGCTGTTGGCCAGGCTTAGCCCTGAACTGTCTGTTTGGGCAGCAGCTCACCCATGGGCCAGAAGTAGAAGCTTTTTCTTCACTCGCTCTCTTCCAAGGAAGAGTTTCTGACATAGCTCTTCCACCTTTCCTTTGCAGGCAGACACAATGCTGCTTTCCAGCTGAGCTCGCCTGCAAGGAGAGGGCGGGCATCCTCTTTTCTCCTATGCTCTGCGTTCATGGGGTGAGATGATGAGCATTTATCCCATTCCGATGGTGCTTACAGCTTCTCCTCCGCTACTGTTGGGGCCCACGATCCCTGCACCCCCAGCTGAGCAGCACTGTGCAGGGATGGAGTCCCAGGCCCTGACTGGGATGTAGCTCAGAAGAGACTCCAGCGACTGACACCAAAATAATCCTAGCTACAAGCCTGTCCTTTGCTAGCTGCCAGGTAGATACAAATTCACGGTTTTGTGGCAGTATCTCAACAAAGTGGCACATGCCTTAACAAAAGCCCACATTGGCTAAATTAAATGAATACGGTCTCCTACCTCAAATTTTGCTTCTTAACACTGTGAAAGCTTTTGAATTTCATGCAACTATATTTCTGTTTGTTACTTTTACTCAGCAGCCATTAACTGCAGCACTACCAATGCAATCTGGAGGTATGCTCACAGTTAACAGACTATTTTGGACCTATCATCTTTGATTATAGAACAGCCACCACAGCCCACAAAACAAGCAGCCCAATTTTATTGAGAGATTATCAGTCATTTCAACATCCTTCCCCTGAGGAAGATAAAATTGCCTCAGAAGTCAACAACAAAATCTTACATCCCAAATTCTTGATAAGAAAGCTAAGTAGCAAGTACTTCCCTGCCATAGGGCAGCTATGTATACAGAGCAGATCTTCACTGCAAACAGCTTGCAGCTCACTCTGATTTACTCACCAGAAATACTGGTGATATAGCCACAGTAACCGCCATAGCTCTGGGTCAGCATACCACAAATGCTGCTGTTTACTTCAATTTTCTTTCCCCCTCCCACCAGGAATAATAGGGGCAAAATCTTACTGCTGCTGAGGTCCTGCATCGAGCTTACCTTCTACCAGCAGGGCAGTGCCGATGGCAAACACCTCTAATTCAGTGAAGCCTTCAGGGAGAGGATACGCAGTGACCATACTTGCGATAAAAATGCCAACAGATTTAACCTCTGCCCTCTGTTACAGCTGTAGGGCTGCCTTTTCTCTGGATCCCCCTTCTTCCACTAGCCCAAGGCTTCTTAAAGGAGCAGCTCACGTGCAGACACATGCTCATTATTATATAAAAGCTTTGGGATTTTTAGTCCCACCACTACAATCCCTGCAAGAATGTTATTAATGATGGGACTAGCATCAACCCGCACTCCCCCTTTCCCTGCAAATCGTATTTCAGACACCAGCAAAATGAAAGCATTCATTGCAATTACAACAAGTTCTTTGTAGAGACAAGATTAAGAACCCTGTCCAGTTAATTCTGCAACACTGGAAAAGAATTAAAGGTTGTGGAATGAAGGAAACATGTAATATATAATTGGGGAGTGACCTGAAGAACAAAGGGGCACTCATTGAGTTGGTAATTAGGGGAAAAGTATGAACCAAGAATTTCTGCAGCATATAGGTCTTCCCATCACCCCTTTTTTAGAAACTGGGCAGTGTATTTTTCTGGCAATGACTATTCTGTATATTACATATCTCCTCTTCATAACTGAGGCTTAACTGAGGTGCACGCTGGCACAGCCTGATTAAAGGCAAAACTTACAAATTACTGATTTTGGGCCCCAGACGTACAAGGATGTATGTGAGTTGCCCAGTGATGAGCGCTCACAGGAATTACCTTACTGTCCTTTTGATGTTTGAGGACTGGGGTCTTGGTGTAGCGTGGCTCTGGAGTATGTGCAACGTGCAGCATGTCCAGCCTCCAGATCTTAACTGCAGGCTGACTTCCCACCACGAGCAAACCACATGATGGATCTGAGATGTGCATGAGCCCTTATCATTTCCCAGCAGGGTCAACCATTTTGTTTTCATTTCTTGTACTACTGATTGATTAACTAACTCCTTGGGAATTTGAATGCCTGCATCCTGAAGAATGGAAAAGAGCAGCTTTCAGAGTCCAAGTGAAACAAATGGTACTTTTTTAGCTAGACAGCTATTATTTATGGAATTTTCAATGTCTGTCCATTAAAAGTGAGCAACTTGGCCACACTTCTCAATTTTTAACCTAGATTTAGGGTAGCAATAGCTATGATAACTACTTGATAGGGTTGTTTTCTTTTAATGGTACTTTATTCCACCCTTTTTAGTGCATTTGTTGCCTTTTTCTTCACTTCTCATTCCTTACTACTTTTCCACAGACCCACTCATTGCCTTAACAACAAGGTGCCACTAGCACGACAGTTGCTACTTTGACACATAATTTTCTTCATCCTCATAATCCTGCTGCAAAATGGGAGCAAAAAGGGAGCTGAAGCACAAGGGATTTTCGCTTCCCCCAGCTTAGGCCTCACACTGTGCTGATCTGGCTCCTGGTGGATTGAGATGACAGGCAGAGTGAATTTGCTCCAGGTGCATCCAGAGCTTGTTCATGGTTCTGACTACACAGTGGAGGTGCATTCACAGTCAGGGATCTTGGTTGAAGACAGTAGTGGATTTTTTTCAGTTTTCTTGAAATCTGTGCTAATAGCCTGTGATGCCCAGGAGAACTGATCGGAGCTTCAAGGCTGTTGTGAAACCATCTTGCTCTGGTTTGTGATCTCTGGCACTCAATTTATAGCTGGTTTTGATGTAGGCAATTGACTTGATGGATATGCTCTTGGATTTTGAAGTAGGATTCAGGAGGGCATGATATTTGTTGGGCTATACAGATATTTGGTTTAAGCAGAGCAAAATTACATTGCACCACAGAAATCCATCGTTATGTTTGTCTTTCACTTACCTACATGTCTGGATGACAAAGAAGGTGACAGCCCTGCTTCCTAGCAGGGAAAATGACTGATCTAAGCCTGTGTTTTAATACTGATCCATTGTGTGTTCTTGCAAAAATTAGTGCTAGATCTTGTAAATGTGCTCTAAATCTTTTTAGTGTCAGAGTTTTCAAAATAGATGGCTCATTGTAATGCTTGTCAATGTAAAGCTGCACAGCTCTTCTAGACTAGGGATAAAGGACACGGATATTGTGTGAACTGCCCTCATGAGGGCTGTCAGGTGCTTCTGGTTACCTGCCACTGTACTTTGCCCTCACTCCCAAGCAAACCTCCCAAATGTGTTACACTGCTGGTATTTTTTGTGGTGTGTATTAAAGTCTGTGGTGCAGACTTTGTTCATTCCAAAACTATTTTTTTCCATGAAAGTAGGCTACTACCCCAACCCCTTTGGATTTAGCAGATCTTTATTAGAATGAAAATTGTGAACTTGTTAGCTGCTTTTCTTCAAGTATCTTAGAAATTTCTGTGTCTAAACCTTATTTAGTTTATCAATGCTGAGTCTAATAACACAAGTCAGTCACAGGCAAGCTTTCCAGTGGTGGTTCAGTGTCTGACTCAAGTGCAATTGGTATCAATAGAAACTTTATGCATCAGGCTCTCAATAGCTATTTTTTATGCTGTATGTCCTGGTTTTGGCTGGGATAGAGTTAATTGTCTTCCTAGTAGCTGGTACAGTGCTATGTTTTAAGTTCAGTATGAGAAGAATGTTGGTAACACTGATGTTTTCAGTTGTTGCTAACTAATGTTTAGACTAAAGTCAAGGATTTTTCAGCTTCTCATGCCCAGCCAGTGAGAAAGCTGGAGGGGCACAAGAAGTTGGCACAGGACACAGCCAGGGCAGCTGACCCAAACTGGCCAAAGGGATATTCCATACCATGGGACATCATGCCCAGTATATAAACTGCGGTGGGGGGCAGTTGGCCTGGGGGCGGATTGCAGCTCAGGAACTAACTGGGCATCGGTCAGCGAGTGGTGAGCAATTGCATTGTGCATCACTTGTTTTGTATATTCCAATCCTTTTATTATTATTATTGTAATTTTATTATTGTTATTATTATCATTAATATTTTCTTCCTTTCTGTTCTATTAAACTGTTCTTATCTCAACCCATAAGTTTTACTTTTTTTTCCCCCGATTGTGTCCCCCATCCCACTGGGTGGGGGGGAAGTGAGTGAGCGGCTGCATGGTGCTTGGTTGCTGGCTGGGGTTAAACCACAACACTGTGTTAAGCTGACTTTCTAATAGTTCATTGGGATAGTGTGGGATGATGTATGGTCCAATACGGCTGCTAAATTCAGTTAGTTATAAAGAGTTTTCTTCAAGAAAAAAGGAGGTGTAAATAGGGAATAAATTACTGAGTTTGATAGAATCTATTAATGATAGTTCTTTTTCCAGTTGGTAAAACAAAGCTGCATTTGTTTCCTTTCCCTCCTTTTTATGTAAGACATAACCTTACATCATGTGTTCCTGTGAAGGCAGTGAAAACATGCAAAGGGTAACAGGTTTGCCAAAGACGTTTATTAACTCCTTAAATTATGAAGTTTTTAGTGATCCTTTTCTACTTTATGCACTCTTTTGATAGCTACTTGCTGTTTTCAAATTCAGGGGAAAAGGTCTTTCACTCAACCTTATGTTATCTTGCAACTTCATATTTTGAATTCCCACTGATCTCCTTTCTGCATCAATAAAACATCCATTTCATTTTACCCTCTCACTTAAGAACACTTCACTGGTTACTAATCTGTTTGCAAGGAACATGCAGAAAAAAGATCTGATAGGTTCTTTCCAGATGTCCCCATGGATTTCATAAGACTGTATGGATTTGGTAGGAGCATATTAATCTTTGTAAAATATGCACTGGTACAAGCACAACAAAAAAAGGTGCAGTGCAAAGATAACAGAGTGCTCATGCACTCTGAATTTTCTCCAAGCAATCAATGCAGATTACTGACATACTTTTTTATATTCACAGCAAGAACTTTGCTAAATTGATTCATTATTATTCCTCTGCCTTCCTAATCCTTTCTTCTGAGTCAGGTTTAGCCAAATCGTCTTTGACTTTTTATATTGAAAAGCACCTTTAAATGACAAACCGCAGCATTTCAGCAGAAGCGGGCTGGGAATACAGCCACACAGGACTTCAGTTTGATATCACAGAAATGAGTGGTAATCTTGGTCCCCATGGGAAATGCTTCTCATCAAGGAAAGAAAACCAGAAAGCCTATTGTCTGGAGACCTTCTAGTTGCAGGTGTGTGACTTTGTTTTGATTTGGAAGCAGTCATTGGGAATACACCCCAGACTGTAACTAGGCACCTGGCATTAGCCGCAGGAGGCCCGATGCAGGGCACAAGCCCGCAGAGCAGCACGTGGATGGGCGTCAGCCCGTTGGACAAGCCTGCGGCCATGTAACAACCGTTCTCCTCAACAGTCCGGCAGTCCGATTTTCTCTGCAGCTGCCTCCAGAGCTGTTTGGAGGAAGTAGCGGTGAAGGCCTGGGGATGGCCAAGGAGGCTTGGAGGAGGCAGAAGCCAGTGGCCATGCTTTTGGAGAGTGAGCGTGGCAGCCCTGGGTCCAGTGGGGAGGACCCGAGGGGCTCCAGAGCGGGGTTTGTGCTCTCTGCGGACAGGATGGGCGCTGGGGGTAGCAGGTGCTGCCTGTGCAGAGGAAGGTAGAGGAAGAGGATCGCTTGCAAGTGCAGAGAGACAAGATCAGGGATAAGATCCAGGGAAAGCTCCTCAGCCATGCTGAGCCAAAGTGAAGGAGCTGTAAATTCAGTGGGAAGTAAGAAAGCAGGAGGGGCATCTTCAGAGTCAGAGCCAGAGCGGTGCTGTGTGACAGTCCCTTCAAAAAAGGACACAGGTCCCTCACCTCCTCCCCAAATGTCATGTGTGTCATGGTTTAACCCCAGCCAGCAACTAAGCACCACGCAGCCACTCACTCACTCCTCCCCCACCCAGTGGGATGGGGGAGAAAATTGGGAAAAGAAGTAAAACTCGTGGGTTGAGATAGGAACAGTTTAATAGAACAGAATAAACTAATAATGATAATGATACACTAACAAGATGACAGCAGTAATAATAAAAGGATTGGAATATACAAATGATGCGCAGTGCAATTGGTCACCACCCGCCGATCGACACCCAGCTAGTCCCTGAGCAGCGATTCCCCACCCCCACTCCCCCCCATTTATGTACTGGGCATGATGTCCCATGGTATGGAATACCCTGTTGGCCACTTTGGGTCAGCTGCCCTGGCTGTGTCCTGTGCCAACTTCTTGTGCCCCTCCAGCTTTCTTGCTGGCTGGGCATGAGAAGCTGAAAAATCCTTGACTTTAGTTTAAACATTAGTTAGCAACAACTGAAAACATCAGTGTTACCAACATTCTTCTCATACTGAACTCAAAACATAGCACTGTGCCAGCTACTAGGAAGACAATTAACTATCCCAGCTGAAACCAGGACAATGTGTTAACCCTGTGCTTGGCTACACAAAGGTGCAATGCTGCCTGGGTCCCGGCAGTCATTCACAGCCGTGCTGTGAACTGGTATCCGCACCGCGCGGCTGCTTGGGACCAGGCTGTGCTGGGGCTGGCTTTCCTGCACACGGCTGCACTTTAGGCATTAGAGAGTTGAAACTTGCTGTAGAGTTGAGAAGCATCGCCTTTCTTTCCTACTGTTTGAGTTACCCCTCTAGAGACAGGTAGCTTAATTCATAGTAAATTGAATACATATTTAATAAATATATGCATATCCACCCAGGCTAGGAAATTAATAAAGTTACTAGAACATTAATTGCATCCTAGACTTAGTCTTTGCTGGATATACCAATCATGATCATTATCAAATATGTGTAATTGTTGCCTTGATCTGTTGCCTGTCTCTCCAAATGTATTTTAGACACCTATAAATAATATGTTTTGCTTTCAGCTAGCCCACTAATTTTAGGGTCATATACATATTCACAATATAATGAAATATGCTATCTCTCTGCTGAATAGTGGCATATTTCAGGACTTCGGAGGAGAAGGCAGTCCTACAGAATATAGGATATACTCAGCACTGTTTAGTTTGCCCTGCTGGGTTGAGACCTTCCCACAGCACGCAGAATAATAACTCTTCCAGGAATTACAGTTCAAAGACCAGTACCCAGTTCTCAAAAGAAACTCTGCTTTCAAGAGGGGCTTTAGTTGTATTAAGAGAGGATTTGCGCACCAGCTCTCCTTCTGTTTACTATTGCTCTTGTAAAGAAGCAACAGGACTCTCTCTGAACCATTCCTCAATGAGTCTATGCTACTGACCAGGTATGTAAATGAACTTCTAGGCCATGTATGACAAAAGCACTCATTTTTCCTGTCACTGTGATATTGTATATCTTGCTTGCCTTAGCAGTCTTCTACCAGTGTCTCTCTACAGGGATTTCCCCAAACTTTCTGCTGGTACTTCCCTCCCAAACATTACTTAAACCTGAATTCTGCATAGCTTTCCTTGACTTCAGTATAATAGCTGTGTTTACATTGAGAGAGATTCATTACATCCAAGTTTTTCCATATTAAACCCAAATGTGCTAATTATCTAGCCTAAGCTAGGCCCTGCCTGCTGTTACTGGAGGGAATGGGCAGCTCCCAAGCATCACCTGTCTTAGGGCAGGACAAACTGTGCTCTGGAGACACCTCTTCTTCTTCACTGACCATTAAGAGAGCCCACAGACTACTTCAGATTGACACCTAGCTTTCAGGTGGCTATATTAAGGAGCAGTCCAATCATTTGTACCAGATTCGGGACTTTGCACTTCTTTTGAAGCTTAAGGTTCACTACAGTCATTGCCCGCTCCTCTCTTCTTTAGGATTCTTTCTTCTCCTGAAGGCTCCTATGGAAACCTGACCAAGTATACATTGTTTACAATAGCTGTATCAAGGCCTCATGTTATCCAAGCGCACTTTTTAGTGCAGGTTAGGGACAATCAACAGAATTATTTACAAACCACACCTGTGAATTAACCAGGGCTTTCCCCCACATTTCCATAAAATAAATGTTACTGTTTTTCTGAAGGTTGCCTAATTGGTTTAGCTTCTGTTATCCAACCATTTTTGCTCAGCGTAATAAGCAGTCTTCAAGCTGAGTTGCCTTTTATAATAGAGTGGAACGAGACTTGTAAAAACTACATTATGTTATCTCACAAAACAAAGTTAATCATGATGAAGGCAAAGCCTTCAGTTGTGCTTTTGTTGTCATCTCTAATGTGAGAATGTTGCTGAATTATTGTTTGTTCTGTAGCTAGCTAATGAAGGAGGAGGGAAGTTTTCATAATGCGCCATTTCAAAATGATAGTTCCAGGCTCTCTTATTCAGCTTTCAGTTACTTTAGTCCTGGTAATTTTTTTCTTACTATGGAAAAAACTCCAATCAGTTCCTGAATAGAATCTTTGGTAGTCAAAGTCCCACTGTAAAGTGGAACTCTTGATTAGGAAATTGCTTTTCAGACAGACAAAAGATATGAACTGTATGCTACATAGGTATCTCACAGATAATCTACCAAGTTGGAATAAGAAAGAATGCCCAGAGAACAAATTTTTTTTCTTATGTTCCTCCAGCAAAATGAAGTAATCTGCCAAGCACTTTACATGAGACATTGTAGCAAATATAAATGGTAATTTTAAAACTTTAATGGATGCATTTACTTAATAAGGTAGAAATGCCTAGAATTGTTGAGATTAAAATACAGGCACTGAGGAGTAAACTGTCAAGAAAACAAGAGAGGCTTCGTATTTTTTTCCAATATATTGGTAAAAAACCTTAATGTCCATTATGATAGATGATTAAACTCTCCCCAGATGACAGGACCTTCTGAGGACCTTGTACACCCCTTCAATTCTGTGGGAATTCCTTAGGGAAAGCTCTCACCAAAACTTCATCTCATTATACATTTCTTGCAGGCTGCAGCACAAGTGCTACCTCCTGCTGTTGCCCTTGGAGGTGCATGTTTCTTCCCCATGTTTCTTCTGGTCTGACGGGGACTGTAGGACTGCTTTTGCCCTAGCAAAGATCCTCTGAAGTAAATTGAGTTTCTCTGAAGACACATCTGCATGGGTTTAATATTACTGTGTCTGCAGGCAGGCAGGACAGGAAGGCAGCACTTAGAGGGAGGTCCTGGTCATCGTAGGCTTCCCTCATCTTCCCAGGTTTCTTTCTCACTCTTGGTAAGGATAGGTCATCAAAATTAGGCCAGTTATATATCTTTAAGGGTTGAACAAATGAAGGATGGGCTGTAAAGCAAATCAGAAGGACCAAAGTGTGGTACTGCTCCTTTTTGCCCTTCTGTGGGTCACTAGGACAGGTGTGGGGGTGAGAAGCTACCTGAGACATGCCCTGATTTTCTGCTGTTACCTCCCCAAAGTCCACATCTCTTATTTCACAAATATTCATATTTGAAAAAAGATGTGTATAATGAGGCATTTAGTCCAAGAATAATCAGAATAAAAATAAGAATAATTGCACAGGCAATGTAATTCTTCTATTATGACCCCACCACATGCATATATATACATAGCATCACTGAAGATAATAGATTGAGAAGAGCTTATTGCTCTGAGAAAAGTAATGTTAAGAAAATAGAATACAGCAGGGCAAACGCTTTCCTTTTCGCTTTCTTCCTACCTTTTCTCCCTTCTTCTGTTTTCTTCTTTTTTTTTTCTATTTTTCTTGGTTCCTGTGTGTAAGACTTGACTTGCAGCTTCCGAGAGGTTTACTAGAACTGCCACAAGGGCATGTACTCGGCCTGCAAAATCTTGAGGCTGTAGGCAGGTAAATCAGAATAGGAAAGCTGCTGATTATCAGACTGGAAAGAGGGCAGAGGGTTGCAGTGTAAAACATTACGCTCCATTTGCATTCAGGAGCCAGATGAACAGTGCCAGAAGTTTAATTCTTCTTGCATGCCTGAGGAAGCAAAATAAAATAGGCACTGTTTCCTAAGCAGAGGTGACTCTGCAGGGCTTAGACTAATACTATTAAGGTCCAAATCAGAAAAGGTTGTTGCAGTCAGCAATATTACTGCATGACACCCTCTGTCATGCAGCTAAGGATGCTAAGCCCAAAGTTAGCTGATTTTGTTAAACTGTAGGAACCTTACTGGATTTTGGGGAATGAAGGTACAATAGAGAAGAGAGGCCAGGAATATAAACTTAAAAAAGTGTTACCCATTTAAAATAAATATGCCAGATATGGTTATGGTATGTCCAGTCATCAGAATGGACTACAGTGGACTGGTATGTGGCTGTGGCATCTCAGAGAAGAATAGTATTTTTTTATGTGAGAATGATGCTGCTGGACGTTACATTTATGCTGTTCTAGGTGTATGTTTTGGTAACTCTATGGGTGTGTGCGTGTGTGTACAGACACATTGTCATGGTTTAACCCCAGCCGGCAACTAAGCACCACGCAGTCGCTCACTCACCTCCCTCATAGTGGGATGGGGGAGAGAATCAGAAGGGTAAAAGTGAGAAAACTCGTGAGCTGAGATAAAGACAGTTTAATTGGTAAAGGAAAAGCTGCGCACGCGAGCAAAGCAAAGCAAGGAATTCATTCCCCACTTCCCATTGATAGGCAGGTGTTCAGCCATCCCCAGGAAAGCAGGGCTCCATCACGTGTTAACGGTTACTTGGGGAGACAAAGCGCCGTAATTCTGAATGTCTCCCCCCCCACCTTCTGCTTCCCCCAGCTTTATATGTTAAGCATGACATCATATGGCATGGAACATCCCTCGGGTCAGTTGGGGTCAGCTGTCCCGGCTGTGTCCCCTCCCAATTTCTTGTGCCCCCCCAGTCTACTCGCTGGTGGGGTGGGGTGAGGAGCAGAAAAGGCCTTGGCTCTGTGTAAGCGCTGCTCAGCAGTAACTGAAACATCCCTGTGTGTTATCAACACTGTTTCCAGCACAAATCCAGAACATAGCCTCATACTAGTTACTATGAAGAAAATTAACTCTATTCTGGCCAAAACCAGCACACACATAAATACTTCTCCAGTCTTACCGTGTATTTGGTTTCCTTCTTTAGAAGACTTGTAAAAATTCCCCTTTAGCTACCATTCTGATCAGAAATCAGTCAAGAACTTATGGCTAGTGGAGCATATGTATTAGTTTTTATATTCATGATAACTTAAGCTTTAAATCTAGATGTTTATATATATATGTACAAGTCAATGATACACTTGCTTTGTTTATATGTTTCTTTCCTTAATCTTTGTGTCATGTCATCTTTGTCTGCTCCACTAGAGATACAGGTGTTGGTCTTTGCTAAAATCTTCTAGAGTGCCTACCCCTTACTAGAGCTCTTGGGCATTGTTTCAGTATAAATGTGAAATAGTAAGCACTTTGTAAACCATACATTCCAACAGTGAGAATTTGCTGCAATGCTTCTCTTTTCCTCCTTTTCTTCCTAGTCCTAACTACCAGCTGTAATGTCAAGAGAGCTGGCATAGCAGAAAGCTGATAGATGACTATAGCATGTATGAGTGGTACTTGTTTTGAGCTTTAAAGGTCTTTCTGTGTGTGTAACAAAACTAGTTAGAAACATCTGTGGCCTCAGAAAGATTCACTCTGTGCAACTCGGTTTTGTTTTTTGTGTTATTTTTTTGACATTACCTTGGTCGATGGTTTTGTGGTAGTTAAAGCATTTACTGACATGGAATTATACATGTTTTCTGTGCATTTATTGTTTGGGGGTGGAAGCATTTTCCAGCTTCCATCTAGTGGGCAACACAAGTTCACTCTCTCATTAGTGCTCAGGACCAGTAGCCTCAAAGGCAGGTTTGCAAAGGGCTTTTAAGAAAGAGATAGTTACTTTATCTGCTGTTTTCCCTCTGCAGAGAGTTTGTCCCAGAGAATTTTGCTCTGGTGTCCTGTATGTCCGACCCCAGTGGCATTTGCCAGTCCCTGTGGGGCCTTTGGAGAAGAAGAGTAGAAGAGCCATGGCCGTGGTGGCTGGCCCACTCCTCCCTTAAGATGAGGCAAGAGTTAGTGTCACCTCCTCCACCCCGGGGCCAAACTTGCCTTACTGGTTACTGAGGGGATCATTCTCCCGTTGGACCTGGAGGTCCTGGGTACAACAGTGTCATGGACATGCAGCACTTTAAATTTGCATCAGTCATAACAAGACCTGCCCAGGTGCACGAGCCCAAAGGGAGAAGAGGGAGAGACCAGGTGGATTGGTGTACACCTCCATCTTCTACTAGACCTTGCCTTACTGAGCATTGCTGGTTGCAATGTGGCCTTTTGAAGCGGTTTCTGCTGCATGGACAGAAATGGGTCAAATGCTGCATTTGTAAGGGACGTGTATGCATTTATCTCCCCCTTGGGTTAGAGGTCTGTACCTACTTCTGCTGTCCTGTACTGGCTATAACAACCAAGGTAAATGCACGCACAAAAGAAATACCACTGATAGACTTTCAGTGCTCCATGCCAAAAACTGTTTGGGTTTATTTTATTTCTTCAGCACGCCTAGAGGTCTATTAATGACTTCAGTCCTATAGGTCTGGAGGAGCTGCCTTCATCAGCATTAAGTGCAAGATCCAATTTAGAATGACGTAATGCATTAACATGCTCTCAACTTGCATCAGTGGGAAGGATTTTCCACTTTAGAAGATGTGCCCTGCCAGAAGCTTCTTGGAGATGCATTTACCTAATGAAATTGATTTAGTGTCTGGCCTGTGTTGCCTGCTAATAAAACCTTTCAGACAAAATTGTGATAATAAGGTATTTTATGGCTTTCATTTATGATAAAATATGCTGGTTTATTTGCTTTATGCCATATTTATCTAAGTATATGGGGAAAAGAAGTAAAAATAAATTCTGTCCAAGGGCCATATTAAAAATGAGTGATTTAGTGGACCTTGCTGAGTTTGTCACTCATGTTTTGCTTTTCAGCTCATGAGTAGAATCTGCTGATAAATCATGTCTGTGTTCAAAAGGTCTATATGGGAAAAAAATGGAAACTATAATGTCAAGTAATTAACTTAATCCTATTAAAAACAAACAAAAAATTTTTCTCTAAATTATACCCAACTTAGGAAAGATAGGAAAGATAGCCATGTGCTGAACTTTGCTGGCAGTAGACTTTGACCCCATTTGCTTTGCATTTACCAACACCAAAAAATATAAACAGGGGATCTGTCTATTGTCAGAGAATGCAAAACGAATTCTTACACTTCTGCTGAATGACACTTGCTGGCTGCTTCTTTGTACGTTTTTTTCTCCAGCTGATATTTTTAGCTTGATGCAGAGAAGAAACTTTTTACTTCCTAAGTAAGCAGCAAGGAGCACTATTTTTATGATTTAGAGTGCAGAATTGTGCCCATGGAAGTGAAGGGCCTAACTCCCACTAGTTTCATTATGGAATGGAATTGGCTGTCATGAAAAAAATGTTTTTACTCTGCAGTGGTACCTTTGGCACTTGCAAAAGGTGATATTGATTTTTAAACGCTCATATAAATATCGCCTGCACCTACAAGGAAATTAGCTAATGAGTGTTCATTTTAAATTAAGTAGCATAATGTGTGAATAACTGTTCAGTAGTTGGGAGGAAGTAGCACACTTGAGCCTTAAAAATACCATGAAAACTTAGAAAGCTGTTGCACTGCAAACAAATGCTTCAGGACAAATCAGAACTGTGAGTTAAGTGAATACATGGTCTGTTGAACACAGTAGCCAGATTTTGCTTCCAGTTTTATCTCTTCCATCTCACTGAATTAGGGAGAGAGCATGGACGTAACCAGAAGTAGCACCTTCTTGCAGCCCACTCGCTGATGCTGCCTCGTGCGTGCTTGCAGTTCCTGTCATGCGGTCCCTGAAGTGCAAGTACTGGCATCTACCCTTATGTTTTTAGGCACCTCATTTCATTGCCTTTGTTTTACCAATTCTCTCTCTTCTCTTCTGCCTGCTCCTTTCTGTTACATCTATGAAGCCTGTGCACCAGAGGAACATATCTGCTCCCTGTCCAAAGCCTACCTGAGCTGGTTTCCTCACCTCCTGATGAACTTCTTGCCGAGTTTCCTCATGGTGAGGCCAGTCCCACACTCTTGGCTGTTCAGATCAAGCCTAACATGGATGTATCTGTGGCCTGATGTTTAACCCATCATTTGCATCATTTCGTGGTGATGTGCCAGCGAAGGATTATAAGAGAATACAGCCAATGGGGAGGAAAACCTCAAACATGTAAGCGCTGATAAAACTGGGTTGTTAGTTGACTGGTCCTTTTCTCTCCCTTTTCCACATGCCTCTGATACACTTGTGGGTACACCCCAAGGTGAGAAACATGTTAATGTTACCACTTGTATTTATCTTATTTTATTCATCTCTCAGCCTACCACCAGGTCTTTCTCTTTCTTGTTCAAAAGTGAGTCTGTCATGTTAAGTAAGTAGCAGCTTTCTTGACAAAGTGCATAGCGTTAGCAGCTGCTAAGGCATGCTTTATTGATTGCTGTTGTTTTTTAGAAATTAAGTTTACTTCGACTGCTCCCGGCATTTAGTTGTAACTTAGATGTTTCATTTGTGAGGCAGAATTAAGGTTCATGAAAGCAAATCTTACCATACAGTTACTGGCTACTTTCTGCAAGTTTATTATTCCAGAGCTCCAATGGAGGGAATCCACTTAATCAGATGCATTGAAAAAAATAGAGGCAAGAGGTTAATTATGTTGAATTGCTTTTTCAAGTAGAATTTAACTTCAGTGGGGAGAGAGATGTTTCAGTCAATGTTGTGAGTATTGAGCTGAGGCAGAGTCTGGTCAGCAAGGCAAGTTGACCAATGAGTGCACTAAAAAAACTGATGAGCTTGGTCTTAGCTTGGAGATCATTAAGGGAACTGAGAAATCATTAAATCTAGAAATGGGACCTAATGGAAGTCGATGAGAGAACAACTATGGATATTTAATGAGCAGCACTGCATCATGTTCTCATCTCTTCAGAAATAAATAATGAGATACTTGAATTTCTCTTTGAACATCAATAAATGTAGAATGTGAAAATAGCATGGGGAAAAATAATCCTTTGGGCCATCCTCTTAGTAAGTGATTTCTACAAGCCTTAATTAATTATCGGAGTTACTTGTGAAACAAGCTTTTGCGAAACTATGGCACCATAAAATGTCTGTTTAATAGTTAGCCCCAAACCACATCTAGATTACCTTGAAACTCTGAGAGTTCATTACCCAGAATTATTGAAAAATTGCCAGTGTAATTTCATTCTGCTGAAGAACACAGGATGAATTCTGCATGAAAACAGCTATAAGCCAGAAATCCTGGTAAGCAATCTTTGTTAGGAACAATGCCTTATAGACTGTTGCTGTAACATACTCATTAACCTTCAGGTAGTTTGTACCTTGGAATAGGTATGTTATTGCTGCACTTCTGACTGGTTACTACACTTCTGATTACATATTTGAAAGGAAAAGCAAAATCAACAGGTCCGCAACAGGGAGGAGTGTTGGAAAGGAGAGGTGGGAGGTAAACTCTGGAGCTGGACCTGCTTCAGCCAGTTTATCCCATAGGGATCCTCCTCGCACAGGCGGATCCTCAGCCCGGGCAGGAGGGCAGGGAGCAGTGGGGAAGCAGTAGAGACATGAGGGTAGTTACACCATGTAGCCTTCTGCATCCAGCTTAGCTGGGAAACTGGGGTCCCTTAATTCCCTTGGTTGCCAACAGGAAAAGAGACCAGCTTCAGCAACAGGCAACTCAAGTTGCACATGTTACACTTATTTTGGAACATCCTGTGACAGCTATCTCGGACCAGTCTTCTGTTAGGGATCTGAGATGGCTGCACAAGCATGGAAGAGATTTGAGTTTTGAGGAGTAACATCTACAGCAGCTCTTCAAAACATGTCTGTCTCTCATAGCACTCTCAGGTGGAAGCTTTGCATGTTGAATAATCTGTGGTGGGTTTTTTGGTTGGTTGGTTTAAAATCTTTTCTTCTAATCTCCAAAAATGTCTTTTGGGCTAGATTGTTCACATTTCTTCCTTGGCTTTATGGCAGCTCATATGATTTGATTTTTCTGTGCATCTCTGCAGAAGGGCAGCTGTAGATACAACCAGGCTTTTAAAAAGGTGCAGAGCTGTAGTTCTCTCCTAGGGAAATCTGAATTTAGATGGTTATCTACAAGAGGTGGACAGAAGAGCCATGGCATCTTCAAACACTGACAGAAAAGACAGTGATGGGCACTTTTTCTGATCAATATGACTATAATTAAGATCCAAGAAAATATAATTCTTAAAGAAATCTTTGTGGTTGTAATTCCTTTCCCCTTCTTCTCTGACATTAGGTAAAGAAAAGGGAAGCTGGGAAGTGACCAGTGCTGAAAGGGCAACAGGATGCTGGGTGGTTTCTGCCTCAGTCAGCCACAGTTTGATCACACACTCCCATTTCTTTGGGTGAAGCAGATGGCAGAGTTCCTACTGAGTTAAGAGGGTCCAGGATTTTAGTAGAACTGCCCATGTTTTACGCTGGAGTGAGGCATCTGGGACTCTCCCCTGTAACACTGCTGGGCTCTGAGGCTCTCCTGAGCTCCAGAACTGGAAGAGAAATACTTTCCTAAAGCATCTCTGAAGGAGTAGTGTCTGGTTAGCATTTTACCTCTAGCTGTTCAGCTCCATTCAGTTACTCCTCATTTCTGTTAACTTTTAACTTGTGTTTTCTGTTTTGTGTACGACACAGGTCAATTTTTCTGCCAAAGCTATAATGCAGTATGGCTGGGAAGTGGGGAAGTAGCAATCTGATCAGGTTGAAAGTAATCATCTATTAGTTCCTCCAAAGCTTTTTACTTTTAAGAGAGTGTTGCACATTTGTGGTGTGAGTGATTAATGTACTTTCACACTCAACAGAAAATAATAGTCTTTATAAACATGAGATGTCCTTGCTAGTATGAATAGAATTCTGCTCCCATCTCATGTAGCAACTTCTTAAGCTCTGTATTTGTGCATATTTGGGGTCTACTTTTCTCACATGTATTGTGTGCTTTGGAATCAGATGAAGACTGCTGAAAAAATGGCCGGTCTCCACCTGCTTTGCAGTTATGGCTGCTTTTGCTAATAAATGGGAAACAACTGTCTTCAAGGGGAGTGGACAAAAATAACTTGACACTTGCTCCTGGTCTGTCCTTAAGACAGAGCTGAGCTTTTCTTAGCATTCCTGAAGCTGTCCCTTGGCCCTGCACCCGATGGCGCTCCCCAAAATGGTCCCTTTTCTGGGCTTTGCTGTATTGACAAGTGAGAACATAGTGCTCAGTCCTGCAGGTGTGTGCTAGCCCCGATATAAACTGAAATATGTGCATATTTACTGGGTTATTCATTGTTTAGTAATATCAGGCATATTGCCAACAGTTCAACAATTGCTTGATCAAACTAGGAGTTTTTAGAAGAAAATAAAGCCTTTTAATAGTATCACTATATATTTTTAGTGTTCTTATATAGGAGGCTTGCGTTCCATTAGCACAAGGAACTGTTTTTAAGTATTCCCAGCTCCCTGTGAGGAAGTAAATTATTGCTAATTCCTGGTCAGATAACAGTTATCTTGCCTGTGGTGCAGGTCCCCCCAAAGTATATTTGCTTTTTTTCTTGCACAAAAGCCACAGATTGCCCTAGGAAGATGTTTTGATGGGGCTCCCTGAGGGAAGAAATGCTGTCCGTACGGTTCCAGGAAGCAATAAGCACCTTCATGAAAATAACTCAAGTCCCCATCCTTAATCCCTGCCTATCCTTTTTTATCTGATGGACTCAGCGAAGGCTGGAAGATCACAGTGTGGCTGAAAACAAAAGGGAGTTAACAAGATGTGACCAGTCAATGGATAAAACAATAGGCGAAACCCTCCACGTTGTCTAGTGCCCAGGTGTCCTTCCCATGCGCAGGTAGCCATGTGGATCGTGGTGAGTTTGCTCTGCTGCTTAACGCTCCGAGGGCTGCCACGGGTGGGCGGCTCATGCCCATCGCAGTGCAGCTGCGCCTTCCACAGCCTCAGCGAAGGGACGAAAGCCAGGTATGCCGATACTCTCTCCAGGGGGGTTGCTGCTCTTTCTCCGGTTGTTGGGGATTTTATTTCTACTCCTCTGTAAGGATGCTTGGAGGAGAAAATATTGCATCCAGACTTTGTGTCCGTTATTTTTCCAGTCGCTTTGCACTCTAGCTTTATTTGCAGAGGATTAGCTTCTGAAAACACAGTAAGCTGATTTCAGAGAAAGCTTTTGGGCATCTCCTCTGTGAGAACAGAAGTGACATAATTACTGCTGGTGCAATGGCAAAAAGGGAATAAAATTTATAAAACATTTTCTTTTTCTTTACCTTTATGCTGAAAATGCTAGTTTTAAAAGGCTTTATTCTGCTCTGCTGGTTTGTTTCTGAAGTGTAACTAGATTTGGTTCATGTTGAGGTACCAAAAAGTGCAATTCCATTTACTTAAAAAATCCTTCATTTGGAGATTTTAGCAAAGCGATAGAGTCTAGATGAGAATGAACAAAAAAAAAAAATAGATGACGATGATGATGATGATAATAATAATAATAATAAAAAAATAAGATAATTCTCAGACTGGAAACTTTCAGTTAACAAAGAAGACAAGACCAGAAGGACATCCATTTTTGAATGCAACGCCATTTTACAGACATTTCTCTGGAGGACTGTAATAAAAAGTCTTTCTGAAGGGTAATCATAAAGTAATGATCTGACTTAATGAACTACAGGCTACAGTTTTATAACGTGATGTTCACAGTAGAGGAAGTTTTGTAACAGAGATACAGTATTTGCAAAATCCTTTGGAAGAATTTTTTTCTAGACAAGACCACAGTACTGAAATGAAAGGGTCTCCACCGTATTTTGGATCCCCATTAAATAGATCTGATTTCTTATCTCTTTTATGGTGCTATAGATTTCATACCAGAAACTTTCTCAGTAAGAAGTGGGGTAGAGAGACAAGTAGTCTGCAATTGCTAAAAGGGAGTGCAATAGAGGGAGAGGCAATTGTTGCTCCATAAATGTCACAGTTCCTGTGGGAATTTCCTCTCAGTGACTGGGAAAAGCTGTAGGGTGTTTTGGTAAGATACATAATGAGGCAAATATCCATTAGTCCCTTAAGGAGCATAATGTCACCTTTTTTTCTGCATTATGATTCATATTTCTCACTAGTAGAAGGAGATTATCCCATAGATTAAATGTTTAGTGCTCACTGACATCGTTTAGGGACACTTTGAGAAGTACAGATTTACTGCCATAGTGTCTCTGTTATCAAATGTTTTGTGTCATACCTACACACACATAAATGTTTTATTGAAAGAGGATTTCTGGATTTTTCTTATTTGATAGATTTTTCTCAATGATATTCCTCAAAATCTCAACTTTCAGCTGAGGCTGGGCAGGATTTAATGCCACAATAAAAGTGCTGTGTGAGAGTAATGTACTATGATTTGATTATAAATTAACAATTTAACTGTAGGTTCAAATAACATTTAACTCCAGGAAACTTGCATGAGCAGTTCTGCGATGTTATTTGTTTTTGTTGATAGTAGAGGAATAATTGCTTTCAGCCAAAACCAATCTGGTTTTGGCAGCTTTCTAATATTCTGTTTATCAGCCAGGCAGTGTGATAAGAAAATGTTACTTGACTGATCACATTACATTTCTTACCGTATCTTGTTTGGCATGTGGAGTGGGACATGCCTATCTAACCACTTACCTTTTGCAAGGTGGCTTTGTATTTTGTTAAGAACTTGCCTTTCTCTCTTTGCTGATAGGCAAATTAAAGTGCAGTCTGAGAGACCTATTTTGTCTCCCTTCATTCCTCATGGCTACCTACAATCCCACATCTTGGCAAAGTCAAAGAAGTCACAATTTTTTGTACAAAGGCTGTGAAAATACAGCATTGGGTTTTCATGATTTGACCTCTAGAGATTAGAAATGGAAAGGAATGATTTGGACACATAAATCTGCCTTGCTTCTAGTATAGCATTTTCCAAAGATTTAATTTTATGCATTTTCACTTTCATAACTGTATATGCCTGCGGTGCAGTGACTGCTACCATCTATACACACCTTCCAGACTATTTCATAGTAAAGCAGAGCTTGCTGTAGTCTATGCTGTTGTTAGTTGACTTTCTCATTCTCATTTCACGAACCAAAGTTCTTGTGCTGTATTTAATCCATATTACTTCCTGCCATCCCACACATCAGTAAGGCTTCTTTTCAAATGTCTTTTATTGTTCAGTTTATGGATCCTTTCATTTTAACATGCACTAGAGTCCTCTGTTGTGCATGAATGTTGCCACTGCTGTCTATTATAAGTACTCAAAACAAAATTGAAAGAAAAAAAAAGCAGGAACACTATATGGGCCAGACTCAGACTCACACCACTCCACGAGAGACACAACACTGCAATCTCTGCAGTCAAGAGGTACACATGAATTGCTGTAAGTTGATGTACTTATGGTTATGATGTAGAGATCAGCAGCAAGTAAAAAATGACAAGAAGAAATCTTATGAAAAAAGAAAGGCAGATCAAAATCTTGCATTAAAATAAAGTTTCAAAACTTTTTCAAAATACAAGAAAGTGACATATGTGTTTGTGTTTCCCCACCAGAACAGTGCTGTGTAATGACCCGGAGATGACCCTCACTCCTGTGAACATCCCTGTAGATACATCCAAGCTTCGGATAGAAAAGACAGCCATCCGCAGGGTGCCAGGAGAGGCTTTCCATGGACTCCACAACCTGGAGTACCTCTGGATGCCCTATAACTCCCTGGCCAGCCTCAGTGGGATCACCTTCAAGGGCCTTCGTCGCTTGCAGGAGCTGAGGCTGGATGGGAACGACTTAATATCATTCCCCTGGGAAACCCTGGCTGACATGCCACAGCTAAGGCTTCTGGATTTACACAACAACGAACTTACCTCAATCCCTCCAGATGCTGCTCGTTATGTCAAGAATATCACATACCTGGACCTGTCTAGCAATAAGCTGATGACTCTTCCTCAGGCTCTTATTGCCACCTGGGCCAACCTCCAGGCCGTTCCTTACTTCCCCAACGATAACTCCAAGATCATCCTAGGTAAGAGCAGTGCCTGTCATTTTGCAGGGGGCACAAATGTCAAGAGCTCCGCATCTTATTGCAGCATTTTCACCCACTGTGTTTACCACAGCAAGTACACTGCTGGGTACAATTTAATACCCCATATAAAGTGTTCAGATTCATTTACACATTAACAAACTCACCTCAGGCTCCCCACACCTGCTTATTACACCATAAACTTCATCACTTGCTTGAATTTTTGTAACAGAAAACTGGTGACTCTTGCTCAAGGCCTTTTTATTTATTGACACTGCCATTTCTGACAGAAATACAAGTACGATTAGAGCTCCACATCATTCATGTGCTTTTTTTCTAATAACAGTTACTATGGAATCGATCCACTTTAAGCAGCATTAAATAAAAAGGTGTATATTTATTACGTCCAAATTAAAGAGAAATAAAGCTATCACTGAGCATAAAATCTGGGTCAGGACTGCCAGTTTGTCTCTTCCCAGAGCCTTGTTCATCTGTTCACACAGAATTAAACCCTAGTCTCCCCAAAGCCACCAAGATAGAGCTGCCTTCAAGGGCAGTTATAAAGTTACAAGAATCCATCTTTTGGTGCCAATTCTGGGCTTCTCAGAAGTATGGCTTTGGGGCAATTGTCCATTTTTGTGTCAGAGGGCATATTACAAATGACTGTCTTGAATCCTGTCAGTTGCTGTATCCCCAGAGGAGGTTTCAAGCACATTTACTAGTTCAGGGGATTACTACTTAGCCTTTTAGCCATCGTGACTGGTTCAAATCCACGGCGGGTTGACAATGGTTCAGCGTTGTTGCCATCTGCCGTCTTCACTTGCTATGAGCTGACCCAGCTCCACTGACTGCGTTTGATCTGCGGGGTGTATGCATCTGCGTGTACTGCCTCTACAGCCATGGATGTGAATTCAGGCACTTGCTGATAATCTCATCAGAGACATTGCAAGTTTTCTCACACTCTGGGAAGTACATGCTGCTCTTGGCTGGATAAATTTAGGGGGGTAAATTTTTAAAACCAGATTGCAGTGGAAAGAGACACAAGACTTTAAAAATACTCAAATTGCCACCTACAAAGCTTTTAGTGTCCTTAGCAGATGTTGTTTAAGGTTTCATTAGCATCAGGAGAGGAGCAGGTGTTTCATCTTCTTGCTTTGCCAGATGCGGTATCAAGTTCTGTAAGCCAAAGCTGGCTGTTTGGGATTGCCCATTTCATTTGTGGCATGACAAGACACTGCCTAGATCATACTCTTCGTTTATTTTTTAGAGTCAAGTTATGTGTAAAAATGTCATTCCATTCAGTATAGATTAGGAGAGTATTTTGTTGAGAACAGATCATGCCTTGATGCTTGTGGCCAACCTGAGTGTTTGCATAGCCAGCTGTGCACAAGTTGCTTGTGCCAGGATCCTAAAAAATTCATGTAGGCAAATGAGTATAATGCTAAGATTAATATGGTAATGTATAAATGCTCCAGCTCCCAGGTCCTATCCTGTTGACACCCATAGGGACCAGGTATATGAAATGCATGTCCCTCGCAGGAGCAGAATAGGAGAACACAGCTGCATGTTTCTGTTTCACTCTGCTCATGACTGTTTCTCATGGAGGCATAAAAAAATCCATGAATAATAAAGAGTCACCTCAGTCCCTTCCCTTGTCTACAGCACATCATTGTGACTCCTCTTCAGAGCCCTTGCTTGTAAGACTATTTCAAGAAGAGGTACTTCCAGAGGTAGCTTGCTAGCTGATAGTGTGTGCCAAGGCTGCAAGCATTTGCATGTGAGGATTGCCCACGTGAGCCCACAGCACTGTGCTGTGCAGGGCACCAAAGGGCTCACTGGGTCTTTGGGGGTGCTGTGGCATCAACTGTGGCTGGGGCGCCTGCCAGGGAATTTGGAATAAATTGTTATCTAGTGCATGAAGTCAGAAGTAAGCTGCTAGCAAAAATGCCATAAACCAACAAAGTCAAGCTGCACTTTCATTCTTTATTTAGTCCCCTTAACTTTAATATATTAATTTGTAAGAAGTGCCCTCCCGCCAAGGCCCATCACTTTCCAATCCCCTTCCAGGCCCAGGGAAGATGGTATGCAATGGTCTCAGAAGAGATTTTTCAACAGAATCTTTAAAACAGTTTAGCTGAGACCTCAGGGGCTTTTGATCAACCCTCTGTTTCTGTTGACTCTAGCAAATTTAAGCAGCCCCTTGATGCTCGTGGAGCCTTGTGATGCACTCTCTGTGCCTGTGTCAAAACTTGGTTCTTGCCAGAAAGCCGCTGCTTGCATGACTACTGCTGCAGTGTGCCAGGGGCCAGCAAGAGTGGGCACCGTAGGGTGGGCAGCTGTCGTTTCCTCCTGCCAGGAATCGAGGGAGTATTGGTACTTTACTTTCAGGCAGTTGCCAGCCCCAAGCCATGTCCTTGGGCTGCCTGTGGAAAAGAGGAGGTGAAGCCCCCTTGGAGGAAGCAGACTGGGGTTACATGGTTTAAATATCCCTAGTGCCAATTCCGCTAGCTAAAGTCATTAGAGACTGTAAACTGTCCATAGGACAGGTGAATGTGGATATTTGTAAGTAGGATGACACAGATTTAATCAAAATGCAGCAACTTCTGTTCATGGATATGCATTGCTCTAGTTCCAATTCTGCCTCTTCAGTACCATCTTCACAGGACTATTTTTAATAGAGTAATGTCTCATTTTTTTCAGCTTTTGAGTTCAATAGGTGCACACTGGGATAGCAGAAAGAAGAAAAAGAGAAACATTGTGGGACTGAAACAGGAGTGTGTTCTTCAATATACTCCTTTCTATGTGTATATTCTTAATATAGTTATTGTCTGTTTATGTTCTTTTATATACCATAACACGTATATTATTCAATTTAATCCTTAAAACAGTTCTTTCCTCTTATCAAGTGTAAATTAGCATTTCAGGAAAAACAACTGATTACTAAAATAATGAAGATAATAACTTAGAATTACAGGGCTGGAAGAGAACTCTTACAGTCAAGTGGGATCACCTACACCTATTGCAAACCTGACGGTTGGCATGACAATCTAGCTAATATTTTAGTAATTCAGTGAGAAGAATTTTCTGGCTTGTCTAAGGAAGAGACTCCATAGTCTTTTCATACCAAAAAAATCCACACCCCAAAACAAACCAACCCTCCCCCATGGCTACTTTTTTTTTCCACCCTGAAACCAAATGTATTTATAATAACTTCTTTGTTTTGCTTCTTTACGTGCATAAATAGCAATGTTTCCATGATATGAATAATCCTGCTTTGGACTTAGAGAATATGATTTCAGCTCCAGATTTTGAGATACTTTAGCAAGCCATATTTATTCCCTTCTACTAACAGGCAACTATGGGATCCATCAAGCTCAGCCAACAGCAGTGGGGCAGGACATTCCCCCCCCCCCCCCCCCCCCCATATCCCTGCATATGCAGAGGCAGTCCTTGCAGGGCAGATTAGGAGCCTATTACAGTTTGTCCTGCTGAAAAATAGAAACAAAAGTAGCAGAAACAAAAGTAGCAGAAACAAAAGGTGCTGTTGGAGGGACTTAGTGCTCTGATTTTATTTTGACAGGCTTGCAAGACAATCCTTGGGTATGTGACTGCAGTCTGTATGAAATGGTCCATTTCCTAAATTTCCAGTCTCCTAACATAGCATTCATTGAGCCCAGGCTGAAATGCTTCACCCCCCGGAGCCTTGCAGGAGTCCTCTTTAGCCAAGTCGAGCTAAGGAAGTGTCAAAGCCCCGTTGTACATACGTCCGTAGCCAAAGTAAAGACCATCCTGGGCAGCACTGTGCTACTGCGATGTGGAACGACGGGGGTGCCCATTCCTGAGCTCAGCTGGAGAAGAGCTGATGGTGCTCAACTAAACGGCACAGGTGGGTTTGGTTTAAGCTTTTCTCGTACACATGGAATGAGTGAGGGACACCTGCACCTTTATTGTCTACAGACTGTTCAGCAAATGGAAGCTTCTATGACAATAGATCCTTCCCACTGATAAAAGACACCCAAAAAAGAAAGTAAGCAGTACAAAATTAAGATTCACTATAATTCACAATAGTATCATGTATAATTCACTATTGAATTGTGATTTTCTATGGACTATAAAATTACTTACATGTTGATGTAAATATCATCAGATAAATGTATACTATCATGTGTAAAAAGCTGGTTTTGCTTTGTTTCATAACAACTGTGGCAGTGAGACAAGTCAAGGGGTTTTCTGCAAATATGTTGGAGCTGAAGAAATGAAATATGTCCAGCTGTAGCAAGAGGCTGTTTTAAGTTAATTAATTAGTTATTCAGTCACTGAAAAGGCTTCCCACTGGATTATTTTATGGGTTTTTGAGACTAATGATGAGCCACTGTTAATTGGTTAGTAAACATCTCTGGCAGAGAGATGCCTGATGTGAATTCAACTGGGATTCAAATCTGCTGTGGCAAAGAAAGAAAAAGGTGGCAAACGTGCAACATTACTGATATATTAAAAGAGAAAAAAGCCACTAAACTGCTGAAGGATACCATACTTCAGTGACAATGCTTCCAAGAAATCGTTTCTTTCTAATGGATTGACAAGGGCTCTTGGGAAAATGCTCTGTGGGAGAAATACTGACCAGGTCCCTCTTCTGTGCTCGCCCCTTTTGTGGGGGGAAGCCTTCAAACAGCCACGGTTTTTGTGACCGATCACGTTTTAATTTCCATTTACAAGAATAGTTGGACCTAAAATTGCAATGTTGGTCCTTTAATGTGTAGGCAATTTAGAGAAGAAACCTTTGCTGCACTCAAGGCAATTGTCCTTAGCTTTTTGCCCTAGAGGTTTTAGGTCAGGACCTGAACCTTCATCCCTCCAACCTCCCCCGAATGCTACTGTATCCTAGGCCTGGCCCTGACTTTCATAGAGGGTCTAAACTCATCAGATAAATCGCTAAGCATGGGGTCTGAGCTTCAAATGGTTACAGGGCTCCTTGGTGCACAGAAACAGGGGAGAGAGCATTTTTCTTTCACAGCAGTAGAACCACTTGTAATAAATATCCTTTTTTTGGGATCCGCACAAGTCATTGCCCTGTTGTGCATGATGTGCAGGATGTAGCAGAGCTGCTCCTCATAATGATAATGTCTACCCATCATGCTGTGAACATCCCTCCTACACTTGAAAGAGAGCCACAACAAAAAACCAAAACAGAGAATGCTTTCCTGAAAGCGTATGTTGAGTTTACTTTGAGCTACAACTGAGAATGATGTATTTTGTGCCCCATTAAATCAGACTTTAGCACCTTTCAATAAAAAGTTGGCTGAAAATACACATTATTTCTCAGCAATGGCAGCTTCTGTGCCAATGCTATATGACTGTTTGAAATGTTGGTGTTCTGAATAGAAAGGAGTGAGAAACAGCCCACAGTTTGTATGTGTGGGCAAGTGCTGTAGGAAGACCAGTAGCTTTATGTTTTTTAATATACCCATTCAGTAAATAATTAAATTGAAAAAGTAACTTCTGCCGCCATTGTATTTCACTGCCATTGGAATGCGCCCTGGTTGCCAAGGCTGGATCCTGACTCCAGGAGGGTTTGGGAGATGTTTTCATCCTGTCTTACCTTTGCTTTTCAGACATCTTCCTGGTTTACCTTTAATGGGAAAGGGCAGAGATAGTATGTGCTCATCCTAAGGAGGCTGGTTAAATAACAAAGGTACTTTACCCTTCTGCATGACGCCAGCTCTTTTTTTCTGCACAAATAGAAAACAGCAAAAAAAGCTAGTGTTAGCCTCCTGGTAAACCAAGTGAGAAAATCAACACTCAGCTGTGTACATACTGTTCAGTAGTAACTGATCAGACTTCCCCGTGTTTGGCTCAATATAAAACCCTGCACTAATTTAGCAGTAAAAGGGATATTATTTTTCAGCTATTTTTCTCCATATACTCTAGACTAGTCTATATATGGTTTTTAGAAGAAAATCTCCACTGTTTGTATTTTCTGTGACTCAGAGTACTGCATCTAATGTTCAAATACATTGTGTTACCGCCTACTCCTTCCACTCTTTCAAGTATTGTAGCTACCTAAGAGCTTTTAAGTTTTTTTGTTTTTTTTTTTTTTAAAATGGAAGAACCTTTACTGTTTTGTTTTCAAACTGTACATCATTTTAGATGAAATAGCATCAAAGGCTTCAAGTATATTCAGTCTGAAGCAGTATAAATCACAACATAAACTGATTTTAGTGTTACTGTCCTTTTCTTGGATTTACTTGGATTTTGTAATGTTCTTGATGGCAAAAAGAAATGATGATTCTACTATATTGAGAGACATTTGGCTAATTAAATCTTAATATTTTACAAAACATGTTACTGATTCTATTTATTATTGCCTATTTATTTTACATTTTTCCTTCCCTGCAGTTCACCAAGAGATTTCCAGTGATGGCATGAGCTGGTCTATTCTGGGCCTGCCTGTAGTCTCTTATCTCGACTCTGGAGAGTACATATGTAAAGCAAAGAATTTTCTGGGGGCAACAGAGGCGTTCATATCGCTCATCATCACAGACTCAGAAAGCACAGATGACCCCAACTCTAATGCCAAAGGCGCATGGAGCGGGAAGGCGAGTGGGATGGAGGCAGCTGCCTACAATGACAAGCTGGTGGCCAGGTACATTATCACCACCTCCACTGTGCCTACCCTGGGGTCTGGAGTGGGCACCGGAGAGGGCCTCCTCCCAGATGTGGCCCAAGACAGCAACCCCAGAAACCTGCTGGTGAGCCCACCTACCGGTCAGCAGGAGCCGGAGCGAATGGTGAGGTCCGTCAGGGTGATAGGAGACACCGACCAGAGTATCACCCTGGCCTGGAAGGCACCTCTGGCGAAGAACACAACAGTGTTCAGTGTCCTCTACGCTGTCTTTGGAGAGAGAGACATGCGGCGGATCAACGTGGAGCCAGGGAAGACCAAGGTCACCATTTATGGGCTGCTGCCAAAGACCAAATACATCATGTGTGTCTGCGTGAAAGGGCTGATCCCCAGGAAGGAGCAATGCATCATATTTTCCACAGATGAAGTTGCCAGCGCAGGAGGGACCCAGAAGCTCATCAATGTGGTTGTCATCAGTGTGGCCTGTGTCATTGCTGTTCCTCTGACGCTGGTGGTCTGCTGTGGAGCACTGAAAAGGCGCTGCAAAAAATGCTTTGTGCAGAAACCCAAGGAAATTCAGGAGTCCTATGTCACCTTTGAAAGCCTCTCTCCTGGGGCCAAGGTGAAAGGCGTGGAAGGAGAATACTTGACTAGACATACCCCTGATGAGTCGAACAGGCTGCTGTCTGCCCGATCCAGCGTGGACTCAGAAGCAATACCAAAGATAGAGGGGCAACCTAATGAATACTTTTGCTGAAAAAACTAGGCTGATTGTTGGCTTGCTGGTGGAAAGCACGTTGCTGTATACACGACTCTGCTCCAGCACTGCAGGCTACCTTGTCAATGCTTCTGTCTCCGACATGTTCTGGAGGAGGATGCAAGAGGGTAGATGGTGCCCAAGCTTTACAGAAACATGTTGCTCATCCCACTTGGGGTTTGCTGTTTTGTACCCGCTCAAAAGCTTCTGTGATAATGGCCTCGTTCTCCTGGACCACTTTTATTTTTGTAAAATGAAGCATGCACACTGAGTGTGAGGACATTAAGCAACATTTCTGAGCGTGCTCTGCTTGGTGGTGTTTAGTACCTGCTCTGCAATATGCTAAGTATTTTATTCTCAGCTCTTTTGATGTCCTTTGGTTGACAAACAGGGGAGTGTTTAGTAATTTTAATATAAATATCTATGAAGGCGAGGATTGAGAGCCTCATCTTTTACACCCCCCTTGTTTGCATGAAACATGCAGCTTGATGCTTAATAGATCACTAAACACAGAGGTACCTTAACCCTTTCTACTACGTCCAACATAATGACAGCTCTATGCTCTGAATTCAGAGAAATGTGCAAAGGAGATGATAGAAATCAAGAGACAAAACTCAGTCCACTCCTAAGAACACATAATAGAGAGTGTTTTGTGATTGCATTTTGGCCCTAAACACTATTCTTAAGGTTTTCTTGAACAAGTCTTTCAGTATCAGTCCTAGCTGGCATTTTCTAGCTGTATTGTAATTAGTAGAGTATGTTTTATATCAGCTGTGCTAGTTAAAATCATACAATAGCCTACTCTGCAAATTGTGTGTGGCATTGTAATGCTTTGTAATCATACCAAAAAACCCCCATTAGACAGTTCTGCAAAAATCTCCCAGACCAGCCCTGTCATTGCTGCCGGCTCTCCTGACAAAACTGGTGGTGAAGACCAGAGGGCTCAGCCAGGCACTTGTGGCTTGGTCATGAAAATACCTTGATTCTGTGCAGAGAAGGGTATGCGATGCGGTCAGGCACACATCAGCCATACTTCCACCATGGCATCAGTGGTGGCAGAGGCTCAGTGTGGACTTTTGGGTTTCAAACATTTTACAGGTTCAAGAACCCTGAAAAAACCTGTCTAATATTCATCTAAATGTACTTTCATAGCCAGGGTGAGCTAACCAGTTATTTAAGTCCTGCAGCTCCACTGGAACTTGGATCTGAGTGCTTAAGAAAAAGCACTTCCCAGCTGTCTAATTTTCCATTCCAGTCTCTCATGTAGTAATACTGTATATAAAGTTTTTCTCTTTGTAATAAATATTCTTCATGAGGAAAATTATATATGTTCTGCCAAATGTTGAATGGGAGTGATCCAGCCAAGTTGAAATGATAACTTGATAAAGATAAAGCTTGCTGAACTGTTTTCAAATGTGTATTTGTAAACTTATTGGAAGGATCTCCACTCACATTCTGGATGTGTACGTACAGTGTGGGTTAACAAAATTCACTGGTTGAAATGGAGCCCGGTATGGATTTTGCAAGTCCTCCTTGTACAGAAGTGTTTCAGTTATGTTGGTTACTTGGCCTGATGGAAAAGGAAGTCATTTGATCTCAACATAAATACTAGCAATAGTGGATACAGTATAATAGTTTCTGATAGGACTCCCTGTATTCCTTATATTAATGATAAAGAAATTCTCTTGTATTGGGAGAATTTGTCAATCCCTGTATAAAATAATGCTTGCTACTTCTATCACTGGACTGCAGAGATTTTTAGATTTACAAGTAATGTTTTGCAAAATTATGTATTTTAATACAACATATTAATTGATGAAATATGTAGTATGTAATAGATCTATTATTTATTTAGACAGTTGCATTTCCCGGGATGATTTTTAGAGTCTCCCTCCACGGTAGAAAAAAAATATTCTTCTAGTAGTAGTTTTTGGGATGAGTTGCAAGGGTTGCTGTATTATTGAGCCTCATTCCTGCCCACATCTGCAGCAGTATCACTGGGCTGTGCAGAAATCAGCCTGACATGGCCCTGGATGGCTAAGCGAACCCCGAAGAATCAAGGCTGTCCTAAAGTTCTCCTGCAGTGAACGGAGTGGACCTACTGCCCAAGGACTTTCCTGTAAGTCAGGTTTGCAGGAGCTGACTGGGAATGAGAGGTATTTACCTCTCCACTGCCTGGAGACACGAGCTGGGTACTTTGCCACATCCAGCCGTGGCGAGGAGCAGCTCTCACCCGCTCCATCGGTGCATGCTCCGACACACGGTCTGTGAGTTGGCAGTGGAAAAGGCACCGGCTGGGCCAGTGCTGTTGCTCTTTGCTTGCTAGGAGGGGAGGATGGAGAGGTCATCCTGTGACATTCACTGCGGATGGGTTAAGTTTTATAGACTCTACTGGATATTTTTTGCACTTTGAATAAATAGTGCTCCCAAGTAGAACAAACATGACTTTTCTATTTCCTATGGCTATTCTCACTGGCTCATAGGTGAGGCATCACAGTTTAGCATCTCAACTGCTGCTCCAAAACAAGCCTCTCTCTCTCCTGCATTGGTGATTCACACAAGAGAGGCAATAGATAGAAACTTGTATAAGCTCTGTGTCATCTGGTGTTGGTCAGAAGAGAAACCCTATACTTGCTAAACTGGAAGTGAAATTTCAAACCATTAAGTAAACTGATTTTCTGCTGAATGTGACTTCAAGGCTCTGGGTGAGATTTTCAGTGGTAGGAGGCATGTAAAGATAAATACCTCACTGGATTATTTTTTTTGTTGTCTTAACCGAAGGGGTGTTAGGCACCTAGTTTCAGCAGGGTCAGCTTAGGCAAGCTTCCCTGTCTGGTCATAAGATGTGACTGGAGCTGGCTTAGAGTTCAGGCAAGCAGAATATTCATCCCTGGAAACAATTTCTTACTCAGTTAAAGTCAATCCTCGGACAGACATGTGCTTTAAGAACTGAAATGAACACCTGAATCTCTTTTGGAATTACTGCATTAGTAGTATTTTTAAATTTTTTTTTTTGGACACTATTGTGTTCGGTTTTCTTTTTCCTTGGAAAATGTTTCCTCTGTTAATAATCTCTTTGTTTCAGGTTTTGACCAATTTGTTGCTTTTTTGGGTCTATTTCAAATACTTTGGCACTGTCAAGCAATATATTTCAGAATGTCTTGGACTACAATGTTCCCTACTTTTACTATCAAATCATTTTAAAATTTCTTCTCAGATGAGTGTTGGACCACTGCAGTAATACTTAGTAATAAAGTAACTGTCCACCTGCATTAGGCAGGAGGTTTGCACTGGCTGCCTGGGCTTTGGAGAGCAGTACGAGCCACTCCTTGATGGGCACATCATGTGATGATAGATAACAAAGACAAGCTCCTCCTTCCACAGTATCTTTCTATACTTATTTGGGAAATCAGAGTAGTGTAAAATTGTAAAATTAAGGATAGGGTTTAAAAAAAGAAGGTAATCGTGTTTTAAAAATTAATCCAAATAGCTCTGAACTGTACTGAAAAATGGTTATTATTTCTTTTTCTTAAAAGGCTCTGGAGAAAAGCAGTTATCAAAATGAGGGAACCGAGCAGAATATAAATGAAATAATGTGCCCAAAGTGATTAAAAAGGAGTACTGCAAGTAGTTGAAGTGCAAGAAGAAATGTAAAAAAAACATGTTTAGGCTTTGATATATGTTTTTCAAACATCTTAAAAAGTGTCCAGATTATCTGGTGAGTAGATCCAGACAAAGGCTAATATTGTCTCTGAATTATAAAGTCTCTGCAAATATTTTTAATGCCATATATGTATAAAAATTCCACAAATGCAAAATAATGTTCAGGCTGACAAATGTCTTTTTTCCACAATGTGTTTTAAGCATGTTGGAAGGCTATAATTGTGTTGTGGGGTCACTTGCACATTTATTTCTGTGTGGCCAGAAAGAATAGACTAAAAGTGGTTTAAATGATTAAAAAAATATAGGACACAAAAGTATGCATGTGCATATACATAAATTTATGGAAAAAAAGCAGCAGCAACCAAAAATGTCAAGAAGGACAGTAAAACATTTTTCAAGATATTTTAAAAAAAGTCATGGACATTGAAGAATGACTTTGAAAGTATTCCAATGGTAAAATAAAATCTAAAGGTTAAAAAGCTCCTGAAGAAGCTGACATCAATGTCCCTCAATGTCAGAAGTGTTCTGGGAATGTCTGAAAAGTTTCAGGATGTATTTAATCAATAGTCAGTGCTACAGTACTGTGGCTTAGTGGGAGCTTCACTAGCTTTAAAGTCCATGAACAGAAGATGCAAATTGTTGCCCAAAACAGAGCAAAAGTATTGTCCCCCATTTTACTTTGCTATTAATCAAAATTAAATAGAAAGAATTTAGCAATTACCAGCAAAGGTTCAAGTTGATGAGAAATAAGTGTGTACACCCCAGAGAGCAGGACCAGGAGCTTCTCAGCGGTGGCAGCAAGCCTCGGAGCAGTGCCCATGTTTCCCAAGAGCTGGGGCTGCTGGTGGTGACGTGGGGCTGCTGCGACCGCAGTCGTACCCCACAGGAGCGTGCTGACCCTTGGCTCCTGGTTTCGGCATGGGAGATGGACTCTGCTCCTGCCCTGAGGTGCCCTGAGTGAGAGACAAAGCCTTTCGTTTCCTCCGGAGGGTGAAAGGGAGTAGGTTGTGCCCCTTTGCCAGGTCCCTTGCTGCCAGGGACTTGCTGCAGTGGGGCTGGAGGCGTGGTGCCCCAGGGGACCCTGCCAGGGGTGTTGGGTTACTCAAAAAAATTGGGGAAAGACTGACAAGCTTGTACAGCTGATGTTGCTGTTGAGGGTTTGTAAAAGAAAAGTCTTATTTACCTCTTTTTGCGTCACCTTCTGCTTTTTCAAAGCTGCTTTTTCAAGCCTGTACCATTTGGTGTTACATGCACCCTATCTGAAATACCCAACTGCAGCCTTCACCTTTTATGTCCTTCCCAGCAGGGATTTCTAACACTGATGGCCCTGGCAGAGGGACTGTAATTGTAAAGCAGCAGCATGGACTTGATTTCTTACAGCCCTGTGTGTGCCTGTCATTTCAAGATGGAGTTCGACTCCCTTGCCATTGCTGGGAGCATGCAATGGGCGTCCTTTTGGCATTTGCTTTGGCAATCAGTGCAGTCTCTTAAACTCCACTTCCCATAGATTAGCAGACAATGCCTCTATGGAGATTTATTTTGACAGCTTGGGTTTTAGACAGCTTGTTCTGCATTTTGGCTTTGGCCAGAATGCCACATGACATTAAAGAGCAGCTGAACTGAGTGGACAGCTGCTGTCACAAAACTGACCATTAAATTTACAGACAGGCATAAGCAGGGCTGAATAAAAAGGCAACAAAATCCCACTCCAGTAGGAAACATAAATATAATGTCTGTGGCTAACACTGGGGGATTTTTTTCCCTCTACTTTTTTTTCCTTTCTTTTCCCCCTTCTCTCTATCCAAGAGAGTGGGTAGACTCTCTACTAACTAATTCATCTGATTTTGATAAGTAATTCACACTAGTTTCTCAGGTTAATACTGAACCTTCTGAGTACACTCGGGGTTTGGGAATATTTAGAAAAATGGCCTCTCAAGCAGCAAGTAAGTATCAGCCTGAAAACAGCTGGAGCATTGGCCCATGGTACTGACTGACAGCACTCTTGGAAAGGCCATTTTCCAGCCTTGTAGAAGATGATAGGTGGGACTGGGAGGAAAGCTCATGTTGGGGAAAGCAAACAACTGTAATGCTTTTTTTTTTTTTCTCTCTGTTAATCAACTTATATATTTAAATTAATGTATTTCTAACAGAGAAGCCTGGATGAAATTTTACTTGCTGCATCCCAGGACGTTGGGCATTATGCACCCATACTGTGCCCAAAGATGTACAAGGGGGGGGAAACCCACCAGTATTTTTTACTCTGTATATAAACCTGTTTTAATAAACAACACTTTTCATGGAAGATGTTTCTGAAGATGTGACTTAGCTGCCACATACTTTAAGACCCTCCCTGCGGGCCATGGAGGAGGGATGTGAAGGTAGCAGAGGAGGCCTTCCCTGTGAACAAAGGAGGTTTTTGCAACGTTGGGCCTTAAAAGCAGTGAATCCCTCCTGCTGGCCTGCCTGGTGCTGGAGACAACCAAACTGTCCAACCCAGTGTAAAATTATAAAATTATTATTATAAAATAATAATAATATCGTTCTTTTATTAGGGAATATTTCCATGGCAGACTACAGAAGAGGACCAAAGGCACCGGTGAGTGTGGCGCTTGTCTCCCAGAGGCCCATGCCCACGCAGAGTGGGCATGGGGTCCCTGAGGCCCTCTACTTCGGCAGCTGATGGATGACTGGGAAGGACACATCCTGCCATCGCAGCTGCCAGCATCACTCCTGCAGCACTCCCAGTTCAGCCAGCCCCGCTGATGGGTGTCCCCTTGCTGCTTCAGCTACACTGAAAGCGCATAAGGAGCGTTCGCCTCGGCTCATGGGGGCTGTGCTGGTGCCCCTGTCACTGCAACAGCAACAGCTTCACCAAGACATGTCCCCAGCAGCCACCACGGTCAGGTGGGGGACTGATAGCTGCTGCATCTGCTGTGCTACAGAGCAGCAGCCTTTCTTTCTCCTTCACTCATGGCTTACTGACACGCTCAAATGTAGGGCAGCTGTTGAAATATCAAGTACCGCACCATGGACAAATAAGGACCATTTTAGTTTAAAAAAAAAAAAAAAAATCCCATAAGCTTGTAGTTAGATGCTGGGCACAGTGAGCAACAGCAGCCCAACAGGTCCACTACTCACAGCCTGCTGCTTGTACACGGGAGGCAATCAGAAAGCACTGCAACAGTCCCCAGCAGGTTACCACCAGTGCATTTTGCTGATTTGCCTTGAAATCAAAGCACCTGTCGATTTAAAAGCTGCAGAATCAATCTTGTCTTCTGTAGGCTCACAGCGGCTACACTACTGCACACACCCCGACAGCCATGTATAGATCTAAGCTGTCACACCATAAATATTTTTCTATCCTGGTCCCGTAGGTTAGAGGTTAAGTAGGTCCAGGCTAATCTTGATTTGTGACCCAGCTTCACATGTACTGGCAGGGAGGTTAAGCCCTTTCCCGGTGGCACGCTGCCTTCTGCGGGCTGTAATGAAGCCCATACACACTAGATGGCCCCAGGAGAACACAGCGCTGCTTGGAAATTGCAACCAAACCCGGCTATTTTGGATTAAAAAAAGATGATAAATAAATTTGGTTACTCCAAGTCCCATCTCATAGAATTTTTTAGACTGAGTTTGTCAAGGTGACCAAAAGGCAATTGGCACATGTGTTACGGGGAAGCTGGAGAATAGCACTGAAATTTTATATTTATACAATAGAGATAGGCCTGGTTAATTACTTGTAAGGGCTTGGGAACAGAAGTGATTTTGGCTCCATCGTACCAACCAAACAAACACGTCTATCAATCAGAATCCCCACAGCTAAAGAATAAATGCCTGGGGGTGGTCCCAGGGGTGATTTTTAGCACTTTGACACAGCCTATGAACCACACTACATGTCTTCTTTAGGGTCGGGTCCCCAGCAGGATTTATTTCTGCGTCAAGGAAGATTACAGCTAATAGGATTTGCTTCTTGGAGGCTGTTGGCATGTTTGGTGCAAACCCTGCACAGTGCTTTCTTAAAGGAGAATATGGACCCTATTTGTCATATTTTGCTTCTTCTTCTGGCCTTCCACAAGATAAACCCATCTGTTTCATCTTGTGTCACAGGATGCTCTTGTTCTCAAGACAGCTTTGGAAGGTAAGAATGCTCGTTACCCTAGTCGTAGCACCAGCAAAGCAGCTCACAGAGTCCCAGTACATATTTGCTGATGATGTGAGCACCAAAACCAAGCAGATGGCTCCATGAGATGCCTCCTCTAATACTTGAATAGTACTAGCTTGAGCATAGAATGCCATTTCTCTTATTTCCCTGAGATATGTAGTTGCATACGTAGCAATTTTTATGACATCTTAATTGTATTCTTTGTGGGAAAATGGGTGTAAAACACAGGGAAGGATAGCTGTATGGCTTATGCATGCCCTGCATACTATACCTTATAATTATTCAAGTGCTTGTAGATCTATATAGGGAACTGGTTTGTTAGCCATGAACATAGTGTGTGACCTGGAGAATTTTCTGGTTTCGTCCTTAGGAGTTTGCTCTGCATGTCTGCACTGCTGAGACAGATCCCAGCAAACATCCCTCAGGACATCCGGAAAATTAGAATAGAAAATTCTCACCTAACAGAATTGCCTCGTGGGTCTTTTGAGAATGTTAGTGCCTTGGAGTATCTCTGGCTCAATTTTAACAACATCACGGTGATGCACATCAAGAGCCTGGAATATCTGCCAGCTCTGAAGGAGCTGCGCTTGCAAGGGAACAAATTAAGTTCAGTGCCATGGACAGCATTTCAAGACACCCCGGCTCTGAAAATCCTGGATCTGAAGCACAACCGGCTGGATGTCCTTCCAGAACACGCGCTCCGCTATCTGCCCAACCTGACCTATTTAGATCTATCCTCAAATCAGCTTACTGTCATATCCAGGGATGTCTTCTACAACTGGCCTGTCTACCAGAGAAGCCAGAGGGTGGAGGGGCAGATAGAAGCTATTTCCAATGCCGTCCTGGCCCTTCATGACAACCCCTGGATTTGTGACTGTCGCCTGCGGGGATTTGTCCAGTTTATCAAGTCAGTTGGCCCACCTATTATTCTGATGAATTCCTATTTAACTTGCTCAAGCCCAAAATTCAGGGCAGGGAAGTTTTTTCATGAAGTGGAGCTCAACAGCTGCATGAAGCCCCTGACCTCAGCCCTTGACACCAACCTGACAGTCCCAGTGGGGCTGAACGTCACTCTGACCTGCTTTGTGCAAGCCAGCCCTTCCCCGGCTGTCTGGTGGACCTATGCGCTCAAACTTTTAAGGGCATTTAATGGTAAGAAAAGCTTTTTCTTCTTTTTTTTTTTTTCATTAAAAATTTATGTTCTGCTATTCTACTTACATAGGCCTTCAGGCCATCACAGTCACCACACCATCTCTCAGCCCCTTTAGAGCATCACAGTTATTGTGGTGGCAATAATCCAAATACTCTTAATCACTCTATGTGTCTAAGCATGCCTGACCCGTATGAGAAGAGCTGCTTCAAGCAGGATATCAGTCAAAGATGATGGCCCCATTTTTACACGTTATTTTATGTGTGGATTTTTAGCTCTTTCATTATAACACATGATGTGCAAGAACTAGTAATAATACATCAGTTATACATCTATAATAAATATGTAGTCATCTAGACATGTGTGCATATTTACACTATATATTATATAATACACACATATATGCACACACAGTCTATATAATTATATTTGTACGTACATGTGTGTTTGTAGGAGTGCGCGCGCGCGCACACACACAGAGAATTGTATGTTTCTATACTATTCCCATATGTTTTTTCAAGAAATACGCACACAAACCAGAAAGCCCTACAGCCCTGTTGCCTGTCTGTGCCCATTCATGTTCTACAACCAAAACAGAGCTTGTCATTCTCCATAAGCCTTCCTTATTTACGTTCTTTATTGAGGGTCTTCTAATATGAGGCCTTTCCCTCCCCATCCAGCTTGGCTCTTACATGGTCTCCCTCACATTTATTTTTACTGAGAGCCTTCCATAGCACAAATTGCTATTTTCATCAGGTAAGCTAATAATGCATGCAGGTACCACACAGGTTACGTGTGTTCCTAATAAGGCAGCTAGCTAAATAAGATAGCATTAGCCCTTAATCCTGGACTGATATTTGCTTTAATTGCAACGTTGTAGCAGCACTTGTGCATCTTTCCACAAGCACATACTGAATTAATTACACACAGGCTTTTCCCGACCACAGCTATGCGGCCCTATTTGGATAGACGACAGGGTGTTTCATACTGTTCTTAAAGCTGCATCTCACTTCCAGCCCAACACCTCCTGGCTCTACACACCTCTTTTTGGCCCGAGCCTCTTGAGACTGACATTTTTCTGCACTCAATCCTAATGGAGGACGGAGAGCGTGTCCAAAATGCAGCTGTGCCTCCTGCGCCTCAGTGGCTGGCTCTCCCTGGCTTGCCCTGACCTGAGCGTGCTGACGGCACATGGGCGGCTTGGCCTTTGCCCACAGCAGCCTCCCCAGCCACTTGCACTGGGCTGGGGGTTGGACGCACTCCCTCTCTCCCATGCTCGGGTGTCCCCGTGTGTTTATCGCCTTTTGGCCCGGATAACGCTTTGCTGACGAGCTCTGTGGGGTTCGGTGCGTTCCTGCGTCCCTCTTCTGCTTTCCCTGGGCAGGGCAGGTCCTGCCTGGCCTCCATCCCACACCAGAGTGGTCTTGGGGCTGCCCCAAGGCCATGGTGGCTCCCCACCTGCAGGGGCAGGAGGGGGCCGCCGCCTGCTGACACAACTCCCCTCTCTCCGCAGTGTCCACCGAGCCTGTCGGCGAGGAGACCATCCGCTCAGAGCTGCTGATCCCGGCCGCACGGCCAGCGGACGCCGGCAACTACACCTGCACGGCGGCCAACTTCTTGGGCAACGCCTCGGTGGCCATCACCCTCCGTGTGGGGTCCCCGTGGGCGTCCACCACGCCCCCGGGCTGGGCCGCCGTCGCCCCTGCCGAGCCGGGCGCCCACGTAGAAGTGCGCATCGCCAAGCAGACCGTCTACGGCATCACCCTGGAGTGGTTTGCGGCGGCGGCGGCGGCGGCGGACCCGGGGGAGACCTGGTACACCCTCCTGGTGGGCCGCTACGATGCCGCCCAGAAAGACGCCATCTACATCGGTCCCGGCGTCAACACCTACTCGGTGACCGACCTGCTGCCCGCCACCAAGTACGAGGTCTGCGTGGCCGTGCGCAACCAGGCGCCCCGCAAGGGCCAGTGCGTCGTCTTCGTCACGGGCAGCGATGTCAGCCAGCTGGAGCAGCGCGAGAAGCTCATCCACATCGTGGTCATCGTCTGCGCCATGGTGCTGGCCGTGCCCGCCGGCATGTACGCCTGCACCGCCGAGGCCCGCCCCGGCTGCCTGGCCCGCTGCCCCGGAGCTTGCCCCCGCCGCCGCCACGGGGGCCAGGCGCAGGCTGCCGGCAGCAAGGAGAGCACGCTGGACAGCCTGCCCGCAGGCAGCGAGGATGGCCTTTGCCGCCCCGAGGGCGGCCGCGGCGCCCGGCGGCCCCCGGCCCGCGAGGAGCCTGGCAAGACCCGGCCGCCCCACAGGAACAGCGCCGACCTCTACTAGCCCGGCCCCCCGCCCGCCCCGCGAAGGCGGCCGCAGCGGCACGTTTTATGGACCACCTCGAGCCGCAGCGCACGGTGGTCTTCTTGGGTGACCACGCGAGGAAGGCTCTGCGCTGCAAGGACTTGGCGCGCGACTGGGGCTCACAGCAGGCTTGGGGAGCCCCGGGAACGGGGGTACCCAGGGTGCGCGGCTGTGCCCCCGCAGCTCCGGGCCGCCGCCGCAGCACTGTGGCGGAGCAACGCACGCGGACACGCAAGAAAACAAGCATTAACAAAAAACCCACCCCAACACCAATAGCGACGTGCATGGCAAAAGGCCAAAGGTCTCCCCTTGCTCACTTGCGCGGGCGAGTCTTTCTGCCTTTTTCCTAGCCGGGGGTGGGTGGGAGGGTTGTGTGCGGCTCTGCCCTGTGCTGGTGCCGGCTTCTCCTGTGTGCTGCCTCACAGAAACAGGACGGGGGAGCCAGGGCAGGGCTGTGCTCATAACCAGCAACAAAAAGTAGGGAAGGAATGGGTCAACGTGATGGAGCTCTTGTGTTCCACTTGGAGAAACCCTTTTTTTTTTGATCAGGGGTGTTGGGTGTTGGTTGGGGGGGGGTGTTTGGTTTGTTTGGTTTGCTTTGTTCTGTTATTTTTTTTTTCCTTACCCCTCCATAAGGTTTACACAGCCCTAAGAGGTTTACAGCTTCTATTGTACCACAACCAGGAAAACTGTGAGGGCTTACTGAACACCAGCATAAGATAGCCGCAGCACAGGGTTTGGGGTTTTTTTGAGTTGTTTTCGGTCTTTGTTTTTTTGCACTAGGGAGAAGGGGAGAGCCTTTTACTTGTGTCCAAACATATCTTAGAGGTCCATTTTAGCACGCACGCACACACAGACACATATATACCTAACGCCTCTTGCTACACAAGTGGAGTGTTGATATATTCTTTTTAAAGTTAAGAAGAAAAATGAACAGTTTGTGTTTTGCAGGCAAACACTCAACTGCTGTTTCCTCTTCCACCTTCCCCACCGCTTGCCTCCTTTTCCCCAGGACAGCACTGTGGCTGCGGGCTGATGCGGCGGGTGACAGGGATGCTCAGCCTGAGCCGGGCTGGCAGGACAAGTGGCCGGTGGCAGAGAGGGTGGTGGAGCTGGGGTTTGGGAACCGAAGGTGTGAACTGGGCACCTTCCCCAAATGCAGATGGGCCGCCTGCCCATCCTGCTGCTTTGAAACCAAAGCTTGCCTCCTTTCTAGAGGCAACGTACCCCAAATATGCATGTGAAAGGAACCGGTCCCTGCTTGCGGAGCAGCTCACGCTGTGTTTCTCGGGGGTCTGAGGACACGTGACTTATTTTTTTCATTTTTGGCCTCGTGCTTTCCAGCACAACCAAAGCACATGGCCAATAGACCTGCAGCCCTTGTCATATGTGTTGTTATAGACCGCCTCAAGAAGTTAAAAACTAGAAAAGAAACCTCAGCTGTAAGGAGAGATAAAGTTTAATGTGAGCTTCACTATGTGGTAGTTCGGCTTTCTAGTTGTATTTTGGTTTTTGTGGTGTGTTTTCCACGCTGCCTCTCCTCAAGCCCCACATTTCCTCCCCCAGCACCTCCTTCTGCTGTAACTTACTGCACAGCTTTTGAACAGAGACCTGTTTGGTCAACACTGACTCTCGGTGTTAGACTTCAAGGGACTTCCTAGTCTTGTCAGTCGTTTAGTGTCAAAGTAATAAACACGATGGATTTTCAGAATACCAGACGTCCTCTGCTTCATTTCTATTCTTTTACAGTTACAAATTGCAAAGAAACCTGAATGTCAAGGAGCTCCGGGGTTCGGCTGCAGGGACAGAGGAGGCTGGGCGGTTGCAGCATGTGTGACGGGGGTCTGGAGTGGTGAAGAAGGGGCAGAAGCAGCCAGCCAAGTGGGGACACAACCTTGTCCTGGAGAAACCCCTGGGGAGACGGTGCATACGGGGTCAGGCATGAGCTGATGCTGGTTGAGGGCCAGCACGGGGCCACGTACGAGGGGGAGTGACAAACGAACCGCTGCCTGTAGCGACTGGCCGCCTCTCACCCCAGTCAACACGGAGGAACAATGGCAAACTGTAGAGACTGTAGAGAGAGATGCTGAATCATAGCAAGGAAACAGCCAGGGACAGACAACACATCCCATCACCACATGTAGGAAGTTCATAATAAATCGCGTACACAGTGAGCACTGGCATCAAACTAAACCTGCTGTCCCACAAGGAGCCTTCCTGTCCCCGGGGCCATGCTGCAGCGGGCTGCAGAGCACAACGGGCACTCGGCCAGGGGCTCGTCTGTGATCCTGCCCGTCCGCCGTGCTCCACAGCATCCCGCTTCTTGCCTCCTCTCCTTCCAGCCTGGTGTTGCCCCAAACTGACATGGTCCCTCTCCTGACTCGCGGTCTGAAAAAGGAGCCATTTGGTCATCCTAGGAAGCTGTCTGGCTGCCTGTGCCCGTGCGGTCACATAACAAGCAATGACAAGGCATCATTGCCAGCAGAACAACATCATGCACAGAAGCATCTTTTACAGTTTTTTTTTTTATTTATTAAAAAAACACCCCTGAAGTTGAAACACAGAGTAACTGGAAAAAAGTCTCACAGCATAGTAATAAAACATCTTTATTCCCTCTTAAATATAATCTCTAAGACTATAAGCCTATAACTCCTGTTAAATCTCACTTAATTGAATGGTCTTTAAAGGCTTTCCTCATTGGAGAATGAACATTGAATACTGGCTTCAACACAACAGCAGGAAAACAGTAGTACAGGAAATAAATCACAAACTCTTGGTACCTTGGGAAACGTCGCAGAACTTGGTGGAGATGCAACCAGCAGAAGATGCGTGCTTGTGCAGGGCAGCAGGATCAGGGCCAGGGGCTGCATGTCCCCTCCCTCCCACCGGCTCACAGCTGAACGACAAGGATGACGTGACCGCACACAACGCAAGAGCCTGGGCCTCACACCATGCGGCCCCAGGAGGAGGAATAAGCAAGAAAACAGTGGAGGAAATGAGAGAGGCGGAGAGGCTCTGGGAGCAGTGCTGCTGCCACGGCCCCCAGCTGGGACCCTGCCACACCTTTTGGCTACAGCCCCTGGCTCAGCCCATGGGTGACATGAGCCATGGTCACCCTCTGGCTTCTAGGTGGCTTGAACTGAAGTTCAAAATTACAGGATTTTCCCTGTAAGTGGGTAACTTCTTATTCAACCAGCTATCCCCTACGCTGATGAAGTCCTGGTGCAAACAAAGGGAATTAGACCAGCTAATGGGGTGAGAGAAGAGGAGCCCCTGAGGGCCAGGTCTGCTGATCCAGCTGAAATGACAGCTGGACAAGAGTCTCATGAATTAACACAGTGTCCTGTCCTGTAGGGTTTGCTCCCCATCTTGATGTTCACGGTGCTGAGCCATGGGAGCCCAGCTGCCCTGCGGGGCCAGGGCTCAGGCAGAGGGTGCAGGGTTCTGCTCCCCAGCCAGCCCGGTGCACGCTGCCTTCTCCCCAAGGGATGGGAAACAGCCAGGCCCAGCTGAAAAACATCTCCTCAGAAACAAACATGAGGGAGAAACTGTGGGGTAGAGCCAGTGAAAAAAGTGCTCTGCCTTTGGTGCCTTTTTACTATCATGTAACAGGAAAAAAAGGTGTCAGATGCCGCCCCCACCCCCCACCCCCGCCCCCTTAACTGTTGCATAATTCACTCAAAAATACTGATAGGACAAACAAGAATATTTTATGGAAACCTCCTTTTGCACTCACCAGTCCCTGGAGTAAGCCAGGAGAGGTGATGAAATACATTCCCCGACACCTCCTGCTAGCAGTGCACAAAACCAAATGATCTTTCCAGACACCTCTCTGATGGACATATGCGACTTTACAGCACTTGTCTGCATTTTTCACTTATCATTTTTCTCTCGGTTTTACCTTGTCTTCCCTGCTGCTTTAATCATGTCCTTCTCCGCTGGCCTCTCCCTCATGAGGGGACGCGGTGTCAGAAGGCGTAAGCGCTGCTATTGAACTGCGCTCAAATCTTCCCCCAGCTGGTCTAGGGAAGGCTGAGGTGGCCCTCCCGCCCCCTGATGAGCAAGCAAGTCCAGGGCAGAAGCAAAGCGCAGCATCATGTCAACGTACTCTGGCAAAATCCGGCATAAGCTGCAGGAAAATGAAGAACTTCTCCAAGCCTGCCCTCTTACCTTTTGGAAATGAAGGTACTTGGGCCATGAGCACATCGCTCCGCCAGCGGTTGCAAAGCACGTGGCGCCCTGAGGACAGCGAGTACCAGCTACGTGCTACCCTCCTGCAGTGTCACTGATGTAGGAGACCCGCATGTCGGTGCTGGTGCCACAGCCAGGCCAACATCTTCAAAAGCGGGTCTGGGATTTGAAGTGACGTGTTTTTGGACACCTCAAATCCACCTGCCAGACCAGGTCAGAAGTGGCATCGTCCAGTGCCTTGGCTGCAGAGCGTCTTGGTTGAAAACCAGGACTCTGGGTAGGGACCTCCAAAACCAGGGCAACCTGAATCCCCGTTCGCCTGGGGAGATGGTGGCTGGTGTGAGGGTACTCAGCAGCCCGGTCAGAGAGCTGCAGGGAGGGAGCAGCACCGGGACACGAGCCGAAGGGACTGCAGTCGCGACTGGACACGGGCCGCAGAGTTTGCTATGGGTGGGGTGACTCCGTAGCGTGTAATACTTGCAGAAGGTGAGGGGTGGCTATCACAGCAAGAAGCTGCTGTCAGTTCACAGGGTGCTGGTGGACACGGGGAAGACCACGGCACATAAATATATCCATGCACAGCCATGATCCGCAGTCTCTGGGGGCTGCCAAGAGCACCTAGATGTGGGGCTCACTGACAGCTGCGTTCCTCTCCTCAAACTTCATTTTGAGCTCTGACACGAGGGCATTGTGGGCGCTGCCATGACCTCTCTTCTTCAGCTGCTTGTTTATAAACTTGGGAGTGAGGGAGCCGGACACGGTTGGCACCCGCCACCCTGGGGCGTCCCCCCTGGGAGCCAGGGCGGGGGGCGGCGGGGGCAGGGGGGCGGTCGGTGGCACGGGGGCAACCTGGATGTTGTTGTTGCTGTTCTCGTTGTGGAGGCTCTTGGCATCATCCTCAACAACAAACTTCTCCGCAGCATTGCTGGGCCTCTTGAACTTCAGCCACTCCATCCTGACTGTCCGGGACTGTGGGGTCTGTCTCTTTTTTATGATCCTTCTTACCGGCATGATTTTGTTGGACCGCTTATTGCGCCAGAACATGGCAGTAGAGATCATGATAGTTATCAGCACCATTATGCCCATGACACCAGCTAGCACTCCTAAGGCTTTCATGGGGTTATCTTTAGTTTGCATCAAAAAGGCGGCCATAGGCCCTTTGTGAAGAGTCTGTAAAAGAGTACAAAGAAAACACGTGACTTACTCTATGGGACAGACAGTGACCCAGAAATTTCATTTGTCCAAAATATGTAACAAGCAGGGGCTGACTAATGGGAGTTGTCTCTAAAAAAAAAAAATGAGAGTCAAAGAGCCAGTCCAAGTTTGGAGAATTTAGATGGAGCAGGAGACTGGGCAAGCATTACTGTACTGTGAGATGGATGACTGTCGAACACAAAAGCTTACAGGAGTATTACCACCAAATTAGGACAGATTCCTGCATGTCACCATAGTGTTTGTTTAACTTGCAAGAACCGAGCAATTGGCTCCAGGATCTGCAGCTGTATTGTTGTACTACACTTCAGAGTTAATTTCCTGGGAATAATAGTGTTGAACACAAACAGAAGTTTATGAGTAGAAAATGATCTTTCAAAGACAGTTGCAGGTGATATGGTGATGCAGTTTATAGGACTATTACTGAGCATTGAAAATATTATGAGAAAACTTCACTTTATAAAATTACAGTATACAAATGAGTAGTTAGCAGGTATGTGCTGCATTCTGTTTTCAAGTACTCTTTTACAGACATAACAAAACTCTTTGAGGTAGGGAAGATGAGTAGAGCTAAAGAGCTTTGCTTTTAGAAAGAAAAGAAAAAAGCAATAACATGAGCTACATATGGCATATTAAGGACAAATGAATGGCCAGTTCACTTTGTAGCTTAGCACACTGTGCGTCTCGGAGGTCCCCGTATGATTTTGCGGATTTTGCCCTGCGGGTGGAGCCTGGATCTTTTCACACTTTTCCAGTACATGATGGTGGAGATCACCATTGTTACAGAAATGGTGGAAAGGACGCCACTCATGCATATTCCAAATATTGTCCATGGACGCTTCTTGAGGCCTAAAATATAGGATTTTACCCTGGACTTGATCTGGAAATATCAAAAATAAGAGAAATGATCAACCCTCACATGGTTATATTTGAAAGAGGCCAGGATCTATTATAAATACAGCTAGGGAACTAGGGTGAAATGTGTACAGGATAGAGAGCGTATACAATAAAGGGAGCTAAGTGTTGAACTAGGCACAGAAGAGGAGACGCAGTGACATTGAACTGAATCCAGAAACACTAAAAGAAGTTAGGAAGCACATATAAACACCTGGCTGATCAGGAAATAAAGGGTAGCAGCTTGGCACATAGATCACCGTTATTCATGGCATGGACTACATTTCCAAGAGAAGTTCATAATGAATACAAGCTCCTGCAAAGGTATCTGGACAGACAGTAGTGTTGTGCAAGGCCAGGAGATCCTTCAGAAATGGCATACTCACAAGCAAGTTTCTTTACCAAGAGCTGGTCATAAAGCTATGTGCAACTGCGGAGAGACAGGGCTACCCACCATGCCCCACTCCTCTGGCCTCGACCCCAGGAGGCAATCATCACCCAAACTTTGCATGTCTAGTAACAGGTTATCTGCATTTTAGTTAGCGGTCTTAAGCTCCCAGCTTTTAGTCAATGGGGAGAAAAGGACACCTCCAGAGTAGTAGTCACCACATGCTAAAATAGGTATCAAAGACAGTGAGTATAAGGAGAGCCTTGTGACTAGCTTGGACTTGAACCTCTGATTTTTAGACATTTGAAGTGAGATCAGATGGATTTCCCTGTATGACTCTAAATTGGACGCTCATCTCTTTACACTCCCCAGTCTGTGGAGGGAGATGACTAAGAGTGTCCCCAAAGGATGCTTCAGAGTGCCTCTTGTCATGTATTATACAGCAATACTATTTATTTTTAAATCAAGACCCTAAACTTAGGGAATGTAAATTCATTAATAAACATCCTTTTTCACCTCACTTCTGTATTTTCACAGCCTACCTCAAACACATTATCCAAGCCCTCTCTTCCCCTACCCTGAATGTTTCTTGTTGCCAAAGAGAAATGGGTGAAGAAGTGCTATTGAAACTCATGGACCATGTTACCTTACAGGTAGTAACGAATTTTCATCATTTTGCTGTGCAAAGAGTTTTTCCATTATTTAATTAGGAATGGACCTGAGCTAGAAACCAAAGGCAGAGCAGCCCATGACTTTGATGGAGCTTGGGTTCACATCAGCTTTGCTGTTCTGCATGACATGGATTTTGTGTACTTAAATCCCATCAGATGACAGAAATTCTACCCTGGCTTACTTAACTTCATGTGAAAGTCTGATGAATCAAGTGTCAGATAAACCCTGCTTAGTACATGACCTCAAATGAGTCCACTTATTATGAGTGTTGTCAAGATCTATTTTGTAGCAAGGCCCTGATGGCTAAATAGTATAGGACCAACACAAGGAGAAAGATGGCATATACTTAAGAAGATGCTATGTCTCAGTAATAATTATTTGACTAGCTATTTGAAAACCTTGAATAAATGGGATTAGACAGAAGTATATGTCTATGTTGCCAGAGTACAACAGCTGCAGCAGTAAGAACTGATGGGAATCCTATGGCGAGTTTCAGAATTTGGCTTCCTTCAACTGCCCCTTGTCTCACCAAGTTTGGCACCTGTTCAGAGCTTCCAGTTATGAAGAGGTGATTAATACCAAAACTAAGACCATTAATAGCTGGTTCAGCCCATACTCTAGTTGCTGGGCCTGTATTATACAAAGCTTTGCCTAGAATCAGCCTTTGATAACAACTCTTCTGTAATGTCTGCATAAAAACATAAGGCATTTTGTAAGCATATAGTGGGAGAATTTCTGTTTGTCATGGCCATGACACTCACAGGATAAATAGGAGGAAAAACTTGCAAACCCAGCCTGGAATGTCATCACCCTTGCCAGCCTGCAGAATGGCTTATGGTAAGTGCATTTGTCACCAAAAAGCTTTGCAGTCTTGTCTGTGTCATCACTGTGTCCCAGTCAGTTAATACACAGAACAGGTCTGAGAGAGGTCTGAGCACCCTCTGACAGTGAAAGTCTGGGAGCATTTGGACACCTAAGTTTTAGCAGTTTGGCCCTGAGCACTACCCAGCACATACATACAAACCACCATCAAGTCCTTGTATTGATTACCAACAGTGCCTCAGAACTGGGTCAACAAATAGTGCCACTTTGTAATATATTTAGCTGTTGGTTTTTCCTAAGAGGCACGCTGCATTTTGAAGAGTACTGATTTTTCTTGTAAACATAAAACAAAAGCAGATACACAATGAAATGAAAGCTGGTATGGGAACCACTGTCTCTGTGGGCCAAAACCTGGAAGAAGCACTCTCTTTCTTAATAGCCATCAAAGGAGTTAAAATACCACTGCTCACAAAAGATAATGCTGTGCTGTTTTTTTGCTGTGACTTCACAGTTATAATGAGCACTGGCCCAGAGAAGGGTCGGGGACAATTAGAGGGTTACAGAACCGTGGCAGACATTTGGAAGTAGCTAAGCTGTTCGTATCGGCTTCGAGAAAGGAGCACTCCAATCCTGGGACAAGAATACAATTAAAAACATTAAAGCAACTGTTTGGATTAAAAGATGTCGTCACCTGCTTATTCAACAGGCACGTATGGTCCTTTGCAGAACCCTTGTGACTGTCTTTCCCCTGCAGAGAAGCTCCTCGGCCCAAGTCCCGTGGGGTGCTGAAGTGTCCAGCAGTCACTGGGACTCGTCAGCTTTTGAGGGGCTCTAACACTGACACATGCCTTTCAAGCCAGTTTCGTAAGACCCGGCACTGTGCAGTTTAAGTGTAGATAGATGCTTTCAGGCTGTGTACCTGAAAGACAGGCTGTGGAAAACACCCCTCTGCAGCACGTGGGGCTTATTCTTGCCACCCTTCCTCCACAGTGGCTTCCTCCTCAAAACCCTGAGTTTTCCAAAGGGATGCCCATGTCTCTCTTTTCTACTGAAATGGTGACTTATTTCCTTTGTTTTTCTCTCTCCTGCCACAACAGTGTGCAGGCATCCACACCTCCTGGCAGCTTCTCAAGAGCCTTTCATAAGGCATGGGTTGCAGTGAGCAGAACAAATGGGCAACATATCCAGAAGTTGGACCCAACAGGAGTGTGTGGCTGAGCTGTTCAACCACGAGACCAGCTAAGGCTCACCAGCTATATTTAGAAGTCTAAGTAAGTAGGTGAAGCTGTTAAGAGCCCAAGCTATTGCAGATTATAGACGACTCAGGCTGTGTTGACTTGAGCAAGTGGATCTGTACAACAAACCAGCTGGTTCTGAGGAGCCCGCTTCCACATATTCAGCATTTCTGGGATTTTGCTTCAGATTGCTCTAGCCTGGTTGCAGGGACGGACTGCCTGCTAGTGCCAAAGCACACTAGGTGTGCTCCCCAAACACATTTTCATCTGAAAGAAGTCCGCTTTGTGTGCTTGGAGCTATCTGAGACATGAGCCATCCCACAGTATGTGGGGATGATCAGGAGATTTGCTTCAGAAGTAACTCCTGATCCGAGGTAGAACACAAGCTGCCCCCTCCAGTGCTTATCCCAAAGAGCAGTGCTATCACCATATACGAAGCCTGCATTTACACCACTTTGCAATGCAAACACGAGCATGGGGCAAGACTTCTCAAATCAAACCAACCTTCTCTGAACAATTTTTTTCGAGGTCTGTGTAACTGTGGAAAGAAGAGGCTAACTGCTCTGCAAATGTGGCAAAGGATGTTTGGTGCCATCAGCAACCACACTTCCCATGGGTTGCAGAGTTAGTGTGAGAGAGGAGGAGATATCCACATTAACTCACGGAAGGTATTTGTTGAACCTTTCAATTAGGCGAATCTAAAACTGAGACTCACCAGCTATATTTAGAAGTCTAAATGAGTGGCCAAAGCTATTAAGAACCACAGATTATGCTGTCTAAATGTGGACTTAAGCCTCAGTCCATGAAGAGGGCTAAAAACCCGCCCCCATATATTTGCAGAACCTCAGTGGAGTCATGAAGAAGCAGAGGGGTCGCTCCATCAGGCCAACATTCAGGATCAGGAGTGGGAAGATGCTTTCCATGAAAATCTTGGGCAGCAGGAATAGATTTTTGAGTGAGACATAAGGGTGAAAAAAGAGTGGCTTTTTCAGCATATGCTTCTTATTCTGTTGAGAAAGGATAGGAAATTAACAGATGTCACTCCATACCAACTTCCATAAAACAAGACTCAGTTAAATTAAAAGGTCTCTGGAATTTTTTATCACTGTATTTTTCCAAGAGCAAAAGGTCCTTTTGATGTGCAATACTGCTGAACTTAGCCACAAGGCATCTATCTCGAAGAGCACAGCCTTGTGCTAATTGCAATGGTAAATGTTAATCAGAAAATATGCCTGTTTAATTACTTAGTGTGATTAACACTGCAGGAAGCCTCTTGAGGATGTATTCAAAATATCCTCCTTATCCAAAATCAGTAATACATAAATGCCCACCAAACAGCTAACTAAAAGAGACTTTGTACAGCTGGAGCACAGAGGGCTGAAATGTACATTTGTAACAGCGAGAGTGTGAATGTGTGTGTGTGCAATGTCCCTATACCAAGAGACTGTTTTTTTCACAAAGTGTTAGCAGTGACTGTGCTGTCTCTGGGACATAGGAAGTGACCACAAGTTTTGTACAGTGGCACTGCATCTCGCTCACATGCAAGCTGAAATTGAGAGTGGTTTTTGCTAGGAGAGATGATGCTCTTGGATAAAAAAAACCCCAACCCAAATCATTGCAAGCAACGGAAGAAATAATGGAGAAATGTGCAAAGGCTTATGGAGGATGCAACATCAGATTAGTAGTGTAGATCCTGCTGAAGAGACCTACTCAAGTGAAGAAAGAAGATGCTATTGCTATCTCAGACTCTGTGTCGGGACTTGGCATCACAAAGAGTATGGGAAGAAGGAAAAAACTGTGTCTGAGAGGAATCCATGTCTTTACAGCCCCCGCTGCTTCCCTTTTTGACTTTATCAGGAGGGGTGATCCCTCTCTTTGTGCCAGATCTGTATCCCTGGAGGGGGAGAAAAGGAAGCAGAGAGGGGACTTTGTATGAGACACCTTCTTCATCAGGTGCTGATGTTGCTTCAAGCACGAGAAGGAAATCCAGGAAACTCCTTATCCCAAAGCATCAGCTGCTCTTGTTTTCCTTCCAGACGTCCTTCACCAGCCGGTTCAGGGACACATCTCCTGCCCCGGCAGAGGAGGTGTGGGGCACCCTCCCTCCCCTCGACACGCCTCAGCCTGAGCCCCCGCTGACAGAGAGGTTACGGCTCATCCGGGAGGGCAGGGAAAGCTGGAGGGCAGATGCTGGGGGACAACGGTGGGGACAGGGCCTGAGGCCAGCCGGGGCCACGCGCTCCTGAAACGTACGCCCTGCGAGAAGCCGGGAAGCAAGGCAGGGAGGGCGGGCGCTCCCGCTGTTGGCTGCGGGTAGCAGTTCCTATTTGCTGTATGAAAACTACCCAATCTTACGGTTTCCATGGGAAATCAAAGCGTTAGGCAGTTTATTTCCTATATATCAGTAAGAATGGCTAAATCTCTAGACCCAGCATGCCCCGTCCCCCAGCTCCGCACGGCAGAGCCTTGAAGCGGCGTGCTCCGGCCATGCTGAGCCCCAGGGCCGCTGCACGGCGGCTCCCACGGAGCCTGCAGCAGGGCTGGACAGCCCCAGCCCGCAGCCCCACGCCAGGCATCCCTCTGCTAGGGCAGTCCTGGTCGGACAGGCGCTGACCACAGAGACCGGGAATTACTCCTGCACTGCTGGTGGCTGAGTTTATCTCGCTGACGAGCGCAAGTGTTCGCTGCAGACACTTGTTAACCTCCAGCAGGCTCTGAGCCCTATACAAAAAGTATCATAGAAATGCACCTGATAAGGGGTATCAGTGGAATAAGAGGAGATGGAGAAAACAGAGAAAGATTGTAGCAGATAAAGGAGCAGTGGGTACATTTTGACCAAGCGAAGAGAAGGCCAACTGCTGTCTGTAGGAAGAGATTTGCATCTTTGCCCGGTATGTTTGTGGTCCAGAGACCGTAAGGCTAATGATGTGTTTCTCATCTACTTGAAAGGCCATTTCCTCCCTGCTGGTACCTACTTAAAGGCATGTCAAGGCAGTTACAATAAACAAGAATCATGCGAGCATGGGCTGCTCACCATAAATCACTGCTTATTCTTTGGTTGATGTAAAAGTTGGACTAGCAGGAAACTCTCAACCTACACGTGCTATTTTTTAGAGTCTTCTTGTTCTGTCTGCTAATAATACTGCAATTATGAAACTCACATCCAAAATTCTACATACTTCAAAGCACTTCTATAAGGTTTTCTCATTTTTCCTGTGTCACTTATGTTGACTTGCAAAACTGGCCTGATATATTTCACTCTGGCCCCAGCTACTTTCCTCTCACTTTTTGTAGGGGAAAAAGATCATTTTCGTCTCCTGAATGAAAATAAAAAAGCAGAAATTTAGCAGTCAGGATTTACCTTTACTCTCGGGAGTCTGCAGTCCTTAATTTGCATCTCTCTCTAACAACCAGATGCAAGAAATTCATGTCCCAACCACATTATGCTCCCACCTTTGTACCTTTCAGTTTCTCTGATCAAAATGTCTTTGACATTTGTGGCTGTAGAATCCAGCTTCACCACAAGGCTCTAGAAACACTCTACAAAACGGAGCTAGCAAGAAAGGAGAAGCAATGACTGGCAACTTTTTGGCTGTTGATTTCAACTCCTGAAGCATTTTTAAAGTAGTCTCAGAAATGGAGCAAGCAGTGACTACTTTGGTGCCTCTCAAGGATCATCTCACATAAGAATTTTTCTAAAACATTTGCTTACCTCTTCTGTGATATCAATCTTCAGAACTGCCGTGGTACTGAAGGACGGGGAGCCTCGGTCTTTGGCCTGCACCACCACTGACCATATGCAGTCTTTGTTCTTTGTGATGTTGTGGATGATGTCCAGGGAACGGATATAGGATTTCAGCTTGATTTCCCCTGTGCTTTGGTCTATATCAAACACATTGGCTGGATCTGCTTGCATGATGGAATAATCCACAATGTTGTTGGGTTCTTCTGCATCTTGATCTATAGCCTGGTAGGGGAAGCGTAAAGAACAAAGATGTTGTTGTTTGTATCTTTGCCTGAAGACGAAACTCTAAAAGTTTTCGAGTGTTCACTTCTGATAATATCCATGCTGTGAGATGACTGGGCTGTTTTTGTTTCATCTTGGAAACAATTTCCTCTTTTCTGGTAACAGCTATGCTACTTTTTCTAGTGAAAAACAGCAGGACTAGAGGTTTTTTGTGTAAGTGATTTCTATTTGAGCTTAAATAAAATCAGAGGAAAAACTGAACCATAACCTATCTGTAGATGCAAATGGTCCACTGCTGGGGACCTCTCACACAGCATGGGGGACAAATGTGAAGTGATAGAGAACAGTGGGATTAACTCCACACTATAAAATCTAGCTGCCTTAATTTTTGTGCTGTGGAATTTATTCTCCTAACAATAGGTGTTGTGTAATCAGGCTTCACTATATGCATTCAAATATGTGTAACGTAGGATGCTCTGCTCCTTTGCCTGTGAATTGTTATTGCTGTTTTTTTTTTACCTCCTGTTCCACACTGGATCAATGAATACAATTCTGCAAAGACAAAGGAAAGAAGTTGTGTGGTTGAGCACAAAGGTGCGGCAGGAAGGTTAAGTATTCAAAACCCTGTACTTTCATTCACTCATCTTATTTGGGTTTATGATCACTGTATAATCCAGGATCCTCCACCAGCTGATGGTTCCAATACTGTAACAGAACTTTATCTTTTGCCTATAGAATTTATTTCTCCTTCTCAGCAGTCTGTAAATACTATCATTCCACACTTTAATCCATTTGTTACATACAAATGGATGTGCAAAATAAAGCCCCAGGAAAAGCCAACTTTTAGACATTCATCATGATCCCTGAGCAATAAACAGCAGAGCTGGGGCTTTTCCAAAGCACTCTGCTTTGTGACACACTGTGTTGTCTCTCACCTCTATCTTCACCGGTGACCCGATGATCATCGTCTTCTCCTGGATGTTTTCATTGAACTCTGGAGAGTGGTCATTGACATCTAGCACAGTGATAAACACTTCGGCCAAGCTGTATTTCCCATCGGTGTCCTCTGCCTTCACGTAGAAATTATACTTCGAGTTCACTTCAGCATCTAATACAGCCCAGGGCTGGGTGTAAATTATACCTGTTGATGGGTGGATTAGAAACCTGGAAAAGAAGCATGAAAAGACTTTTGTGGTTTTTGGTCACTTAATGTGTGTTTACAGCCTGGGGCAAAGGTGGGCTCTAAACATTGAAATGCTATGTCCAAAGGTTAGTACTTTTCACCTAACTCCTGTCTGGCCGATGTTTCCAAATCATTCACTCCACCTATTTTTGGCTTGTTCCTTTAGGCTTGAACACCAGAGAACTATTAGTGTCTGGTGTGTTTCTATCTATTGTGCATTAGCCATTTTAGCTGCATTTTCTGTTAAAGTCTTTGTCCTCAGTTAAATGCTCAGTGTGATGGCCTTCTCCCAGAGTGATTTCTTTGTGTTAAAACATTAAGGAACTGCCTTTTTTTTTTTTTTCAGTTTATAAGTACCATGTATCAGATCATGTCCTGCATAAATTAAGATTGATTAATGTCACCTCAATAGCTAAGGGAAGCATGCTGTGTATCATATTTAAGCTCTTCACTTCTCAGAATGGGTAGGAAAAATGGCTGCTCTCAAATCCCCCAAAGTGCAGGGCAAATTATCTCCTCCAAAAATAATCACTTTTCCATAGACTGGCACCGGGATGGAGTGGGTGTTCAGATTTATCTGTAGCAAGTTCAATTCTACACATTTGTAATTACTGAGACAATGTCAAAAGTGTCACCCAAAAGCTTGGATTTATAGAGAAGATGATACCAACACAGTGTCTCTTTAAAATGGACTGCCAGTGCAGGCTCCAAGCAGTTGGGTTTTTAACAGATGAAAGGTTTTATATACCCTTTAGTTAATGTACAGGATACCAAAATATTTTCTGTATTCCAACTGTGAGTGCAATTGAGAGCAATTATAAAAGGGGCACTTAATAATCCAGAATCCTCAACTGTTTTCATTACCCTGTTAAATACAAATAGTTTTGATGATAGCCAAGACCTGGAGGTGGAAAGAACACTGCAAACTCTTGGTAGGAGACAGTGCCTGTGCTGAGTGCCTCCTTAGCACTCAACCCAGCCTAACCATGCTGAGAGGACTCTCAGCACTCCCATTTTAGTGGAAGAATAGAAGCACTGAAATGTGAAGACATCACAGCAGTATACCCCACTCCCAATGGCAGTTTGGATGTAGGATTACCAGCATAATGGTTTTATCTTCAACAGTTAACACCATTCCTCTTACCCCAGTACAATTCATCTTTCTGCCAACACAACTGCATATTCACTGATGAAAAAAATCATGTGTCTAACTGCAACTCTCAAATCTGCATCAAACTTTGTGTTCCACAAATCTGGAGATCCCAGGGCTAGGAAGTCAATCCAGCCTTGCAGAGCTGTGCCATTCTGGCACAAGGAAAAGAAAAAAAAAATCATACTTAAGAAGAAAAAAAAAATTCTTCTCATCTTAATTTCCTCATTCAACAGCATAAAAACTGTGAGTCCGGGCATTGCCATAACTCGAGTCAGAATAAAGTTGCACTCATTTTTTTCTAAATCCTTCGTCAACAACCTTCACAAGCTTCTTTGCACCAGCTGCTATATTTTAAACGTAAGAGGTCTGCTTGCATGACATGACCTTTGCCTGCTTGCCTCTATGCAGTTAGCAGCTAGCTTAAGGACTTAGTGAAGAGCTCAAAATAATCCATCGTGGAAATGCTTCCATATGTGTATCCTTCTGGCTACAGAAGAGGTTCACCCTTAACATCTTGGATTTTGGACTTTGATTGTGCCTCTAAACGGCTTTCACCTTAACAAGAAGAGTTCAGCTTTAACTCCAGGTGGATAATGTACGGAGAAAAACGGATTCTGGGGATGAGTGCCTGAAAAGCTCATTTATTTCCAGTATTCTGCCCTGCAGCCGCACCATGTCGAGGAGCTGCAGGTTCCAGCAGCAATATCTGTGATGGCCAGTGATGCTAGCCATGGCTGGGAGCCCCAACCAACAGGCCAGGGCAACTGCTGGGATGGAAGCAGTGCGGGAGAACCCAGTGTTTCAGGATGTTCTTACCCCAGCACTGTCCCCAAAGGCATGGAGAAGGAGCTGGGCCTACAAAATCAAGTAAGCATCAGATTCCCTTCTTCCCTGATGCAGGACTATTAGGTTTAAATATATAAAATGCTTTGAACACCTAATGCAGCTGGCCTCCCAAGTTAAAGTTTATATTCTTGAAAGTCTTGTCTTCTTTGATTTATTTTGACAAGAGTTGAAACTGAACTATTTGTACAGGTATATGGAAAGGGAAGGGGAAAGAGCAAGGGACTTTTTTTTTTTTCCCCCAGAACTGACTTTTCACAACAACTAGACCAAAACCTCCTCTTTCTCTTACAAGTGTTTTTCAAATGGTGATCGAACAGATCCTGTGTGTTGGTACTTCAGCTGCCTTATGTCTCTTTGGGGGCTTGTGGGTAAAATTCCATGGGTTCATGAAGCAGATGCTTAATGATCACACTAGTTTTTCTGTTGTTGTTTTCATAGAATTCATAAAGAACATGGCATAAATGTCCTTGGAAATGAGCAGATCAAGCACGAGCCTGTTCTTTTTCTTTTTAAATTCTTTAAAAACTCTGCTTAGAGGTTATGTAGTTTTCTTTTTCTTTTTTTCTTTTTTTTTTTTTTTACTTACAGATCTGCTCCTGTTCCATAGATAGAGTACTTGACTTCTCCCCAAAGCCCTGAATCTGGATCTGTAGCCTTAAGAAAAGAAAATAAGAGAGTAATCCTTTACTGAATTGCAAAAATAAATGCTTCATTTTTCTTGTAACAGCAGGCCATGTAAAAACCCAAATGCTTTCCCCTCTTTTTGCTATCACATTTTTAGGAGGAAATCACATAACAAATGTGCACCCACAAAACTGCAAAATGTAACACAAGGAAATGTCACTGGCTGTCCCAGGGAAGGTGGTAAGGTGCCGCCTGTCTCCCGGCCAGGCTGGCGCCCAGAGGCTCCAGCAGGGAGAAAGCCACTAGATGGCTCCATCTATTGATATTTAACATATCCTTCCTTTAATAGAGATGAAGCTAATCTCAATGACACGAACAAACTGCCCACTCTCAAGCTTTCCTAATTATCAGTTAAATATTAATGTATATTCCCTAGACAAAATTATTTACTTTATATAGAGTATTTTTTAAGCCTCTGCTTGTTTAATTGATTCAATTTAAAGTAATGCATAGCAAATGTTTAGATCTATACGCAATCTTTCAGCTTTGTTTATATTTTAATCACTCTTGTGCCTGTATGACTTTTAGTAATGCAGATACCACACCAGATGATATCTTTGTTCCGGACTCTTGTTGGCTTCCTTTCTTAGCTCAGGATTAGGAAAGCTATTGATTTAGTAACAGCTATTCCCACAAGCTCCTGCTTCTCCGATAGCTCTGAGCAGGTGTTACATTATACTGTTGTATCTGGCCATCAAAATTCATGGTGGCAGTGGTTGATTCATTCATCTTCCCATTTAAATGTTTGAAAACTGGAACAACATCTTCAATTCCTGCACAGTTGACGTAACACACCTGCAGCCCTATTGATAGGTGGTTTTTAGTTCTCTGACATGAGCTCGTCAGATTCTCTCACCCCATAAGTTTGACCACAGTCTACTTTAGGATTGCCTAACTTTTCCTAAAACATTTGCACGCCTGGGACTTCTGCCAGAGTTGCCATCCTGGGTACTTGGAGTATCTCAGTTTGTCAAACGTATTTGTGAATCTGGGTCAAGTACTGAGTTGACAGCACATGACAGCAAATTTTACATGGACTCCTCAGCTACGCTGTCCTGTGCACCTTGGCTCAGAATGGCTAGTTTTGTTGCTTTTGCAAACTTTTTAAAAATTTCTTTTTTTTGCTGTCCCCCTCCTAGAATTTTTTATTCCTCTTGCTGCAAAGATGGTGATGTTTGGGAATCTCTGTTTTCTACAGCTTTCCTATTAGTTTGCTGTAGTAACCTTTTCTGTATTGTTTATGTTCCACTTCTTTCATTCTTCCATCCCTAAAATTTGCCTTCAGCACTTTATTATGCTGATTATTTAATATATTTTTACTTGCAGCCAGCCTGTGCTGGAGATGTCTGGCAATCTGCCTCTATCATCCTTACCCGTGAGGCCTCTGCAAGGTGACTTGCATCACCCACTGAGCCCCACATGGCCAGGAGCTTTCTTGGCTTTGTGACATGAGATCTGTTTCCAGTCCTAGCAGCTGCATTAAAGAGGTACAGCTCACACCAATGGCTGGAAATGCTTCTCCAGCACACAGGGCCCATGTAATACCCAGACTTTCTTTCTAAGAAAATGTGAGATACTGGAAAATCTATGGGCATATTTTTCCCACTGTGAGAGGATACTTACATAGGGATCTTTCTTTCTCAGCTCTAAGCATTTTAATTTGATATTCTTGCCTTCATTAACTGCCTAATTATGCATTTAGTGGCCAGAGTCCTCCCAGGAGGAGGAGACTAATACCTACTAAGCAGCCATCTTGTTTTCTTTTTAATCGTTCTTAAGCAAGCAAATCCAGTAAATCCAATTCCACTTAGTCATAACTGAATCTTCCTGTTGGACACTGATTAGACTGGGGCTTTCTTAGTACTTCCACACCATGTGATTTGTCTTAAAAGAAGATGGCCTTTAATTAAAAACCAAAGGAATTTTGTTGTTCTAAAAAATGTTTGCCTAAAACTTTATTTTTTCAGAAGTGACGGTTTTTTGTTGATTCTGGAAAGGAAATGGAGTTCAGTCCAGAAGCTGAATGGTGAGTAAGATTTGCTGCATGCTTCTTGTCCACTATTTTTAAGGTACTTGAACTGTCTCCACAGACACCTAGAAAAGAGAGCATTTCTTAAGAGATGAATGAAACTTACTGTAACAGCAACTACGTTTGAGCCCCCTGGAGAGTTCTCGGGGATCCTGGCAATGTAGTAGTCCGAGGAGAACTTCGGGACATTGTCATTGGTATCCAGCAAGCGTATAATTACGTCAGCTGTCGAGCTGAATTTCTCCGGTGTGTTCACCTCTATTGCAAGAAGCTGAGAAAAGCAGGAAATTACTACAAAGCAGCTATTAATACTTCTTAAAGGAGCTTCCTTCCACTACCCATGGCACACTGGTGCATTTTAGCCTGGTTGGACCAGACAGCGCAAAAACAGGGAGATGATGAGCTAGGTCAGTATGCAGCCTAGGCTTGTTTCTGCATGCTTGCAATGGGCAATCAAACTGTGGAAAGAGGACTTCAAACCTGTGTATACATATTAGACTTCACATGACAGATGCGGCTGGTCATAACTAACCAACACAGGTCGAAAAGCCATAGTAGAAGCAAGCAAACACCCATCCCTGGGCAGCTCCTAGAACTTAGGGAATCATAAGCACTGAATAATTTTGAATAATCACGTAAATTGAATCATGATCCTTTGCAGAGGAAGCATAAATTCTTCATCAGGAAAGAAGTCAAGGCAATAAACTGCATCAAACAGGATAAAGAGATGAGAGAACCAGTGCCCTGGGATGTTTGGAAGCAGCAATACCCCCACCCAAATGCAGGATGGTCAGGGATTGGGCGTGTACAGCAGAATCCCACTGCACAAAGTTTGTGAGAACTCCTACCGCCAGGCTTCTTGGGACTCTACCCTCGCTGCCTCATGCTCATTAGGACTTTATCTGATGATACCCACCGGGACTTTTGAATTGCCTCACTGTCTCTGAGGAGGAACAGAGAGCTCTGGCATAACATGTTCTCATAACTCTGCTCATCTGAAAGGGCAGGTGATCGCACACAGCAAGACCAGGGATGCAGAGAAGCCAGGAGCATGGATGTTCTGGCTGGCTGTCAGCAGAGCTTAACACTAGCCCATGCCTATCTCGTGCCTCAGCTGAGGGATGGCACTGCTGGGTTAGCAAGTTGGTTTTTTACATTGCCCCTTAATGCACAGCTAATTGATGCAGGGAAGGGCAGCCACCACGGAGAAGGAAGAGGATAACCCAGGAGTCCGGCATGTGGCAGTTCTCAGTAGGTAGCAGGGAGCTCTGGGATCCCTGCCTGGGAACAGACCTGAGCAAGTGTTTGGTGAGTCACCTCTAAAGCCTCAGACAAGCACTTTTCCACAGGACTTCAGCTACTTAGCGCCCAATGTTTTCTCTCTTATTCTTAGCCTAACACGAAATAGCAGCAGCGTTTCTCCTGTGTCTCTGTTTGCTCCTCAGCAGATGAGGGGAATGTCAGTAGGAAGCCTGAGCTGGTAGCGCAGCAAGCCTATTGTTCAGGTGGGGTGCAACTGAGCAAGAAAGAGCAGTTTCAGCAACAGGTATGGAGATACAGCGAGCCCGTCACAGCATCCAGCCCGGCGTCTGGTCCCTGACGGGTGGCTGCATCACACAGAATCAGCACTAGGACATCAGTCTTGGGCTCTGTAGGGGCTGAACCCAAATGACTAACACAATGACCAATGGTCAACCCTTTGGTTTTCATGCTTGGGCAAAGACCTAGTTAACACAAAGCGGGAGGACTCTAGAAACCTACTGGGGACAGCGCACCACTAATAGACTAGCGAGCAGGACATTTAACTGAGATATGAGAGGCTCAGCTGAAAAATCCAGCTGCGTGGGTTTTAATTCCTAGTAGACATATGTCCTAGGAGCTCCCTCAAAGAGGGTGAACACCTAAGTGAGCTTTGAGCTTTGGAAGGTGGAGCAGGGCTGCCGCAGCGTCTCCTGCTCCACTGGTGCAGCTCTTCTCTGAGACGAGGGCTGTGGGAGCTCATCCTTCCCGTGCCGCTCGACAGGGGCTCAGCCTCTCTCCCGACATGTCACAGCTCCCCTTGGGGCAGGTGACGCACACCAGCAGTGGCACGTGCTGTGATGGGGTAAGTCCCTGCTCTGCTAGGTTTGGAGAAGTTTGGATTGCCTAGAGGTGACAGGGTTTGGGGAGGGCAGGGAGCGGGTTAAGTAGACAGGGAAAAGGCTATCTCAGTATCATCTCCTGGAGCTGTTCCTATTGTGTGAACATTTATAATGGTTGGAAATAAACAGTGAAAGGGTTTTCGAAGAAATTGATCTTGAAGGATTGCTTGTAATTGCTATAGAACACATCTGCTCTAAAAGGGGAGTTTGGTCACTCCGCCTCTGTGCTAGCTTTTGTGTTTGGGAGTCTCGGATGATGTTACAGCAAAAGAAATTTTTGAAGGGACAGTCATACAGACATCAGTAAAAACCTGCTTGTGAGAAATCTCATCTCCTAAAGCAGCACAGAGATAAAATCTTACTGCTTATCAAGCACATGGAGCTATAACTAAATTATAACATCTACAGTGAAATAATCTTTGCAGCTGGAATCAGTCCATCTTAGAATACACTATGAGAGCTTAGTATTTTTACTTTGTTTTCTACATTCATTTTTTATTCCCTCTCCTTTTAGCAGCCATAGTCCAGCTATGTCAACATGCTGACAACATCTTCCTTCAGGGAGGGATTTTTGTCAGCTTACTTGCCTGCAATGTCTTATACAGAGCTGTATTGTTTGTTTTATGCAGAGAGAGAAAAAACCAGCATAAAACTATTAGTTCACAGAACCACGTATCAACAATTAATACAAGTGCCAGCAGAGCAAACTGAGATGTCATCTTAGAAGTGGCAGGTAGATTTTTAAAACAGAGTTTGATTTTGGCAACTGAACATAATTGCAGCCTCACCTGGTCCCTGTCTGCGGGAGATGTGAGCGTCTACAGAATGTGAGGGGTAGGTCCAGGCTCCTGTCGAGGCAGGATGTTCTCTAAGCTGAAGGAGGTGGAGGCAGGAGGTTTGGCCCCCAAAGCATGTCAGCCCATGACAAGGTGGGACAGCACTATCTGGCCCCTGTGGCAGAGGCACTTGAGATGTAAGAGGCCAGGCTGGAGGGGTATGAGTTACCACAGCTGCCACGCCTTGGGAAACCCACTCCAGCTCTTGGACAGCTGAAAATTAAGGAGGTCCTGACTACCAACTACATTGAAGAGCCAGCCCTAAATGGAAGATAGATTTTCTCTAGCAGCCTTTGCTTCGGGTAGTTTTTCAGTGCCTCTCCCAGTCAAATTAGCTTTAATTCCTCTCTGGCATTTTACTGTTCAATAACAAACCAGAGGAGAGGGATCATTGCTGACAGAAAAAACCCTGAAAATAGCTTCTCAAAGCTTCTGTGGCATACATGTTGAATAGAAATAAGAATATATTTCATCCAAAATTCTAACCAGAATGACTACATTGGCAACTAAAACTGGGTAGGAAGCGATTTGAACTTTTCAGGGAAATGGAGATGGCAATGAGGTCTTTATAAAGTATTTGCTACCATATATTACTAACATATCATCCAGCTGCACCTTCTTCATTTGGAATCTAGACAAAAGCTCTGCATTTTTAGCAAAGCCTTATGGTCTTTCTCCAGTAGAAATAATTTCATTAAAAAAAAAAAAAAAAAGAATAACTGCTTAAGCTAAAAAAATATATATCCTTTTTCCTGGTAATTAATTCTTTCAGTGTTCATGACAATCACACTAACTACTTTGATTTCTATTAGTATTCATGAGGAGACCATGTGTAACTTCTTTACTGGTCTTTTGGTAGTTTAACCTGAATAAATGTGTGCTTATTATAATTAGTTTCGGTAGCACTTTATAGCCCTTTCAGAATCTTCCATTTTAATACAGTAATGATGCCTCATTTTTGTAGCATCTATAACCTATGAAGCTCAAAATGACTAAGGAACATTACAAGAGAAGACATGAAGCATACTGCAGTGAAACTTGCTAAGGACACAAAGCAAAACATGTAGCAAGGGTGAGAACAAAATCCAGGAAGTTGGCTTCTGGACTGTGCAAAAAATGCTACTTTCTGTACAAAATTAAAACTAGCATATGTTAATACTCAGCCAGATAGTTTTGGCAATTTTTTTTTTTTTTTAATAATTACAGGGATTGTCTATGCCATTCTTTGCCGTCAGAACTGAACCATCTATACTCATGTTCAGAGGCAGCTGACACAAAACTGGACTACTTAATTATCTTGTTGATGAGCCAATGAATCCATCAGGGAAGGTGATAATGTGAGGGTCCAGCTTTTGGGTGAAAGCTGGTTCTTGTATGGCTGGCTTAGAGCATGGTGAGACAGCCTCAGGTCAGTCTGCAAAAGGCCATGTAAATAGATACACTCTGACAAAGGCAGTGAGCAATTTTCAGAAATTATCTTCCAGTCAGCTGGGGCTTTCAGCCTGCCAACATTCAAAAGCATGATCATGAACCAAATTACTTAGGACTAAGCAGGTAAAGTTCTGGCTCCAGAGAAATTAGGATTTCATCCTGTGAATTTATCATTGTAAGACCAGAAACAACACCCTTAGGGTTCAGTCTAGAATGACTCAGAGACACCAACATGTGCAGTTTCCACAGAGAGATAATGCTCAACATTTTGCACTGACTGGACTAAATTAGTCCACAGATGCATCCATTAAACTTTTGGAAGTTGATGAACCAGAGGCAGAAATTAGTTTCCCTTACATGGAATATAATGTCACTGACAATGAATGCATCAGACAGCTCCAGGTGGATTAAGAAGCTAAATCCCATCAGATACATAAGCCATCATACACATATCATATACACAAGCAGAGAGGACCCAGAAAGCAGAAGTACCTTGAAGGTTAACACCTTGAATTTTTCATAGTCAATAGCAGCAGAATTTTCCACTATTATTGTAACCTGAGCCTCATTCAGGACAGTTTGGGGAACCACTCGGAAGATGCCACCAGGTCCAACAAGACGGAGGTTGAATTTAGCATTGGCTCCCTGTCAATAAAAGCAGATACAGCATTGTTTTCAGTGACCGATGCATTTCTTACAGCCTAGATTAGCTCTATTTCTTCACACTGTATAAAATTAGAACGAGTCTTACTGCTTAGAGCCCTCTGCTCTCCATCCCTTAGGCAAGAGACTGCTAAGAAGCTTAGTTCTATAATCCCTCCAGCCCTGGTCACAAGACGGACACAGCTTTTCTTAAATAGATTGACAAGCTTGGTTATTCTTTCAGTCATAATGGAAAAACCCTGCAGCAGGACAGGCTAAGAGATGGATTCTTGTGGCAAGCAGCCTTGGGCTTCGTGCCACGCTCTGTGAGCTAGTGCAGGTGACAGAGACGACACCACGTGCACATTGGCAGGCAAGTCCTGCCTCCTCCTGCTTCTTGCCAGGGAAAGACAACTGAACGGCCCGAGTCAGAACAACAGAACCCTCAATAACCCAGCCTGTGTCGTACAGCTCACAGCCTGGGATGATGATGGAGAGCCACAAAGACGTGCAATTTTCAAACAGAGGTAGTACTCCACAATTTGCACTGAGCACATTAAGCTAGTCCAGAGTTACAGCCACTAAACCTTTTGAAAGTTGATGCACCTGGGGGGAGAGAGGAGCTCCACTTGTGCAGAATAAAATCTGACACACATTTGACAGCTCCAGGTGAAGTAAGAAGCCAAATCCCATTATATAGATAAACCTTCTAGCCAGAGAGGACATGGGAAGCAGCGGTATCTAAAAGGTTACCACCACTTGTGTGCGAGTTGGGAAGAGTCAGCCAGAGCCAGTTGGCCAGACTAATTCTTTTAAACCAACCTGGAGCACAGAAGAGAAAAGATGAAATGGGGATTCTCATATTTCTGCCTTACAGGGGAGGTGGGAAAATGAGCTGAGTCCACTTCACCAAGTTTGAGTTCACCAATTTCTCAAAAAATGTCATGTTTACACTGTGACAAACCAGCCAGATTCACTGCCTGGTGCCATGTTCTCCCCCTAGCATGAATCTTGAGATGAAGAATTTCTAATAATAACTTTCAAACAGGATAACTACTTTCAGCTGTATCCCTGGAAGGCTTGTTATGAGCAGTTCTTGCTGCAACCCTAGCTCATGTCAGGAGGAATCATAGAATCATAGAATGGATTGGGTTGGAAGGGACCTTAAAGATCACCTAGTTCCCCCCCACCCCCCCCACCCCCGCCATGGGCAGGGACACCTTCCACTAGACCAGGTTGCTCAAAGCCCCATCCAACCTGGCCTTGAACACTTCCAGGGATGGGGCATCCACAACCTCTCTGGGCAGGCTCTTCCAGTGCCTCACCACCCTCACAGTGAAGAAAAGTATTCAGCAGTAGTTCCCCAAGGGAAACAGAATAATCTTGGATCCAAATTCTGTGGTCTGCATTTTTGGTCATACAAACCCCCACAGCTACAGAGGTGGCAACAGGCTCTCTTTTGCTGGGTAGTAAAGCCAAACACACAAAGCCAGAGCTGCTGGACTAAGGAAAATAGCGCTGATGGGGAAAGCGGACCATCTGACCATACAAAGTGCTCTGCTCTTGGGACTGTACATGACTGGTGGGGAGAGAACTGCCTCCCTCTGACAGCTGAGTAATTTCTGACAGTGATGTCCACTGAACCCAGATCTACTCCGAGCAAGCCATGCTGCTGCATGTCTCCAAGCAGACAGCCATGGGACACAGGTGTGACTGAAGGAACAACAGCACTGAGCCCTTAGATGTGTCTGTCAGATGAAGAGGACTGGGGGAGAAATTTCTGTGTAATGTTCTTGCAAGTAAAGGTGGCATTTCCATCAAACTGTAGGCCGGAAAAAGACCTTGCCCACAGCTTCCTCCTCCTCACCTGTACCATTCACCCCCCCAAAACAAAGAGTCACTAATGGCTGTGACAGAAACAGACGTATGTTTATTTTTCTTCTATATAGTCCTTTTGTGTGGAAGGGAAACCATTGCATTCTATGCCTTAAAAGAAAAGCAACCCACCCCCCCCCTTCCGCCGAGTGATGTCTTATGCTGTACTAGGAAGCTTCTTGAGAAATCTATACAGTGTATTTGGCAATGTTTTCTGCTTATTTTATAGCCTAACTTGCAGCCTGAAAATTCTGTCAGCCTACATATGATACATATATATTTTGTCTCTAAATAGAAGAGATGGGTTTTGTTTCTTTCCTTCTGCAGCAACATCCCCCGTGACAATAGCAGGATAGACGTAGCACTGCTTTGAAAGCAGTCATTTATCTGCTTGCTCCAGAGCAGCAGGAGGGAGGGGGAAGAAGCTGGTGGGTTTGATAGAGTACAATACAGTCAAAACAGCACAATACTGAGCACAGTTATATAAGAGCGCTCTTTCCAATAGTTCTCAGATGCATTAAGCTTTTCTCTTGTCACTACCTAACCTCAGGCTAACTCAGATGGATGCCATTCATACAGTATTTAGCTTAGGGATCCCTATAGCAACCATCACCATAGTATCTACGGGCATCACAGGTCAGTGAGATAGCAGGCTGAGATGGATGGAGTCTTCTTTCTTTCTTTATCTGGTTAGAGTTAGTTTGGCTCTGGCATAATTTTTAAGATTACCTAAAAATGTCACTCCAGTGGGAATGATTTATCAAAACATGCACTGCAGACTCTGGCTGTAACATAAGGGCCAGAAGGATAATATATTGTAATAAAACCAATGTAAGGGTATAGACTATTGTTTCCAGCAGTGGCTGAGAAGATACAGACAGCAATTGCACTTGAAATTTACTACTAAAGTGATTGGAAACTCTAAGTAAATCTCCAAAGGGAGTACATTCTTGGACATTACACTGACAACAGCTGAATGTAACCAGTAGTTAGGGGAAGTTCGTAAGGACTATTCAACTTTAGTCACCACAAGAACTGGGCTGCAGCTTTAGGACCACCCTTCTCATTGACGTAACAGCATATGACAGACTAAGTATACTTCTGGATCCAAACTCTCTGTGGTAACGGACCCTACAACTACTTTGTCTGCCCTAGGCTTTTGGGGAATGCAGGTGAAATAGTTGTGTTCCTAAAATGACATTTCCCCATCTGACAGCTCTTCCTAGTCTTTGGGAAAGTAGGGCAGGAAAACTCAAAGTCCACATAGTTTCCATTTACCTGATCTGAATCATTGACTGTAATCTTCAATCCCCTCAAGATTTCACCCTCTGGGGGATGCTCATACATGGTCAGTTCAAACCTGTTCTGGGGGCCATTTTCTCCATAGAAGGTTGGTGGATGGTTGTTGAGGTCGACCACCCGTATAGTCACCATGGCAAAAGCGTACACTGAGATGTCACCTTCCTGACTGACTTCAGATGCCTGCAGCAGACAGGAGAGAGAGAAGAATGATGAGGGTATACTCTTTCCTCAGTTCCATGTTCAGGTATTGTTCTGCATGTACAAATCACCCTAAGACACTAGCTTGTATGAAGATTCACAGCTTTATATTTGTCTAGAAATCTCAGTCCATTTCACACTGAAGTTTATGATGATTAGAAGATTATGGTAATAAAGCAGTCCCAATAAAGCCCCAGTGAAAGAATTCTCCTCCTCATTTTGTGAGCTTAGTAACTCACCCCAGGTGAAAACAGTTCTCTAAAGACAGATAATCTAATAGAGGCAAGATAATTGCTTGCCTAAAGTTTTGACAGAATAGAAAAGGAAGACAATCTTTAAATTTGCTGTGGTACCACATGTAGTTGATTTTCACATTGCTGCAAGGACTGCAGCCTTGAAAACTCCGTGAGAAAAACTGTACTTGCGGTATTCAGGCAAATATTTGAACAAGAAAAATGACACGCCTTTTTTTTTTTTTTTTTGAGATTTAGTTCCTGATTTACAATTCTGCTTTGCTGTCTAGACGAGCTTAATTTAAACTGGATATAGTTTGGAGAGACAAGCAAACCTAGCTGTCATTTTTCTGAACTGAAAGATCAAATCTCTCTGGGTTTCAACAATTCCAACATGCAGCCTGATTCACTGGATTGAACCTAAGACGTTTCTTCTGTCAGGACAGAAACTCCAGCTGGGGTTTTGGTAACAAAACAGCTATCTCTAACATGCTTTTTTGCTCAAAGGGCTCAAAACCAAAGGCACCAGACTGCTAAATTTCTCTGAAGATGCTAGTCTGGTAAATGAAGTGCCTGTCACTACCTATGCTGGGTAATACAACACCCTTTTGGTTTCTCAGACAGATTTTGTAGCCTGCACGAGCTCTGGGGTCGCCACAGATATAACTAGACCAGAAAAGCTTGCAAGGGCTTAACTAATCCTGTATCTGGGAAGCACTAGCAGACGGCAGCAAATCAGAGAGTTAGGGGAAGAAACGGACAGACAATGGACAGACAACGGGAACTCTATGATCTCCCATGTTCAGCAAGCTGCTTGAGCCCACTAGCAAGCAAGTGCCCTTGGGGATGCTACACTGGTTCTGGCAGTGTGCAAGGCATCAGAGCTGCCTTGAGACAATATTGTCCTTACCATGACAAACTCTTGTCTTTATAATATGTATTTGCTGAAGAAAACTGATATAGTCTTCACAATTTAACTCTACAGTTTTAAACTCTTGGTCTTTGGAAAATGCTTCAAATAATGCAGCCTGTCACACTGATACTAGCTCATTGAGGTGTTAGCATGAATTTGTATGTGGCTGATCAACGCTTCAGGAGTGGATACTGATTTGACATTGCATGATCTACCCCAGTCCTATTACTAATCATAGATTGGACAGTTACCTATCTCATCACATAGAGATTGCATGACATTAATTCCCAGTTTAGCAATAAAATCTGAAAACACAGAGAACAGTCATCTACATACTGTAAAGGATGTTGACTTCGCTAGACTCAGAGATGAAATTAGGACAAGATGACTTCACTTGAAAGAAGTAATTTGAGACACTAAATATCCCAAGCAACAAAAGCAGTTTGTTCTGTTTTATACTATCTGGCACTCTGCTCAAATATAGGAGGTAGCTTCTAAAACAGGTAAAGTCAGCTATAAATTGAGCTATTTTAGAAAATCATGCCTAGTCATGGCATTTAAGACCAATGGTCTCCAAGAAGCCACAGAACATACCTGAACTTTTAGTTCGTACACTTCTTTCTTGAGCTGATTTGGGCTTTTAATAACAGAAATAGCTCCAGTTGTGTTGCCGATTTCGAATGAACCTTCACTTCCTGCAATAAAACCAAGATGCTCTAGTTACATGCCACACTTCCTTTTTCTGAACAAGCATGAGCAATCAACCATACACTTCATTAAGCATATCTTTGTCCATATGTGGATCCGTATCTATTAGTAGATCTGAAGCCAAATTTCAAAAATGAAGAATTCCTATGCCTGGTCACAGTGAGATGAAAACACAGATGAGGGCCAAAAGGGTTTCCTCCCCTAGGAACGGCTCAGTAGAGCTCTGCCCCTATGGGCAGCTGCCCTCACTTTCCTCTTCCTACCCTGGTCAGGTTCCCTTCAAGTCTCAGCAAGCAGACATGCAAATTTGGTATTCATTTCTATTATGCTGTCTTCTTTATATGCTGGTTTAGACAAAAATAGACATTCCTCATTTTAATTAGCAAATGCATAATTAAGTCTCTGAGAAACAAGAACATTTCTCTGACTAATATCAGCTAAGGTGAGAAGCCTGACAATCTGTCTGAAAAACGTAGTCACTCCTTCTGCAGAGAGCATCTCTGGAGAAGCATCTTCTGGCCTTAGAAATTCAGTTGTTAAAAAACTCTCAGCCTCTTGCAAGGCTGTCCTGAGCAAAAAGGGATTTTGGAGGATCTGGGGTGAAACCCAGGCATTTTGCCCTGAGGCAGAGTCTGACACAGGCAGGGCAGGGCTGCAGGCTGACTTTGCTACCGCCGACCTCACTTCCATTGTTCTGAACAGCAGATCGGTTACAGGGCTGCAGATCCTTGAGACCTGGTCGATTTGTGCTGTAGCAAACGCCAGCTCGCAGAGAGGCAGCGGTGTCTCACCACGGTGTCTGCAGCCACCTCGCCATCAGGGCCAAAGCTCAGGGGCCCTGCCCTGCTCTGCCAGGGGGCTATGGGCACCCCTGGCTGCTAGCTCACGTTCAGTATTGGCCACAGCCTACGCTTCGTGGCAGAGCCTACCATTGAAAGGAGAAGAGAGGAAAACCCTTACAACGAAGGAGATCAAGCCTTCAGAAATAAAGGATGATGACCTGAAAGCCCAGTCATTTTTCTTTTTCTGTAACTCAATTCCAATGCTGACTTTTAAACCATTTGATAGAATCCCGTTTTGCTAATACCTGCAATAACTGCAACTTCATTAAAGTACACTAGACACAACATTGAACAGATATTGACTCATACAATGGTCAATTATTAAGATACATTGGCCTGGAAAGTACATCCTGACTGAGAAGAAGCTTAAGTCAATAGTGGTTTCAAGCCACCATACTTCATGTTATTGTCTAGTTATCACAGGGAAATTGGTAACTCAGAGTATGTAGCTTTATGTGTGTTCCTTCGTACAGCGTGTTCAGAGAACTGGAGTATTTTCTAAAATTATCCTACACTCCCTGGATAAAAAATGCTTATGAAGAATAAATAATTTCCCATTTGCTGTTAGTATTTTCTTGCCCTTTGACAACCTAGCCTGCAGGTACTGGAATAATGGCTTCTCATGACTAATGCCAGGGTTTGAAGTGCAGGGGCAGAAACCTATTGTAATCTTTTGTTCTCGATACATTTCTTCAACTTTCTATGCACTAAAAGCATATTCCCTTCCCCTCTTTTCCATTTCATGCTAAAAAAATCCTGTGTTAATGTGCATGAGGAAAGCCTGCTCTCCATTAAGTCATATTTTGTGCTACTTGTCTGTTATCTCCTTCCATCTTCCATCTTTTCCACTTTTTCCTAATCACTTACCTTTTTTATCCCATAGCACCTTTTTGGTCCTCCTCTATTTTCTTCGGAAATCTAGTATCTTTCCTCATTAATCCTATTTCCCTTTGACATTTTCCCTGGTTCACCTGCCTTCGCTTATTCTCCTTACTCAATTTCTCCCTTGTCTAGTATATTTTCATCCCAATTACTTTGTTTTTACTCTTCATTCTCCACCTTTCTTTTTATTTTTTCTAATTTTCCATCTATTCTCTTCTGCAACCTTTTTTTTCCTCAATGTTCCTACCTTCCTTTTACCCACTTCTATCTATTCCCTTGCATTGAGGAGAAGGAACCTCAGCATGGATCCCATGCCACATCAAGGCAAAACCTCAAATGCAATCCTTTCTGTCCTCTCTAGACCTTGCTATTTAGATCACATAACACAATGAAGAAATTACTGCATAGCTCTGCAACTATACCTCAGATTTCTCTTATGAAATTTTGGGATCTCTCACACCTGGGAGTTGGGGTTCCCAGTTGCCATGAGGTCTTGTTTTGGAGGAAGAGAGAACCAAACGAAACTAAATTTGTAGCTTGGGGTTTAGTTCAGCTAAGATGCTGACTTCACCAGCTAATGAATCATCAATTCAGCTAAGTCTCACATTTATGCTATTGAAAGATGTGCAACAGACTCAGAATAGCTGATGAAAAGCATTAATCTTCTGATAACATCTACTTTCTTCCAGTGCAGTGTACAGCTAGTGTCTCTTCACTGGTAAATAAAATTTCTTCCAAGAAATCAGAGCTTTGACCGTTTAGCCACTTTAATCACAGTATTAATGAAAATATCCCTCTAAATACCATGTCTAGGTTTCCCAATGCATTCTCTCGCCTCCCAGATTAAATGATAGAGATGCTCAGTAGCAGCGAATGCATCTCCGTTTACACTTCGTGAAATGACAAGCAGGCTACTGATGCCTAACAAATCAGCAACATTAACAATTCCAAGCGTAGTTCTGTGAAGCAGATATTAAAACTCAGTGAATCGTATCTTGGCTGTTCTCTGGTAGACAGGGCCCTGGAGTTGTTCGAGGTACCTGACATTATTTCATGAGATTTTGTCTCAGCTTTATTGAGCTCTAGCATATCCCATTCTAATTCAATGTCAGATCTAGTTTCGACTGCCCTTCAGATTTCAGACGAGACAAGTCTACTCACCGTTCACGATGCAGTAATGAATACTGTTAGGCTTTCCTCTGTCTCCGTCAAGAGCAACAACAGTAAGGACCTCAGAGCCCTGGGGAGAAATGGGAAATCACAGTCTGTGGGCTCAGATCAAAGAGTGGTGAAATTGCAACTGTGTATTAATAAACCGAACTTCTGTAAGTCTTTCTGCAGTGAGGTGTAGGAGGGAGAGTGGGTAATTTTGCTTGTGCTCTATGGGGAACACAGCAAGGGCCATTGACTCCCACCCGGAAAAAAATCAGTGCTTGGCTTTGCAGAGCAGGAGCTGAATGCTCCTCCTCGGACCAACTCTGTGTTGGTCCTCCATCGATAGTTTTAGTTGTTCCCGCACTACCTCCACGCAAGTTGTTCCCGTTGTACCTCCACGCAAGGTGGGGACACCCCTGCTGCTGCTCACTCCCTGCGGACCCCGCTGTGCCCCCTGCCCTCGCCAGCCTGCTGCCAGTGCCGTGCCGCTGCCTGCACCGAGGGCAGAGCAACCTGCTGCCGTGCCTGGGCCTCCGCTGCCCCAGGGGGGCCAGGGCTTGGCGCAGCCTCAGGGCATGCCGTGCGCCTGCCAAGGGACCGGTGCCGGTGCTCCCAGTGCTCGGCCCCCTCCTCCTTTTTCCAACTCAGCTTTGGGTGAGGACCAGAGGACCAGCAGGAGCACTGCGCTGCTCCCCACGTGGCAGTGATGACGGCGTGGGTGTGAAATGGCTGCACACCCCACGTGGCCACGGGTGCCTCTGCCACAGAGGCAGTGGGAAGCCGTGGCCAGGGACGCCTACCTTGAGCCACAGACTTCGACAGGGGATTTGGAGTAACCAAACTGAGACCCGAGGGTCAGTATGGGTCAGTACCAAGATACCCTCTGGTAGCTGCTGCGTAGGGTCCCGGCGTTGCTGCGTGCCCCGTGGCTACACAGTGTGCCGAGACACAGGCAGCTGCTGAGGAGTCATCAGTTCATTTTGGTCCTGCCTAATTAAGTTCAGACAGGCAGCAAAAGAAAGCAGAGATCACAAAGCAACTTGGCCCACGGAACATTTAGGGCATGAAATTGTGATGAAAATTATGGTGATTTAACTGCCCTTAAACCTTCACTGTCTTTCTGTGCAAGTAATGTGGCCGTGGGCCATACGTATAGAACTTGTGTACTGGAGACCATTTGCTTGTGTGACCACTCCTATCAACTCAGAGGGATGATGACTGTCAGCATTAAAATGTGCACCCAAGTGGCAATGAGCTGTGCGATTTAGGCCTCTGAACTAAAGTGGTGCTGTTTGGGGCTGCAAAAACAAAGAATGTTGAAGTAACTGTCAGTTAATCACAAATGGCAACAACAAACATTTTCATGACAACCCTTGAGTGAATTTTTCAAACAGGAGCGAGGCTCTGTAAGAGCAACTGGAAATACAGAACTGTATTTATTATCATTTATGCTGGAAGCTGCAATAAATTCTGCCTACTGGGCAAAACACAGTGCAGTCCCTTTGAAGGTGACAGAGTACTTGTAAATCCTGACAACTCCACCAAGGAGAAAAGAAGCAAGTTTACAAAATTAACACCAAACGTGTAAGCAACACTAAAATCAGCTAGTGCATCTCTCTCTGGGGAGTTCATTCTAATAGCAAAACCCACAGTGGGAAGGACGAATTCGTGCTTCCATCATTACAATATCATAATGGTGTAAGTTATGAGCTCAGGCTGGATGTAATTAACATTTATTGCCTCCCATTTCCATAGTAAACACTAACTCCTGCGTGCACCTGATAGTTATTTCAAGATCTATATGTAACTATGCAGAATAAATCAATATACATAATAGCATTCATTTCAAACATCTGCAAAGTACACAAGCATTACTTCTCTGCCCTGCTGAAATGTAACAGCCTAAGCACTGAATTGTAATATACAGTCATGCAAGGGCTGCAGCATACGTTGGAGTTCTGGACAGAAAGTAAAGACACAATCTTTCCTGAAAGTCAAGGGAAGATCAGGTGAACAGTGTGCAATCACACTGCCAAAGAGATCAATATTCTAGGGTTGGGCAATGTCATGAGTAGACACCATTTCTTGTCCTATGTATGAAGAAAATGTTAATTAAATCTTGTGTATCGGGGGAAAGCGGATCTATACACAGTATCATGCCACTGCTTAGATATAGAGAAAATTCATTAGTTTGCAGCTTCAAGAATAATACGTGGTTGAAAGCATCACGGTGGATATAATAAACTAATTTGCTAAGCTGTGTGCTCCCTTTTAAGCGAATCTGCCATCAGGCATTTCTGAGGTGATGGCACAGCCAGAAGCTCGGTGTTACTCCTTGGACTCTGTGTGTGTCTGTGATACATACAAAGTGGTATATTCAGCAGCAGACACATGCTGACAGATGCAGTGTCCCCACGTGTACGTGGTGTATGCCCCAGCTTGCTTGATAATCTGGTGGGTTTTAGGCCTGGAGGACTTCCTGGCCCACTCTGCCTATCTAGCCATCATTGAGCAGAAAGTACCCTGCATTTTGGGGATATCAGGATTGCTTCGCCCTAGGTGATGTCCATGGGACAGCACAAAGAGTGTAGAGCATTTGGGCATAAATTCTCCCCACACCTTGCACAACCAGCTGCTGATACCGGACTGTTCAGCTAGAAAATAAAAGCACCGTGAGACCACACAGCACACGAAGGCTTCTAGCATGATGTGTTCAGGTGAGGTAAGTGGCAACCCGCTTAAGCCTTTAGCCACGTGCCTCTGCAGGTCTCAGCTACAGACGAACTCTTAGTCACTGTCTGGGCTTAGACCAATGTAGATGGGAAGAATCCTTTCTGACTTTAACGACAGCAACAGGAAGCCTTGCATGGCAAATTTGCAATGGATGTAAATAAGAACAAGTCTGAGATTTGGTCAGCTCATTTCACCTAGGGGTCAAATCAGAGTTTAGGTCCCAGTTTCCAATAAAGCCTGTGCTAGAAACCATAGGGCTATCTTGACTGAGATGTGAAAGGTTGCACTTGTTCTCCTACAGGTAAACCCCAGCACTTACTGCGAGTGTATCCTCATAGACATATCCATAGTAGGGAGTCCCGATGAACATGGGAGGAGTGTCCTGAACATCCTCCACATTGACAGTAACTGTTGTTGTGGCTGAAAACACTTTGTTGTCTCCCCTGAGCTTCCCACCACCATCCTAGAAGAGAAGTCATCGTCAGAGCCCTCTGCTAAAACATGTCTGCAAATCAGCTTATGGCATTGCATGCACCTCATGAGCCTTCAGAAGCACAGTCCCAGAAATCCCTTCTCTCTCTCAACACACAGATTAATCTCTGCTGCCCTATTCCCTTCTCTTTTCCATTTGTCCTGCTCCCTCTCGGATTAGGAAGACAGCTTGCAGTATCTCAGAAGTAATTTCTTATATTAAAAGTGGTTGTGCCGATATATGTAGTCATACATGACCTTTTATCAACAACACGGGGGACAGGGAATTCAGGGTTTTTTCAAGGAAAAAAGAATGCTTGAAACTGATGCAAAAATTTAGCGACTAAGGTCTACAGCTTTTCATCCCACACACAGTCTTGTCAAAAACACAAGACAACGCACAGTAGCAAGGGAGCGCATTTCTAGGGGGAAATTAAAGAGTGCACATGATCGAAATCTCCTAGGGACTCTTACGTGATAAAGTGAAAGCACGGAGGAGCTGTGCAGCCAAGAACTGTTAGATAGCCACAGTGTATAAACAGTCTCTGGGGACTTGTCTACCATCAACTCTGTGCTACAGGTACAGCAGAGCCAATCAGAAAGATGACTCGCAATTTTAGAAGCTTTTAACACCCTCAGTCTCAGAGTACCGGCTGGAGGTCAGTAGTCATGCTGGTGTATAAGAGTGTGAATTGTTCAGCACGTCTGCTGTACCAATTCTAAAAATTCCATTTTTTGGAAAAGATATGCTCATCTTTTTCCTCCTTACTGCCCCAAAGGCAGCATTTAAGCCAAATTTGTTACTTCTCCTCAAATGAACCCCGGCTAAATAAATACATAAAAAGATCTGTATGTTTTTCATAAAACATGAGAAACTCAAAGTCCCCATAAGTAACAGCAAAATCATCCCCTTTCCACCCATGCGAGTCTGTGTGACAGGTCCCCACAGGATCCTGAGCGACTTTACTTCAGAATCCATAAACTTTTAATGCCTAATGAATCCCCAGCCGTGCCACAGGCGCAGCACTGCTGAGAATGACAGTGGCAAGAAGGGATGTGCAGCAATATTTGCAGGATTTGAATAAGTTCCTGCCACAAGGCAGCAGAGAACCGAAAGAACGAAACGTGCACAGATATTTCCAGACAAGAAGTCGGTCACTTGTGCTGCACCGGCTCCAGCTGTGCCCTGTGCCGTTCTGTGGCTAACGACTGCAACCCGCACCGCCTGCCTGCCCGGGGTTTGCCCTTGTTGCGGTGGGGCCATGCCCTGGGCAGCACGAGGGAGCCCTGAGCACCTGCACGGGCCTGAGGGCTGATGCTTCTGGAAGCTGGGGCTGCAAACGCCAGCCCTTCCCTTCTAGGGGACTCTCAAAATGCACAGGTGACTTTCTGCGGTGGGCCTCGCTATCCTGGCACTGGGGCCCGAGCGAAAGGTGGGAAACCCACTCCCCAATGCCTCCAGATGTTGTTCGGCAGCAGACACCGGTCACCTTTCCTCCCCCACTTTTCCGTGTTCCCCCCCACACCTCCAGATGTTACAGAGGGAGTGACTCTGCCGCCTCAATGTTATGCTTCATGTTTCAGCAATCCTTTAAGTCACACTTGTATTTGAACTGATCAGTCCTACCCAAATGCAACCCCCCACCTCCTCTAGTTTCAGATAAAAGCTTTATACTTTGGCTACGACGATGACAAAATGTGTTCTTGATTTCTCATAGTCCAGGGTGACCCCTGTTTTGATGCGCAGGACACCACTGTGCCGGTCTATTGTAAACTTATTAGCATGGATGTTCTAGAAGAAAAGAAGAAACAGTGAGAGATTACAGGTATGGAAATAAAATTGCCGTAGGGATTCATCTTTTATTTCATCTGCTAAGGGAAAAGACTAGAATAATGATACAGTTTGGGTGAATAATGTATTTGATGAATTTCACCTCTGTGTGTTTATGAACAATTCATGAACCAACCACAAGACTCTCATTATTCAGAATAAATCAGTTACCTGCAATGTAGATTTTTTTAATCTTTTAGTATTTCATTGTGAAATCTTTGGTTAACACAATTCATTGCATGGAAGGAGGTAGGGAGGCTTAGCAGAAAAAAAGATGAGGGCAAAAGGAAGAAGAAAAAAGGTGTTATCCCTTAGTATTTCAAAGTTCTACTGGCTTAAAAAAAAGCAGGAAGTTTGCATGCATAGATTGTTGTCAACAGAGTGGTGTTTTGGTGAATTTTGTGATATACAAATAATAGCTAAAAGACATCTGATTTCCAAAAAGGCCTAAAAATGTCTCCCTCCATTCTTCTGGACTGGAGGGATCTATAAACACACTTCCATTTGGGCATCCATATACAATAACCACTGTCGGATAATCTTGGCCTTTTCACTAGACATCACCACCTGACTACTCAGACTTTCGGAGAGGTTTTTTTCATGCAACTTGAGAATTCCCAGAGACTGTGCCAAAAGACATGGCAACATTTTTTCAACAAATACACAGATTTTTGCCACACAGATATATCAACTAGACATAGAAGTCTGAAATTGCTGTTCCTTGGCTTCACAGGCTACCAGCTTAGTGGAAAAACCCTGTGCAAAATTGCATCCTGCACATATTATATTTTAAAAGGATCATAATTCATGAAATGAAAACTAAATTCCAACAAGGCACTCAAGGTGTTCTTTCAGAGTATGCCCAAACTCTTAACAGGATTAGATTTAGTGCTGTGTAAATACCTTCCAACTTGTTTCCATATCCATATTTGTATCCAAAGTAAATATTGCAACAAATTGGCTTTGGTTTTTTTTTTTTCTGTTGCCTCTTGAATAAGGGGAACTGCAACTAATCTGGACAAAGCTGCTTGTGGGAAGAAGGAATTTGAAGGATATAATGCAAAAAGTTGCCATTTTGGCATGCAGAAGGTCTGTAATACAGAAATTCAGCTTTAAATACGGAGCTCTTTCTGTTCTTCACCAGCGGGAAATAACTGAAAGGCTGGTTTCAAGCAGGCACAGCTTTGTCAGTGAGAAGACTTAGTACCTCATATTTCACGCCGTGATCCAGGTCTCAGTTATGCACCAGCCTGCTACACCAAAGTGCACATTCAGGTTTCCAGCGCATTTTGCTTTCTAAAGAAATCTATTTCATGCTTTAGAAATCCCACATGCATACAAGATTACAAGTGAGATTTGCTCTCCCTGTCACTCCAAAGAAGAGGCTAATAAGAGCCCTGCTGCGAGGAGTCCTGCTGGCAAACATAGGAGTGATAGTGGCAACTCCATCTCCTCCTCCTGCCTGCTGGACTGCACTTGGCTGCTTGCAACTTGACAATATCCATTTTGTCAATGCTTGTTTTCTTGTGCATGGTACGAAATTGGTCCTATAGACACTAGTAGCAGGCTCACTCCTCAAAATCTTTTTTTTAACCTGATTTCTGAGATCTCAGTAAATGAAAGATGATTTTTGAAGGTACGGGTAATACCTTACCTGCAAGAAGTAGGTGATACTTCCTCCAGAACCTGTATCTTTGTCCACTGCCTCAATCTTAAAGATACTGCTGCCAGAGGGAGCGTTCTGTGACCAGAAAGAGTTACGAGTCACACAAAGTGGAAAACCAGGTGAGTTAGAAGAAATGAAAAATGAGCATGCAAGGAGGCAGAAAAAGAGAATGATAGTAGAAAGAATATAAAAGCACTGAGGGAACCAAAGAGCAAAAGAAAAGAGGGAAGAGATTAAAAATGAAGGAAACTGGAGAAGAACAAGAAGGAAAAAAAACTTTTTGGAATAAAAATGACAGAAAATCTCAGCTAAGACAGAGTGCATCCTATTCCCACTGAAGTCAATTCTAAAAACTCCTGATGACTCGCATCTTGGAGCTTACCCACAAAATAGCACACCTTAACTACCTACAGACTTATTCCCTAAGTTTGCAGTGAATATTAAATATCTACCCAAACCCTAAAACAAAAGAATGGAAGTTAGTCCTGCACATCCTGTTATTTTACTGAAAACATACTAGCTTCTCTTTACATCCTTTTGAAATATACTTCCAGTATGCAAAGGAACTTCACCAACCTCTGGGACTTGGACTATGTAAGGTGTATTGATAAACTCCGGGCTCTCATCATTAGCATCCGTTACAAGGATCCTGACTTTTTCAGAAACCTGGAGTAGAATATGAAGAATATATTATGACTCAAGCTGATTTTCAACATGTACCTGTTAATTTGCCAACTATGGTGCAGTTAAAGGCAATGAAAAATTATGTTGTAATAGAATATCTTTGCACTACCAAAACTGAGCACATAAAAGAAAATACAGAAAATCCCATAATACAGAAGCATTTGTTCTGTGGAGAACACCTAGATATCTCCAAACTAAACAAGGAGTCTCAGAGTACTTTATAAATTACAGATTTGGGCTGATTTTCAAAAGTCTTTCTTCTTCTTTATGGCATTCAAGATACCATGATGTATTTTACGAGAATATATAAGCTGGTACCTGACAGCCAAGAGCATTCATTAATGCCGCATTTGATATCATGATACTAGGTTAACAGCGTGCATAATTTGGATGTACAAATACATGCTACTAATATGTAACAATCCATCTTGAACAAATTGTGTGTTCTCTTTCTAAAAATACAGAAGCAAACATATTTGACCAACGAAACCTCCCGGCTGTTTGCAAGTGGACGTGTGGATGTGATCCTATTATTTCCTATTTACAGAGGTTGCCAAGGCAGTTGTGCCTGTAGGAGGCTGGCACCTCCCAAATTTTTGTTGTAGTAATCTCAATTAATTTGTTTGAGATGAGGAAGAGCTCTAGAGTTATCCAGTCTTGTGCACAGTAAGAGGGTCCCACTTTTGTGGCATCTCTAGTGATGAAGCCCATGTCCTCTTATTGGCAGAGTAATATCCTGGCTGTGACAGCATCTGTCCGTAAACTGAAAATGCCAAGGGAATTTGTAGAACTAGGATTGGATGCTTGTGCAATGCCTCAGATAAGTCCTTAATGATTAGATGTGATCAAAGCTTTATTCAGCAGCAGATGAGAAAACCCCCACCACCTTAGCCTAAGCAAATCTTCTTAACATCATGCTAGAGAAACATTGTGGGGGTGGAGGGACAGTCAGCTCTTGGGTGTCCAACACTAGTTCCTATAATGTCAGGCATTTCTCCAAAAAGCCTCCAGATCTTTCTTAGGTATGAATCCTACTGAGCTGACGGTGAAACTTCATAGGAAGCTGCTGTAATTCTGCAGGCCACTAAGCCAATCTTTCAGCTCACTCTACATTGTAATTATCCTCAAATAACTGAGCAAAGAGCTGGAGTGAGACTTGAGTTACTGGGACTTCAGTGGCTCTTGAAACAGGAGGTGAGATTCTAATGAGGTTATGTTTTCTGATATAATGAGATAGTCCCTGTAAGGTAGTTTAATAGGAGGAGGTATGTGGGGACAGACAGCTTGACAAGCTACATGACAATTGAATACTTACTGTACTCAGGCCATCTGAAATACTGACAATAACTTCAATCTCATCTTCCTTCTGTAAACCAAGAAAATTCCTTTTTTGAGAGATGGTGTTTGCCTTGATTGGAAAAGGGACTGCAGATTTAAACATGTCTCAGCAGGCAGATGAAAGTAACAACTAATACCACAAAGCAACCAGAGCAGAGGCTAGGAAGCCCCCCGCAGCTGTGGGTCTCCTTGGAGTTTCTGTGGCTACTGTCAAGAGATGGTTGGTCTGGGAATCCCTGTTGTCCTGTAAAGTGCTAGTGAAAATCAGTCATCTTTTTCAAGAAACACTCCCTAAAAAGGCACAATTGGTTCACAATTCTTCTGTTTCAGTATACAGTATTTTGAAGGGTTTTATAAGTACTGCGCACCCTTCCCCGCGAAGGAGGGTTCAATGCCTGTGTTCCCAGAGTAAGGACGCCTTCAGGCCACTATTGCTGGGAACATCTTCAACCCACATGGTTACATGGGCTAAAGACCTATGACATAAATAAAGAAGTGTCCTGGAACATTGCTTACACAAATCTCTACTTCCTCCTAATGACAGGAGAGTCCCCTGTCTCAGGATTTGAGGACTGTAACTGCCCCTTCGCTCTTGAATGGGGTGTGGGTAGGGGAAGGTAGGAATAAAGAGTAAACTTCTCTTTTGGCAAAAGCTGGACAGACAGCTGCTGAAAAATTTTATAGCAGTGTCGGTGGCACAAGTCAACTGGAAAACAACGTGATGGGTGAAGTATGATGTCTCAGAATTGCAATTACACATTTCAGGGGCAAATAAGTTGATATTGTGGTGCAAAGCCACAGATCAAATTAAACTGAAGGAAATTCCATGAACACACAGAGTGGTGCCATTTCACTGTACCTCTCTGTCAAGCTCCTCGATCAACGTAACATTTCCAAGGTTCTTGTCAACAGAAAAGTAGCGTCTTGATCCAGCTTCATAGGCCAGGCCGTACGACACGGGATCTCCTTCTGGATCAGTTCCATTCAGAGTGTACACATGGGTACCTGAAAAATTGGCATTCAATAACATTTCCCTGTGGTTACTTCAATCAGTGATCATTTCACTGGTCTGTTCCTTAGGACCTTAGCTACCCTGCAGCAGGCAAAGCTTTTGTGAATCAAACCCACTTACTGGGAAATGTGGATAAGCAGACAGTTCAATAGTCCTGACTGCCACTTTTTAGCCTACTTGTTAAACCGAGTTTGTCAGTCCTGGTTTCTCTCACTTCAGGTCTTTTCCTGTGCAACTGCACCTAGATTGATACTGTTCACATCATAGTGTTCACATAGATGACAAGCTCTTGACTAACTCTCAGCCCAGGCGAGTCAGAAGCGATGCTGTTGTACGACGGGGTGACAATCTCAGCAGTACAAAAGGCCCTCGCACACCTCCGGTCTATGGGAACAACGAAACTGCAAACTAGCAGGCAGAGGATCTGGCAACCAAAGGCAGCGCTCCCACAGGACAGGACCCAGGCTCTGAAGCTCATGAGATGCAGGGACATTTGCAGACTTTTCCACTTTTGGAACTAATAGATGCAAGTCATCTTTCCTACTTCACTCCCCCTCATTAGCTCCCTCTCGTTAAATTCTTTACTTGACACACCCACTCATGCTCATACCAATGAATAAATTCTCCAACTCATCAACATATTTCTTTCACAAGCTGGGGAAAGAGAGATTGTTATTTCTATTTTTAAGCATTGGAGAAGTTGGTGCCAGTTTTTCCAGTAAACTGACTTTGTTTATCAGAAGCGATACTTCCTGGGGGAGTTACAACACCCACGTTTTCAAAACAAGGTGATGGTTTATCAGCGTTATTTTTTTAACTTACATGTCTGTCATTCTACTGTGCATTAATATCTTAATCCAAATAACTTCAAGCACTTACAAATATCAGTTAACTGAGCCTGAAATATATAACACTGCTGTTGCTTCCTTCCAATCCACTGTGCCTTGTGTAAGTTACCCGAGATATTCAAGTTGCAGAGGTTTGGAACATAAACTCTGCTTTACATCTAACAAAGTTCTCTGCACTGGAAATCCTGTAGCCAAGCGACTGACTTGTTAGTAGGGAGTTTTGCTTGTGCATGGATACAAAGATATGATGGAAGGATCCCTGCTAAGAAAGTTAGCATGGAGTGAAGGAAGAGCACTGTTAAAGGGAACTCAGAAGACTCCAGTTTTAAACTCCTGTGGCCCTGAGATTGAGAGGTTTTTAATTCTTTACTCAAAAGTTGTAATCTTTCTCTCATATCCTCTCTGCAGTGGCATTCCAGTTTTTCACTGACCAGATCCATAAGCTTCTGTTTAACTCCAGAGCTTTGATTGAGGTCACAGCACTGACAGGTCAGCTTCTCGAAAGTTTCCTCACTTCTGCAACGCAACCTTTCACGCCTCATGCAAAATGTGAAGCAAACAAATTAGTGGGCTTAATGGACATGCAACTTCCAGGCATCAGCAGTGATATTCAGAAAACATGGCTGTCTTCTTTGCATAACAAGAGATTATGCCAAACGATGTGGGATCTGTGCTCACTTATGAGTAAACTCTTTTATGATAATTACCAGGGCAATATTTGGGCAACTTTGTACAGAAAAATGTTCACATTGCTAAAACCATAGGCCCACAGGAGCACAAACAACAGACCCTGTTATGAGCTGGCTCAGCCAGCCAGCAAATAGTCAAGATTTACAAAACAGGTTCACAAAACTACAAAAAACTTTCCACATTTTTCTTGGACTTTTCCACAAAACAGAGTAGAAAATAACAACACATCTGTAACTGAGATCCCCCCAAATTATTAGGGAAAGACAACGAGCAGTATGATAAGATGCTTCTCTGATTGAACAACTGAACTGCATAAGTACAACGAAATGCAAGGAGAGGAATAAACTGGGGCCGATATAAAATAGTGTCCTGAAAGGACACCTGCCTCCTGATATAGTTGTCTACATGGGAGACCAAAATTTCAAGACTGTTGAAGGCTCTGCAGCACCAGCACTGACTGCATTTATTCTTGTTTTTCAAAAGCTTTGTCTTAATATCACAGCTGGGGCCAAATGGAGAATTCAAGTGTCAGTTGTCAGCACTTCACTGACATCATTATCAATACAGTGCTTTTCTTCAGCCTTCTTCGGTCATTAGAAGTTTTTACTTCTTAGTTGCTTTTCTGCCCTTCTTCTTCACTTTTCCTGTCCCTTCCACTTGATATACCGCTGGCTGTCCCCCCTGTATCTAGCTCATGCCGAAGTCTGCAGCAGTTGCTGAGCAGCGCTGCCTGTGCAGTGGCAGAACAGGACGGACACCACAACCCATGTCTGGGGTCTCCCGGAGCCTGCAGGCAACAACCCGGCACAAGGTCTAGTGCTGTGACTGGGGCCGCCCTGAACTACCAACGCTGGTAGTACCCGAACTGCAAACCACTCCTCTGGGATCGCAGGGCATGTGCTAGGGAAGAATACACTGTGAAAGCTTAGGTGAATACATTTGAACCTGGGCTTGTTCTTCCAATCTCACAATTTACTCTCCTACCTTTTCTAGGAATTTCCTTATAAGGAAAACAGGAATTTTCTTGCTGCTAAATGTGAGAAGAAACATTGTTATTGGTACAGACTGAGACTACTGAGGTTTCTGAGCAAGTAATGAAGGACATCATTGATCTTTACACTGGACTGTTTGCTTCCTAGCTAAAGCTGATACTTCTTCATTTTTCATGATACAGGACACTTGTGTGCCTTTTAAATTGGATTGTGGATCAAAATTCCTTTTCTAGTTCATTATAATTCCTAATTTTTTCTGAATTGTAATTTCACTGCACAGTACTTTCCATATCATTAACACCCCTGGGAACACTTCTCAGCACAGTGTTAATGCCAATTAAAAATCTCCTCTCAGTCTGCTTCTTCCACTTGCTGAAAAGGAAATAAATTAAAAAACCAGCTAAAATCTTATCAGCGAGTACCAAGTAAACAGCCTCTCCCTGTCAGAAAGATAAGAGAATAGAAGAGTCTTTACCCAGGGATATGGCAAATGCCATGGAAGAGCCCCAGTCGGAAGAGCTGGATGCTCTGAGTACCCAGGGGATGGCACAGCAGGCTGGGATGGGCAAGTCCCGGGGACACGCACGCTGCTGTCTGCCACAGCTCCGCCCCAGGAGCCATGCCAGGCTTTCGCTGTGTTAAAAGTCATTTCCTCTTCACTCCTGCCACTGAGGCTGAATGGCTGTCCCATGATGCCATTGCTCCATTTTACTTCATTTCTGACTTAAATTTATTCACGGCCAGCCTCTGTGCATTTTGCCCTCTCACTGAAGACACGCTCTCCCTCTCTGCTGCGTGACACCCGGCAGTCAAATCCTCCCTGCCAAGTTAAACAAGCCAAGCACGTTTTGGACTCGTGCTCAGTCCCCCTGTTGCCCTTTGCCACCACAGCTAACATCTGTTCACAGGATGCTGAGCGGGACACCCACGGCCATGCTCCCAGGACAGGACACCTCTCTCCCCAATGTCACAGCAGACACCATCCCACCCGGGGTTACGCGCCTGCTCTGCACCGGTCTCAGCCAAAGGCCCGTTCCCCCACCAGGAGAGGTGACGGACAGTTAACACAAAGCCTACAGGCAGCTGGTTTACACTCCGAGCTCACCCTGAGCAAAGGGGAGCTCAGACTCGCATGGACCGCACACCAAGACTACCTCAAAACCGGCTCCTTTCCCGTTCGCTCCCAGCTCAGCTACCGCTCCTTCCAGAGCACTCCCAGGAGACTCCGGCTCCTCCCTGCACCCTGGCAGGCTGCGCTGGCTGACAAAGCGGAGGCACGGCCAGGATCGGCAGCCCAAAAGCCACGGCTGCCACAGCAGCAGCCGAAACAGGCCCCGCAGCCGCAAGCCCCCGCGGCGGGGACAGGGGGGCACGGCGGCCAGCGCTCAGCACGGGCCCCAAAACACCACCCCACAGACAGCAGCTATGCGTCCCTGCGGCACCCACAGCAACCACCTTCAAGGAGAAGCCGCCTGAGAGCAATCTTCTGATGTACCTGCAGTTTCTGTTAGAAGAACGAAAAAGCCAAGGGTGGAACACCTGCGAGTCCTCAGTGCACCTCTGAGCAGTGCTCTGCTCTCCAGGGGGCTCCGTTTTGTGCGGTGTTAGCTCTGCCGCAGTGATGCGGAAGGCAGGCTGTGTTTAACAGTTTTGTGCTGGTAGCTCCTAGCTTTCCAAAGGGGGAGGTTTTAGTTTCTGCAAAAAGTTGAATATTTTTGCACCTTCAAAAACTTAGGCTTTCTGGAGTCATCCAAACGTGAGGTCTTGGTGGGTCTCTACATTTCAAGACACAGCTTGGGCTAAATTGTCCTCGTCTCTGTCCTTTCTAGTCAGAAAGGAATTATCATTTAAAAAAGAAGGGTGTTTAGTCTTTCACTCAGATATTTTTTTGTGACAAGGAGGGCTGGAAATAAACTGTGGGCCGAAAAAAATTCCTTGTAGGTTCAGCTACTATGTCTGTGAAGGATGAAATACAGAAACACACACAGAGAGATGGCCAAGTGCCGTGGTGGGATCACTGGGCGCTGAAGGAAGGACCAGGAAACGCATTAGCAGGGACTCTCACCAGTTTGGGGACCATCAGTTGGATCGGGGTGACAGAAACAGGGAAGGAGTGATGGGTACCAGAGGGGACAAGAGGGCTCTCCCCAGCCAGCTGGGAATGATGGGAAGAAATGTGACCAGGAACGTGTGGGAACAACAGGGGAAGCTTTAAGGATGGAGGGACCTGGAGTGGTCAGTCAGCCAGTGGTAGGTAGCTGGCAGCTGTAGCTTGGATCAAAGAATTGCCACTGCAAACTGGCTTTTAATGGGGTGGAGTGCATACTTGGGGGCATGGGGACAAACAGAAAGGAAAAATGCAAGGATGAGAGGCGTGCAAAGATCTCCAGAGCACCGACAATGCTTGGGCTTTGAGAGAGTAATGAACTTAGGCCTTCTGAGTATAGGCTTCAATCCCTTGCTCTGCAGCTGTTCTCAGTCCCACCGTGTCCCCACTATGAGGGCTTACAGGGATTAATGAGGTAAGATGAAACAAACAACCTGAAATAGCATCCCACACATGCCTTAAGACCTTGATTAGGAGCACACGTACATTTTGTATGTACACAAGCAACTCATTGCAAAGAGCTAATCACCCACCTGCCCTGCCAAACAGCCACGCAAACTGCAACTGTTATTTCAGTTCATAACCTTCCCCATTCTTCTTAAATCTGGCACTGGAGGGGGCTGCTGCTCTGGCCCTTCTTACCTAAAGGTGTCTCTGCAGCAATAAATGGGATCTGGGAATCTGCAGACTTTCAAGCTTTCGCACAGCAATAGTATTTGCTGGTTTTATGATAACTTATGTTGCAATGTATGTAACTTGGTAGAACACAACTATCTGTATGTAAGCAAAATTGCACAGGGGAAATGAAGGTCAAGTTAAGGATGATATGAGCACGATAATGTGATTTTCTTGAATTTGATGCATTCATGCAGCTGTGGCACTGCAGTTTCTCTTTCTACAGTCACATAGAGAATCCATTGCCTCCTTTCAGTGCTCAAAAATGTTGCATGTCCCTTGCCTACGGATGCCTGGGAATATAACTAACACACACCACTTTGCCAACTGCTTGTAATCTCAGCAGGGCCAAAGGCTGTAAAATTCCTGGAGGTTTATTAAAGCTGCTGTCCACGGCGTTCCTCAGATCAGACACTGGCTGCTGCCAAGAAAAGCATCCTGTCTATGACTCCAAATTTTATGTAAGCACAGGGAAGACCCAAGGGCTACCTGCCCATTTTGCAGCACCTATGCCTGAGTGAAGCCATCCAGAATCAAACATATGGAAGTTTTAATTCCTCTGTTTTGTGACTGATGATCCTGCTCAAACTGAAAGATGACTGCTGCAGTGTGGATGCTTGGGACTGCACATGGACATGGGAGACCAGATTCCTTTTCCTTCTTCTGGAGGAGATCACAGCAGAGGGATGAAGAGTAATAACCTCTTCTGCAGTGCAAGACCTGCCACTGGGGCCACAGAAAAGGGCCAGCCTGGTAGTCATTTAGCGTGGGCAGCGTGAGCCCTCACTGAGCTCTGGCATGAAGCTCTGACTGTGGGCTGATGTGAACACTGGTCCTCCCACCCTGCACAAAGCTGAATGCACACCCAGCACTGCAGCACCAAAGCACCAATGTCACTTGTGCCCCCCAAGGGGAGTCCTCCCCGAGGAGTGGCTGTGCTGATGTGGGCAGTGGGTAGCAGCAGCAGTTCCCATTGAGTAAACCCCAAGCAGCCACGTCCCAAGGGAACTTCCGAAAGTGGTTTCAGAAGAGAGGACCCTGCAGTACTCACAGCTTTTAGTCAAAGTGCTCTGGGAATTAGTCCAAAGAAGCACTGGCAGCTGCGTGGCAAAGCTATCACATTTGGACTTCTCAAAAGTAAGGTTTTATCTCTCTTTCTCAAGGGTTTCTCTAGGCCCTTTGCAAAAGCCTAAACTCAACACTTCCTAACCTGTCACCTCAGATAAATGCTTTTGGTGGCACCTTTGGAGCTTTAAGACAGAAGCTGCTTCACTCTTGTCTTTTAAAGCACATTTATACAGCAAATTAGAAGTACATGCCAGCCAATGTAAACCCATTCTGGATGAAGCCAGCAAGCATGAGGCACAGCAGCACTGAAGACAGAGCAGCTTGAGCTTTATCACTGCTGCAACCAAAGCATAAACTCTCCAGGGACCTCTATGTAGTCTGGTTGCTAATGTTACAAAAGCACATGCAAAAGACCATCACATATTTGTCATTATTCTTACTCAGGCTAGTTACAAGAACGCTAACACAGGGTCTGATCCCTCACACTGCTGTTTTGCTGTCGAGGCACGCATACTCTCCTTTTTTGCCTGCCTGGAGCCCCAGATCAGATGCACTGGGACCCAGCCCTGAAAAATTACTGCTGTACTTTGCTGCTGCAGGGAGTGCTGTCATCTGTGAGATCGTGTGGTGCTGCGGTCCTGATAGGAAGGACATTTTTGACGGTGTTGTGGCTCTGTGCCATCTTTAGTTCCCCATGCCCACGCAGGTGGCTGGAGGCTCCCAGCAGTGACAGGGAGAGGCTGATGCTCGGTAAATGTCCGTGAGCTGGCACCACACCAGGGGATGGGAGTTGTACTGCCTGTGGTTTGACTGGTGGAGTTGGCAAACACCACCCCGAACAAACTGAGCTGGGGTCCTGTTTTGTGGCTATCTGGCATTACAAGCCTTATCTACACCATTAGACAAGTGATTCCACTGGCTAACCTTACTCCAGTAATCAGCAGAGCCATGTGGATCGCCAAGGCTGAGCAAGTGTGGTTTCCATGTGAATCTGGGCAGAAGTACAGCAAAACCTGCAGCTCCTTGGTCTGCCTCTGGCTTTTGCAAGTGCCACTACATTACTGTTGGCCTTCAGCTGAGGTTTTCACATAAGCTTGACCAAGCTTATAGGAAATCCCTGGTGCATCATAAGCAAGCTCTTTTTAAGTTCATCAGCTGGATGCGTCACTTCTACGCTATGTGCCACCTTCTCCCCCTCCTCTTCTCTGGTTGAGCAGGCAAAGGAGAAGTCACTGCTTCCCAGTCACCCTCTCCCCACCCTCTAGCAGGCCTGGTGTGGATCTTGGCTGGCATTAACACCACTGGGCCATGAATGGAGACTTTGAGCAAACCCCAGGCAGCTGTTTTCCAAAGCAGTGGGTGACCCTGGTCATCTTTAGGAAGGCAAAGGTGGCAGCGTCAGTCTTCCAGGGGAGGCTGTCCCCTCTGGATCTTCCCTCACCCTTGCCTCCCCCAGCTGCCTAAGCCCTGGGAGGGGAGGGTTTGGGGAGCACCCCTCCGCGCAGCCATGAGGCTCTCCTCTTTGCACGAGGCAGCTAATAAGTGCTGGTGCTCTGGTACCCGATTTGCAAGAGCTAAATACTGCTCTGATTTAGCCTGTAAAAGCTACAGACAAACAGGAGCAAATCCTAAACAAAACCTCACCACAATGTTTGAAGAAAAGGTGGTGTTCATCACTGTAATATACTTTACATAAAATTTTTTAAATGTTAGGAAATTATTCTCCCCCCGTGAAAAATACTGATTCTAAATCACCTTTTTGTTCTCATTTAATTTTTCTTAATGCAACTACAGTTAAAAGAAGCGTAAATAAACACGCCTTAAAATGATGAAAGCTGAAAAATGTATCAATTTTTGAATTTTCAATAAACCAAAACTAAACCTTTTTAAAAAACATCAGTTATTTAGACAAAGCAATTTTGACTCCAAGTAGAAACATTTTCTACCATTTGTACCGTAAATGTGAAAAATGTAATAACTGTTTAAAGAAAATCATGCCTCTGTTACTTTTCAATGTACAGCTTGCTTTTACCAAGACTGTTAAAATTACCAGCAACTAGACTTTCTTCTCATAAGCATTTACAGAATTGGTAAGAAGTCCCTTACCACCATGAATTTATTTCTGATCCCAAAAGTCTGTGCTCTGATGCTGTGAATAGATTGGTGGACCAAGGAAAGGGGAGCTAAAATTCATGTTTTAAATTACAGCTACAATTCAAACATGTCATTTTAAATTGAGGCCAATTAAAAGCTTGAGAGAAAAACATGCAAGACCACAGTATATAACAGCAACTTACAACAAAATGTATGTTGTTAATCAAAAGAGCAAGCAGCTCCAGTTTCACAATTTAGACATGTTAATTTTAATACTGACCAACAGGTGTGTCCTCCGAAAGGCTGAGGAGTGCCATGTTCCCGTCTGTGCTTCTGGCTCCATTATCAAAGAAATAGGGGGCATAATTTGCCTGAACTGCAATTAAAACAAAACAGAAGCCACAGAAAAGCATTTTGTAGGTGGCAGTTATTTGGCTTTGTTACCTGACTCCAGTAAACATGAGCTGTTTTGGGAATACTATGAGTGCGTAACATACCCAGTTGCTGCAATGGACTTTCAGAACTATACCTGTATCTATATGTCTGTACAGGTATTTTTAATAAAATTACTTCTAAGTGACACTGTGCCAGTATTCACACAGCAGCAAATAGAGAAAGAGGGTATATGGAAAAAAACCCAAACCAACAGAAACAAAGCAAGTAGCAGGATCTCTCTAAAAAATCTCAATCAGTTCCAGACAGCTTCATTGCAAAATTAACCTTTTCAGCTTGCAATGACTGTACTCCCCTATTCTACACATGCATGTCTGAAACTTTCCCAGTGTCTCGGTACCTTACCCAGTATTCTAAGCACATTCTGTCTTAAAACTATGCCTACTGCATGAGCAACTAGCCATAATTAAATAGTTACTTACTTGCTGCCAGACAACAGCAAACAAAGTTAAAAAAAAAACAAGAAACAACAAATTAGTTGTCATTCTACTGACTGACTGTTAGAGATTCAAAATAGCCCATCTGAAACAAAACTCCAAATATATAAACACAGAGGGTAACATTTGCACAGGGATCAGTTGCCAAGGAAAATATTTCAGGAGAACATTACCACATCAGTAAGGATTACTACAGGATTTAAGGTTATGCTTGTATCCTCCTGTATTTTTACTTAACAAAGTGATTATTGTACTCACCCAGGCAAACGTGCACCAAACTGAGAAATAAGGAGGGGGTGGAATGCCTTACATGCTTCATCCCACTGAAGAAAGGGTCAATTTCTTCTCTGTTTCAAAGGCTTGTTGGTTTTTTTTCTCTCTGAAAGGTCCAGGAAAGTGTCCTTCAGACTGATGTAGTTCAGAAATGTGCAAGAGGCAGTAACAGATGCTAAGATGTTAAGCGGATGACACGTCTTAATTTCTGAAGAATTTAAAGAAGCTCCTTCCTACCACCTAATTAGACCAATTACTTTGCAGGGAGCTGTGGGACTAATTTCTGAGACAAGATTTGGAGGAATCAGTGTAACTGTCATAGGTTCTGCTGTTAGTACTGTATTTGTGCTGCCCAAACACACAAGTCAGAGAAAAGATGAAGTAGAAAGTTGTTTTTTTTCTGAACTCTGTCTTTAATTCTATAAGCCAGTCCTCTATTTTTGAGAGCTATAAGAGGTTTCTCTTCATTTTAGCTTTAGTAATCTTGAGAAACTACAAAGGAAGAAAATCTAACGTGAGCAACAAACAGTGGATGTGGTCATTACTGTTTTAAAGGAAACAATCACATTTATGACAGCAAAAAGTACACAAAATTGCATACTAAAAATGCAGAAGTCAAAGTGTTCTTTTCATGAGCTGGCCTGATTGTTTAATTCTTAAACTGCATGAATTTCTGAAAGCATCTTTTACGTTCAGCAGATAATTTCTAACCAACATACTAAAAAGTGTGTTTAACCACCAACACATAGAAAAAAGTTAACAAAGTAGCTTTTTTTCATTGCTTGTTTTGGCTTTCTGCACATGAAAGGTGTTTGCACTAATTTAAAATATATGACATCCAATAAATTATAGAAAATCAGTCACTCTGGGAAGTTTTTCACAGTCAAGGCTTGTGGCTGCTTAAAAGGAACTTCATCAGTGGTAACACCTTGCTTCCAATCAAGGAGATGTTTACACAGTGGCTTAGCTGTTTAAACTTGACCTGAGGCAAAGCGCTTGCCCTTTAAGGGTGCATTAACAGAGTTTTCTGTTTCTTAATTAACAGCCTTCCTGAAGGAAAGGTCTAAGAAATTAATCAGAGTTCTCCACGGCAATGCTTTCTGACGTGACAGAAGCTAGGCTCTCCTGCCTGTGGAGGCCCTTGAGGCTGGCGCTGGCCGCACGCAGCAGGGCTGCTGGTGGGACGGCTGCTGGTGGTGGGACAGGTGCTGGTGGGATGGCTGCTGGTGGTGGGATGGCTGGTGGTGGGATGGGTGCTGGTGGTGGGATGGCTGCTGGTGGTGGGACGGGTACTGGTGGTGGGACAGCTGCTGGTGGTGGGACGGGTGCTGGTGGTGGGACGGGTGCTGGTGGTGGGACGGGTGCTGGTGGTGGGATGGGTGCCGCCACCAGTGCCCCTCAGCCCACCTCGCCTCGGCGGACAGGCCTCCGGCAGAGCTGCCGTAGGAGGAGCCGGGGGTGCTGCCAGCCCCTCGGGGCCTTCTCCGGGCCAGCGGCCGTTCCTGCTGCAGTGCCTGTGGGCCGAGCGGAGCGCGTGGGTGCCCTGTAACTCCGTGGGGTGCTGCACGTCCCGCAGCGGCCGGCTGGACGCAGGCAGGCAGCTGCTGCCCCCTTGAGAACGGGCCGAGACAAGGGCAGAGCCAGGAAGCAGCTTCAGACGGGGCAACAGCGGAGATTCCTGGCTCCCTATTTCACCCATGCGTTTTATCGTTATCTGCAAAGTTTTGGGAAGAGAGGAGGCAAGCGTTCCCTAGCCGTAACCCTACAGACAGCGTCTCCCTTCCCAGCACCTGGCTGTGGGGTGCAGAGCTAAAGGTGGGCAGCGCTCCTGGGCTAGCTTTCATCCCACACAAAGTAGGGCAGGGACAGCCTAGGCAGTTTCCATGTGTTTTTCCTACAAAGGGAGCTGGCAGTTACGTCCTGCCACGTATTCATAGCATACGTTACCCACCAGCTGCTGAAACTGCAGGGTGAACAAATGATGGAGGAAGCCATGAGAGAGAAATCTTTGCTGCAGACGCAGCGCTGTGAAGCTCCCGTGCTGCGGAGAAGGCATTTCTGCACCTCCACATTCCCCTGGACCTACGGTGCTGCTGGGAGGACACCTCTGCCTGCAGAACAAATCAACTTTAGGGCTCCCAGAAGGGTAGAAGTAAAACTCCTGGGCACAGTATTAACAAAACTCACCTTCCATCGTGGAACTTGCCAGAGAACGGTACAGAGGCCAAAAGCCTAAAAAAGCTCCAAAACGGATTAGACAAATTAATGAAGGTTAGGTTCATCAGTGACTAGCAGATCTAATGATACAGATGCAAACCGTGGCTCAGTAAGGCACTAAATTACCACCTGGCAGAAGCTCGAAAGTTAAACCAGAGGGGAAGGCCTCTGTCATCTCGATCTTTTTCTAACCATCTCCTACAAGACCAGACCTTTGGTGTGACTCCATATGACTAATTCAGGTAGAGCAGTGTTTGCAAAGGCTCCATGTCAAACCAACGTGTGACTGCAGCAGTGGCCTGTAAAACTCAGGGGAACCTGCAGCAGGCAACTAAGGAAAACAAATGTATTTTTAGTGCATTTAAATTCACGATAAAAGGGATCTGAAGCTGAAATTTGTGTGGGAGAGAATACACATATAGAAGACGGATATAGATGTAATCCCTGTTACAGATTTAACCATGCCGCCACTGTCAACAGTGATATTAAACTGCTGATAAAATCACAGAAATGCACCTGCATGGTGCCCAAAAGGAAACATAAATAGCACCTAAATGTCCTCACTTGCCTCCTCAATCCGGAACTAACAACCTACTTTTTGTCTGCAGAATATTTTCCTAGAAAAAGTGATGGAGAGCTCTTGCCAAAGTTAATAGCTGTCTGTTCCTCTGGTTGCATCCCCTGGGGATCTAAATCTCCAGGGCCTGCATCTCCAAGGAAGCAAAATGTCTCACTCCTCCTGAATTTCAATGAGTTTGAGCTCTTAATCCCCTTAGAGTTTGAAAACCTAGCTAATATGCATCTATGCACACTCAGATACATACCTAACACAGCAATGCTCTGACAGAGTATTTTTTTTTCTGTCAGAAAATATGCTTTGATCAAAGCTAATACAGCTCATGGAGCCAGGCTGATTTTGATGAATTTTCTCCTTGGGAAGAAAAGGGGCAGGAGGGGGTTTCAGGAGAGCAATATATTCTGTCCCAACAGTTTTAGGAATAGAAGGATCCCTCTCTTTATGTAGAAGAAACTTTCTATTTCATACATTTTTAGCATATCAAGTAGAAAAAAAATAAAACAAGAATGAAATACACCCATCTGATCTGAACCAATTCGTTTCCCAGGGTGTTCTGCTTGTTTACTATTCAGTATGAAAACAAATCTAGAAATAATATTTTCAGAACAAAAGTTCTGGATTTGGGTCACTGATGAACAATATCTACTAAAGTTTGTTAGACAACCTGAATTTTTATAAAATAAAGGTTGAAGTGTTGAAGGATGCTACAATAATGCAACGAATATTTTTGCAGTCTTCACCCCTTCTGACTGCAGCGTGGGCGTACTGGTTGTAACAGCTGTTTTGTGCATTGTGAAGCCCCTTGGGATCCCCTGAGCCACGGAGGCTCCTCTTGCCCTAGCACAAACCCATACCCCAATCTGAGACCAGAACCTTCCAGGGCACAGGGGCCAGACACAAACCTCACCACACACAAGCCCCTGCCAGCTCCTGCCCTCTTATCTCTCTGAGCCTTCAAGAACCTTGGAAAAACCTGGGCCCCAACATGTTTACTTTTCTCAGCCCCAAACCCCAGTTTAAGTCTAAGACCAGCAGTCTTCCTTAACCAGGTATGGCTGACAAGAAATGGGCTTCCACCAGTACTGACGGCTGCCCTTTTTCTGTTTCTACATCCCTGAATACAGGAATCAAGGGCCCCCTCAAGACAGCTGTTCTTGAGCCCAATCCCAAAGCCCAACCTAAAACGTAGGCCAGACTAGAACTGGCAAACAGCACATAAAACGCCACAAGACCGCAGTCCCTCACACTACGCAGCAATACCAGTATAAGCCAGTGTTTCCTCTGTTGGGGTGAGGGAGGAGGCCTGTTTACAGCCCGCAAAGAGCAAGTGCTCCAATTCGGTCCCCAGCATCCCAGCTGGCACTCGCTGCCACCTGTGCTGGCAGTCTCAGCAGAGAGGGCAAAGACGGAGCTGGCACAGAGATAAATTACTCTTTCCACATTGTGGGTGGCCCTTCCACCTCACGGCAATCACACTAGAGCTGCCTACCTGGGGAATGCCTGCTTGGCATATAAATGTGAGGTTTTCGTGAGTTGTATTTCAATCAGTTTTGGACGCTTGCACGCATTTGCAATTTAAAAATAGAGAGAAAAATAAAATTAAAGCAATAACAGAGATTAAATTATCTTCCACTGTCCCGCTTTGCTTCATATTAACTACGTATAGTCTTCAGATTGTATGCCTGCTTCTATCTGAGTTAAAAACCCCTCCGTTCTAGATTCTGGACAGTATTGATAAGTAATGAAGTTCACAGTCATATAATAACAGCTCAGGCTAGGCTTTTTCCTATGCTCATCCTCCAATTCTGGGTGCATAAGACATTAAGCATTACCTTGGAGAGGAATATTCAGCATTTTTTGTGTGTGCGCTTGTGTGTCTAAATAAATTCAACATAAAAAGCGCCGCACACTTTATATGAACTTCAGCATGTGCAGAAAGAGTCCAAATTACACTCTGGCCTTCCCTCTCTAAATCATCTGCTAAGAAGGGCTGTGGGAGTTACCATCGATACCTGGAACCTGGAGGCATTCTGCACAGAGCCATTCACTGAGAATTGCTCGATGCAATAGCCATGAAGGAGGGAAGTCGAGCCTCAGCCATTTTCAAGACCCTTCTCAAAACTCTCCCTATTTTCTCAGCTTTGAATGTGACAAGGAAGTTCTTATTTAGCTTTGAAAGCAAAGGAGGGGAGCAGGGTGGGCCTGTGACATACACCACAGGTAAGACAGACATGCTAACAACCTTGAGTTTGACACAGCAGTAAACCACAGCTGGGCTGTTCCTTGCACACCGAAGGGTCAGTTCACAAGCAAGTCCCACAGCACAACACAAGCAAGAGCTGTCCAAGCTGTTCTCCAAACATCTTAACAGCAGCAGGATGTGCTAAAGTACAGTAAATGTAACAAACGCACTTGTGGCTTGGATGTTTGCTCTCTGGCTGGGACCTGGGGGGGGTCATAGTGCTCTTTGTTTCAGCAGAGCTGAGTCAGCATAGGCAGAGAGTTGAGACAAAGTTAGACGCACAGGTTCCACCACAACCAAACCAAACCAAAGCAAACCACTCTTGCCTGTCCAAACTACATCATTCCTTCCCCGCAAAATCACCCCCCCCAAAGTGCTGAGAGATGATTTATACTGGGGCACATCATCACTCTCCACCAAATTCCATTACTACAGAGTACAAATGATGGTCAAAATCCAGAAGCAACTGTTGATGACCATTTCAGATGACTGTTTTTGGTGGTGAAGAATTTTACATGAGCTATCCTTTGCATTTTCCTAGCACAGCACCATACCTTCTGTCTGGCTGCTCAGAGAAACTATGGAAAGTGCTGGGGGATCTGCAGGAACCTGAGCTGGTCTGATGGCAGGAGAGAAGAGCCTGAAATCCCTCAGATGACTTCACTGTCCATCACTATCTCTATGTTTTGAATTACCAGCTATAAGAAGGAAGCAGACTCACAATAACATTGCACAGTAGGAACAGCAAAAGAGAAACAGTCCTGTGTTTTTGGTGGTTAAATCTAATCAGAGACACATGCTTGAGCCCTTGGCTATGACCACCAAACTCTGATCCTCCCGGTTGCCAGAACGAGTATGCTACCTCCTATATAAGAGTTTATGCATCTCTCCACAGCCCACTCCCATTACTTGGGATATGCAAATTTGTTAAAATGACCTGGAATTCTTTATAGTCCTGCAAGATTCAAATGCAAGCCAATAAACACCTCTTTCTCCCTCTCACTGTGTTATTCTCTTGTTATTAATTGAATGAATTTAACACTTTTACATTTGAAAGGAAAATGATCTCATTGTTACAGTTCTGACTCACAGGGGTCTAAGTTCAGTTTTCATCTCTGCCACAGACAGTCTATAAATAATGAGCCCAAGATCATTAAATTCACATTACCATCATCAAAAGATAGTGATGTGATCATTAATGATCTTGGTCAAATTTATAAACCTCTCCCAGCTCAGTAATAGCTGAAAGTGATATTGTACTGCTTGGTTTGAGGAGTTTAAAGAACATGAGTTGTAACTCTACACACCCTTTTTTATATTGCAGCTCCACTGAGCAGCTATGCTAAACCTCAGCAGTTTACAGGAGAACAGTAAAACCCTGGATAGAATCATAGAATGATTTGGGTTGGAAGGGACCTTTAAAGCTCATCTAGTCCAACCCCCCTGCAGTGAGCAAGGACATCTTCAACTAGATCAGGTTGCTCAGAGCCCCGTCCAACCTGACCTGGAATGTTTCCAGGGATGGGGCATCTACCACCTCTCTGGGAAACCTGTTCCAGTGTTTCACCACACTCATTGTAAAAAATTTCTTCCTTATATCTAGTCTGATAAAACACATACCATGAAGAAAACTGGTAACTCAACTGCTTCAGGAAGATACTGCCCACAAAACAGAAGAAAAACATTCCTCATTCGTGGAAAGGAAAACCAAGATTTAGAGAGGTGACTACAAGCATCTGACCACAAGCAGCATGCCAACCTGAACCTCCTTGGAGTATCCTAAATTGGATAACAAGAATGGAAGCACCCAACATAGCTGTCTGCTTTTGAAATTCTGGGACAAAGTTTGGGCAAACAAATAACTAAAGCACACAAACTGCAGTTTCTTCAGGAAAGTTGTGGCACATTATCTTTGTCCTTGATGCAGAAAATCTTAGCAAAAGCCATGTAACAAGAAGGCTTAACTTCCTTTCAAGAGGTAGGTTTTCTGGTACTTGGTTACTTCTCAGTGTCAGAAGACAATTTTTTTTGTTTGACTTATTCATCATTTTTAAGAATTGCATACACTTTTAGACTGTATGTGATCTACTTTTGCTCCTTTGCATCTATAAATAAATTGGAGAGCTTATAAATTAAGACTCATGTTAAAGTGAGCAAGTTTTGCCTTGGGGTTTGACAAGGTATCTTAATTATTAGGATCAGTAAAAAGTTTCCATTCATCATCAGTTTTTCTAATACAGAAATCAGTTTTTGACCTTAAACACTTTCATCTTCTTTCTTTGGAAAATGCTCATATTGCAGTGAAACCGTACTCTGATTTGAAATATTTTCATTTTTTACATAAATTTTGTTCTTAACATTATTCCACAGAGAGACTGAAAATTTCAGGGGGAAGCAAATGTGGATTTCCTCCAGCCCTTCTCAGGGAGAGAAACTGTTTTCCATCCTGCTGTACTGACTCTTACGGGCAGAATCCCCTGCTCCAGCCATTTGCGAGGAGTGGGTATGCTCTTTGTTGCAATGGAAGCAGAGGAGGAAAGAGAGAAGGGGGTAACTTTGTTGGGAATAAGCAGGAAAGCCAGAGAAATCCAGATCACAAACCTTCTCTGTGCTCTGCAGTTTGTATCGTGCATGTTTCACTCTGCACATACCCTCCCACCTCACAGCCTGATCTCACGTTTGATTCAGAGCAAAGCTAGTCTCTGCCATCCTTCGGGATGCACCTTATTTTTCTCCTGGCGAGCACCTCCCCCACTGCTCCTCTGATGAAGTACTGTCACAGCCTGGATGCACCTGATCAAAGATGATTATGCAGAAGCCACTGGCAGGGAGGGTAGCATGAGAAGCTGCAGAGGTGTCACACCAGCTTCCCTTCCACAGGCACGCCGGCCCCAGCCCAGGCACCCGCGGCTCACTTATCAGCACCGTACCCAGCTCTCCATAAGCCAAGAAAGCTTCATACTGTGAGACATAATGAAGGATTACTGAATAAATCAACAGAAAGAAAAAACATCCCTGAATAATCATAATTCTTCTGCCCCCACCTGTTTTGGAGTAGTCCCATTGCCAAACATGGGATATGTACTCACATCTCCAGATATATGTAACATCTTCACGCTAGGTTTTACATTTCTTTCAGGTTATTTTCTTGTATCCCATATACCCTTGACATACAAAGCAATAAATATAGCAAGAAACTTCTCATATTTTCCAAATGGATAGCAACGCTTTCTAAGAGAGCAGATACACAATCATATCCATACACAATCTCATACTTGTGAAAATGCACTTTATAATGATGACCAAATCTGAGGGTAAGAGTTTTTTTAAAAAAACGAACCAAAACTGGAAGTCTACCTGTAATAAAAACATTTACCTGTGTTCACTCCCACTGCCATGAAAAGCTAGAAGGAAGTCAGAATTCTTGTTCCAGTAACTGCAAGTGAAGTGTTGTCATGAGGTTACAAGACAGACCTTGAAGGAGGAAATACTCACTTTATTGTTCAAGTGTGCACAGACCAAGACCAAATTATGGAGGTATGTATGGTCAGTATTTCATAAAGCACAAAATAATGTCAGATTTTCCTGTCCCTAACTCCTTAAATGGCCTGATATAGTTAAGTCAGACCAGAATCTTCTTTTGCTGGGGGAGTATTTTAAATGCTAAACTCCACAGATATATCTAAATAAAACCAATTTTCATTCTCTGTGGGCCCCAGTTTACTGGACTTCTGATAGCATTTCTGCTAGGCACAAACTGTGAGAAATGACTCACTGTACTGCACCAGGAACCAATAAAAGTTACCCAGGTTGCTGAGCAAATTTGCCAAGGATGGTGTAGGAAGAGGAAGTACCCAAGGCTCCTTAGGACAAAGTAGTCTGAAAAACTGAATAACACCATTCCGTGAGGTCAGACAGCCCTCTTATTTCACATACCACAATATACTTAATGCCATGCTACAGTTTTATACAATGCTGTCATGAGGGAATCACAGACGTGATGTCCTTAGCTCCAAAGGAATTAAGAAATTACAATGGGAGGAAAACAGAGGGAGACCAGACACCAAACATATAGCAATTTTAGCATTTCCACAGTGACTTTCAAAAAGATGTCAAAGTGCTTCCCAACAAACTATGCTGGTTTTGGTTTGGTTTTGGTTTTTTTTTTTTCAGACAGGTAAAGAGACAGTGCTATTATGCCCTCAGAAAAAAATTGCTAGTCTGCAAAAGAAAAATCTCAGAGCACTTGCCTGCATGATTTATCATGAGTTATTGTCATTCACTGTGGGTGGCAGCAGAGAAGGTTTGGGGAATTCCTGGGATAAAGCAGTAACTCTCCCAGTGCTTCATCTCAGATATGGCTCCTCCTGGTTGTAGTCTGCTAAAGAGTGTTTTACAGTGTTTGCAAAAAAGGCACTGCAGGTAACTGGGGAAAGGGGAATATTTGCCACAGCTGCTAAGTAATTAAAGTTCCTGCTAAGCCATTTTACTAGCTTAGAGGCTTTTAAAGACCGCTGCAAAATCCATTTACAATTCAGTAACCTTGCTTCTTTGGAAGCTACATATCACTCTCCTTGTTTTGTTTTGACAGGGATAGAAAAAGAAGAAATAGTCCCTAGAATATCCAGGTATATTTAGATAGCCTACATTCACTTCTGCAGCATGATCTCTGATGGATGTGGTGCCATGGAGCACGACACAGATCCATGTGAAAGATGACATTTAGTAGCAGACATGCAGTCCAAGTTATTTATGGAAGAACTAGTATTGTTCATTGTTTTGCCTGTAAAAATTGTACATATAAGTCAGAGTTGGGGTGTGAACAATGAATGAATCAAGATTTTATAGTTTACTTGGTGTCGCTGAGAAAAATAACAAGACTTGTCAAGGCAGAGCAAGGAAATGCTTGTGTTCTCCCCATACATCTTCTGGCTGGCGTGCATGCAATGGACATCACTGTGTAGATGCCCTGCTTGCAAGGCAGCAATATGACTTGTTGAACCAGGGGATATATGAAAATTAAACATGCTCCTTTCACTGCCACCTCAAAATAGGTTTTAGCATTGCTCAGTGAACATGCCACACAGCTGGCACTGACTGTGACACAGGTCTCTGCAACAATGCAAATGGGAAGTTTTGTCGTGAGAACCCACTTAGGAAAGATAGCATTTTCCAGGGCACTTCAGTTTGGGGAGCCAATTTTAAGAGAATGCTACAGAGGTTTGATTTTCAGAGACCAGGCAAGCTGTATTTGGTACAGACTAACTGAATAGTGCCTCAGGAATTTGTCTTTTTCTTTCCCCAAGGCTTGGATCAGTGGTGGTGACCAAACAACATTGCAGAACCGAGCAGAAAACCACTCTTCTTCACTGACCTAAGCTCTAAGTGCCATCTTGCCTGTCAGGTGAGGGAAACCCTGCTGCTCTTTTGACTTGGAGATCCTATTAGCCAGCATACATTAGTTGCTTTGACTGCACTACACTTATCACAAATCCATGTGCACATTAATACATTTAAGAGCTTGTACAAGTGCCTAGCGGGCAGTTAATCACAACCATCCATTGAACAGGCATTTTTGTGTGCACTAAACTTTTAAATGCTTGGGCTTGAATGCCTCCTATATAAGGTTTAACTCATCACCTGTGAGCACCTATGCTGTACTGCCAGCTGGGACTAACCAGCTCTTGAACTAATACCCTGGATGCAGTTTGAGTCTCTGACAGAAACTGGGCTTGGTATGACAGCTTCTTGTGACTACAGAGATTTTTGTGATTGTGTCAGGCTGCAGAAGACAGACAAGTCATGTTCAGTTTAGGATCTCTCATAGGCACATAGTGACCTGATTTCTCTGATAATGCTTTCAGAGGCTGACCAGATGTCATTGTGAACATAAGGTGCTTATCCTACAGCAAATCTCTGGCCTTAGCCACTCCCTTCTGGAGCATCAGCTTGAAAATGTGGAATTAAATCCCCCACACCTGAAGATTTTCACATTCGGTGCATTTGAAACACACAAACAAATGTTGGCACAGATGCTGAATGAGGACTTGGACAAATCCATATCCAGACACTGAACTTTCCTAGCAGAACCTCCCACCATTGAGACATTGAAAACAGAAGTAATTTGGGGGAATTCCTTCTGTGCTGATAGCGCTGCTCTAAGATCAAAAGACAAAGCATGATGAGACAGTTGTGTGTTCAAAAACAATGTAGGTCATCCAATGGCTACTATAAGTCTTATAATACCGAAGGGCTACTGGGAACCACAGACATCCATGGGTTGGAATCAACACCCTTGCTCATATCATTTAATGTAGGACTAGGGAGCTCTCTTTGCTCCCCACCAGCAATTAAAAAAATACTTGATGAGTCCTGCAGAGAAATTAGCTGTGATGAAGACAACTACACACATCTAGTAAGAACTGGTTGATCTGAGGCAAAAAAAAGATTGATTTGTAGGGGGGATTTCCCCTCATCTTCAACCTACAAGAGGAGAAAGTCATTGCTAAGCTTTGGACAAATTCTTCTCAGAACAAACTTCAGTAAAAAGTGTATATGAACCCAATCTGTGTTCACCATCCAACAATACTTTGCTAAAGCTATTCATGGGGGGTAGTTAGCAACAACATCAGACAAAATAGAATCAGGGAACAGATGTCTAGACTTCATCCAATGAACACTGAAGTCACCAGGAGTTTTCCACTCAGTTTTGGCACGAGAGTTATCTTACAAGAATATATAAATCTACAACAGGAAGTATTTATTCCTCTGTTTTTATGTTTCACCTGAGTTTATTATTTGAGACGATACTGTCCATGCAGGATTTTAGTTTTCCTTGGCAAATGCAATCGCAAGAAGTTGTCATTGTAGTCCATACTTTGGATAAACAGAACCTCTCCAGAGTTAAAATCCTGAGCTCTTGAACTATACTCAGGCCCTTGCATCAGCTGTGTGACACAGTCTAGAGGGCTCAAAAGCCACCATTACACCTTTTGGGATCATATTTTATGTAAAGAATACATAATTTTATTTATTCTACTACCCACTTTGACAGAAGAGATCCCCAAACCTGCTTCTGCCCCAACACTCCGTGTCAGCAGATATCATTTATCCCGTGTTCCTGGCAATTCACAGTCATAGTGCCAAATAAGACAGACTGATTTGGTGTTAACTGGTGGTACTAAGCTCTATACAAAGTGAGGGGCCACCTGGCTCACTTAGCTGAGAAGGTCAGACCAGGATCCAACATCTGTTCTGGCAGGCATAGAGATACTTCAGAAACATCTTTATTGGAACTTGAAGGCTGTGCAATTTTCATGCTTGACAGCCGAATGCACACAAAAGCACAAGATACAAACAAATGCATTTGTCAGCTTGGACAAGCTAAATTTACTACATTATATAAGCATACAGCTCGTGTGCTTAGAAAAGCCACTGAACAAATGTTTCTCCTCAGGTAATGCGAAACAAATATACATAGACATGAAAGGAAAACAAAAGGAAGAACAGATGCCTGTAAGTGAAGCCATAATCAGGTGGTAGCTCTGTTCTACCACATGGGGAAAATGGTCTGGTACATAAGAGTCAAACTCCTGTTGAGGAATCACCTTCAGAGGCTGACACATGACATCCCGATACCTCTAGACAAGGCAAAAACCATGTTTTGGACAGCAGTCACAATCCATGCTGAAATAATTTGAGGATTCCTGCTTTAGTTTGTTCAGTCAAGACCAGGACCTCACAGAAGTAACATTTTTAACTTGAATAGCTCTCAACCTTAGGTTGAGGCCAGTCTGGGAACCTAAGTGAGTAAAATATTCAAGTGCATTGGATGACGTCCCTGCATCCCTTCAGAGACCCAGAGTACTTCTCTAATTGTGCTAATGGTCTTTGGGGCTTAGCTTCTTGCTATCAGAGAGAACATTTTGCCTGGAGGACGATCAGAGAGTGTGGAACACACTGGCTGGAGGGTGTGGGGCAAAGAGAAAAATCATACAGCATTTTTCAGATATAAAAGAAATGGGCTTAAGCTCACATTAGAGAACAGAATCTTCATACCTGTTAGCAACACTTTATACAGACCTGTAAACACATGGCTGTATTTTACAGTGTAAAACCCTGCTGCAAACACATTTAATACCAAAAATACTTTTTATATTTACTTGTCATTTGTATTCTACAGATTCCTTCTGTGAGCTACGAAAGACAAAATAGAAATAAAATATGTTTACCCAGTGATCAGCAGCAAAACAATCAAACACAGCTCCTTCACCAACCTCCTGACTCAGATCTTGTGAAAAGGACTAGCAGCTCCTTTATCCTTGATATAAATGCTATGCACGGTCAGCTCTTCAAAAATAGGAAGCTGAGAGTCAGATCTATCTAATCTCAAAACCAGTAAGAAAATAAAGTAATAACAAGCACACAGAAGACACAGAAATAGATTCAATTGCTCAGTACAATAAAAACATTGCCAATAAGAGAGCACGGCCACATGCAAGTGTCCATAAACTTGACCCTTGGGAATTGCATTTGCCTCTGTGGGTTACAACAGGCCCCTGGCTGTCCCCATTCAACACCCCCAAATTCTGAAGGGCACTGAGACCATTTCTATCATACAGAAAATTATTTTTAAGAGAAACTGCAGTGCTATGAGTACTGAGGGAAAAATTACTATTTGCAATCTGCAATTTATGCAACAGCAGAAAAGCTTTCTACTCCTCATATTCACTAGAAGGAAAATGCAATTTATGAGCATCCAAGTGATTCTGGTTTAAGGACTCACCCCAGGCAGAGAAATAGCAGCACATGCAAGGCACAGCTAGGAAAGGACAGAAGATACATGAGTGCAGACCCCAATCACTGTTAATGATGGCAGCAGAGCGTGCATCAGTTTCTTTGTTACTCAGCCCTTTGGTATTATTCTTAGCATTTATTTCAAGCTCCAGTAAGTTTTATTTATTAAGGTGATCACACAACTCGGGTCCCTTAAAAGAGAAGCTGCCTTCTGGCTTCAAGAGGAAGAGATTTAATCTGATTAGCTTTAACACCTTTTCAGTATGCTGTTTAATAACCACCTGATGACATTGTTTTAGGAAATTAAAGAACAGGGCCCTTCGCTTTTCAAGCCAGATTTAAACCCCTAGAGGACATATTGAAAAGCTTACCACTGTACTTGAATCTGGTCCTCTACCACTATTTTAACAACCTGCTTATCTAGTTTCTCAGCCCCTTCTAAATGATGAACTCTCTCACTTGCTAGAAATTCACTTCCAAGTGGATTTCAAGCAATGACTGCAGCAAAAATCATCACGTGCCTAGCTACAAACAAAATCCTTTTGTCAATATAAAATAAATCATTCCTAGAAAAGGTTAAATATGCATATATACTGATAAGTAGAAAGAATAACATCAGCCCTTTCCCACCTTTTAGGCAATCCAAAAATGCAAAACAAAGTGATTTGGCTAGCTGTCCTCTTTCTCTTATTTGAGGAGCTAAATCCCTGTTTGGTGCAGATGAATATGCAAGTGACACAAAGTCCAGCAGCAGGCAGACAGCTTTGCCTGACTCTTTAGCTGCCAGACTAATGTTAAAAAGATGCAGGAGCCTGAGTGAATGAATAAACAGTACTGACTGAAGCCTTTCCCAAACAAAAAATAAAGGAATATACACTCATGTCCTATCTGTGAAAGGAGAGCCCTCAACCGAGTAAAGCGCTGGCAGGCAGATGCTTTTCACACTGCTCTCAGTCTGCTCATTTTAACTGTGGAAGGGGTCCAGGAACCACGAGAGGGGCTCGCCGAGAGCAAGGCTTGCAGTATTTCCTTATTTCCAACCGAGTAATTTTGAAATTTATACCTGTAAAACAAAGATGGAAAGGAGAGAAAATGGAGAGATATGTTTAATTGGAGTGTGAAGAACAAAGCTGAGCCGTGTTTGTATGGGCAGCCTTAGATTACCAGTGATCTGAAAATTAGAAGGAATGTGATGGCAATTTTTTTTTTCTCTTTATCAGATTCCTGGAGATCACCCATTCCCAGCAGCCTTTTTTCCCCTGTACCGAGGGTGGACAATCACTGAAAGTATGATTGCTGCTGCTGGAAGTTTCCATAGTCAGGTGAAGGTCTTCACAAACACAGGGGCAGTATTCTTTCTCTCCGGAGCTAGAGCTCAAGTCCCACAATCAACACATTACACAATATATTCCCCTTACTATCATCACATTCAACATCTTTCCTGGAAGGAAGCCACCAACTGACACTGGCTAGAAACATTTGCTTTCTGGTGCAGTAATCATTTCTGATGGAGGAACACAGTTCTAGGAAATCAGTGGTTTTGCTTCCAGTATGATTAAATTATGTCCCTCCTTAAGATACACCGAGTTAGCCTCCGAGTGGCTTTGCAGCTTCCCCTAGGCACATGCCTAGTACCAAGAACAGCACGGAGTAACACCGAAAAACAGTCAGTGTGCGTTGCCTGCAGACTGTATAAAGCGAGTAACATTCCCCTAGAAAAGACAGCACCATGGAAGCACAAATCACACAGAAATCTCATAACAACAATATAAAACCAGCCAACATTGTACAATTCCAGTCCAGAACTGCATCTGAAACAAAACTCTGCTTAGCTTTGGGAAGTTGCTGCATTAGGCCTAAGCTTTTACATCTGCAGTAAAAGTCGAAACAGATTCAGATCAAGTATTTTCATAAGCAGATCTGTAACAGAGACAAGCAGTCATGTGCAGCAGACAGGTGCACCGTATATGAAAGCAAATAAACAGCAGTCCTGACCTAAAAAAGGTTTGGCTGCAGCTGGGGACAGGAGATGGTTACAGTAAGCAGGCTGGAGTGCTCAGAGAACCAGGGAAAAGTCTAACAGGGGACAAGCAACGATCATCAACTATTATTGGGTCTGCAACAGAGGAAGGGCACTTCAGATTCCCTTTGTAGGAGATCATTAAAACCTGTAAATTCACCACAAAGGAGTGCTTCCTTTGTACTTCTTCCTCCCTCTCAGCATAGTACTTTCCATTGCTCTGCAAGACCAGCATCACTGTATTTTACCCATGGGAGAAAGCAGCCTGCTTTCAAAGGAACATTCTCTTTGGAAGCACTTTTTAATCGGAGGGATTTCATGTCTGTTGCATGAAAAAAGCCTGAAAACACCTGCTATTTTGTCAGGTAGCAGAAGGTACCTCAGATTGAAAAGTAACAGCTATGCTCATCACATGAAATCTCAGTACTTTGGAAAGGTTATAGGTCCAGCCAGGTAGGACACGTGAACTGCCTCAGGCCAAGAGAGACACAAGCCACCTCTGTGCATTCAGCATTGCATTCTCCAATCCTTCTGGATGGGCTGGGAACCCGCTATTGTTGCTGTGGATCACTTATAGCTGAAGTCCTCAGTTGCTACAACACCTGCCAATTAAATAAGGTGCACCAAATAGCTATAAACCCCTGACCCAAAGGCATAAATCTGCAATGTGCTCACTGCCCCTGATACCAATGGGACTCTGCCTATACAACAAAGCCCATGATTCAGCACTGGGAGACTGGAAAGGAAGGAAAGGCACCAGCTAAAGGAAAACTGCAGAGAAACACAAGGATTTCCATCGAGGTTACCAAAATACAGAAAGGAATAAAGCATTTAAGGTACTTTATCAGCTGGAATCAATTTGCTGGGAATTTTAAATTAGTAATTTTATGAGGAATAGATTAGAAGAGGCTAAATAAGTAAATAGGACATAGACTATTTTAGATCAAACTCTGTACCTTTAAAGTTTAATGAAAGTTTTAAGCTAGCTATTTCAGAGAATTCAGAAACTAAGATGTAAAATACTGTTATTCTAAAGAGCATACCTAACCCTTTTATCCTAGCCTTGTCCATGGTTTAGCTTTTTTTACTGGGGTCTCACTGAAACTGGGGATATTATGGACATACAGAAAGAAACAAACTGAGTGTTTTCAGACTAGTGATGGTGCTGAGTCACCATAGTAAGGATATATGAAAGTGGACAAGATTGCTAAAACTATCATATTTATACAGTGAAAGCACTGATGGCAGAAATTCCAATAACTGCTTTGAAAAGCACTGATTCTTTCTGCAGGAAACTTTCCTTTTACTATCAAAAGTAGCTCTAACTAGAACTGGAAAATTTAATTCTTCCATTGCACATCTGAACAAGAAGCTACGTTAACTCCCACCTGACTTACTCTCTCCTTGCATTATCTTGTCCCAGAGCCAAGCAAACGAAAGTGGTTGCAGCCTTATGCAGGTACACAGGGCGTTTTAAGTAAACAAAAAGGTACACAGGCAGGGATTACTGCGCTTGTAGCTGGAAGTATTTGCATCTGACTAACAGTTCAGTTAGGCACCAGCCAGTCAGAAAACAAGGAAAGAAAAAACCAGTGAAGACTGGTTTTCTGAAAGGACAATTGTACTATTTGAAACTCCCATCCAGAATGTGGCTACTTTAAAAAGCAATAAAATGATTTGCCCTCACTTTGAAGGCTATGGCTTTCCTGTATTACTCCTTAGAACAGATGGTCTCAAAAGGCTGCAGTGCAGCCCTCCCCTTCCACTCGCTCTAGGCAGGGAACGCATTTGGCTAGAAAAGGCTTCCAAGTACCTCAACACCAAGTACACTTTTACATGTGCAGTCTGTAGACACCCATATTTAGGACAAATTTCATCTTGGGTAATTCTTGTTCCTGGTAGGGCTGTGGGTTCAAAATTTGAGTTTTTTGAATTTACAGAATCACACTTTGGTTGATCTCTCAAAACATGGAGATGGATGCAGCCACAGAGAGATGGTGACGGAATACAGCAAGGCAAAGCCAACATAAAACTTCACTTTTGCAGCCTCTGTTCTTATCAGAGGGGAACTATGCTATGATACTATTCTTCCTGACCTCAAAACAAAAGTAAGACCTTCTACAAAGCAAGATCTGATATGAATACTTTATACTTTCATTAGACTAGATGATATTTCTTTTGACGGTTTTACACTGTGAGCATTAAATGGATTCTCTTCTACTCTTATTTCTTCCCAATCCAAACACTCAATAAGGTGATTGAGAAAAGAGAACAATTTCTCAGTGGTGCAATGAAGATTATACTCTCCTGCATGGAAAATTCTGTTAAGTCTGCACATGGAAAAACCTCTAAGTGCTGTGATTTATCTATAATGATTACCTAATTTATGTAATGAAATGGTAAATCTTATTACCTTTATGCGCTTTTTTGTTGAGTTTAGGTGGTATTGAGCAGCAGACTTTAATGGCCTGACCTAAGGGTGAAAAATAATACATTACCACTGGAGACAGATAATGCAAATAGCTGTATGTACACACCAAATGGGTTAGAGTCCACAGGCATTTTGATTACCGTATTTACCATTGAAATCCTTGAACAGAGATCTGTCAAACCAAAGATCATCGTGACTGATTTTTACATCTGTGCATAGCTTTGTCACTAGCATAGAACAGGAATTCATTTGTTCTTTTCCATCATTACTAGTAGATATGCCAGATACATTGTGAAGATTTTTACCCTTTGAAATGTTGCATGTTGGCAGGCAATGCAAGCAGCAAATTCCAGCTGTCTTAACCTAAGAAAGAGACTGTGCACTCTTTTTATAGTTACATCACTTAATGAAAATATAAAAGATTATCACAAGGAAAAAAGAGTATCTGTGTCCATATGCACAGGAGTGTAGAATAAATCACTTTGGACAGGCAAAGCCATTTAATTATTCCCTCCCTACTAGACCTAAATAAGTGAGCTGTTGATTGCACTTGGCACATTATGGGCTGGACACATTAAAGGGAGAAGAAACGTTGACTCTGGAGCATAAGTGGAGCAGAAAGGACAGAGGTAGGCGATTTCTCATCAACAAAATCTCACATAGGCTCAATATTTCTGGAAATCCCTGTGGCACAGTTCTACAGCCAGGGCTATTGATGGTGGCTGCTCTAGCATCTAAGAGGATTGAGGTATCTTGCCATCATCATTTCATTCTGATGTAAGAGGTTTTACATAAAAAGTACATTCATCTTGCACACCCAGGCACTTCTACTTTCCTATCAGTGTGTTTATGGATAAGGGACAGCGTCTTTTGCACAGTTCTTCCCCATCTTATGACCCACTGAAGCAGCAAAGCCTTAGGATGCACATTAACAAAAGGAAACATTATTATAGGATCCCATGTGTATTCACTTGGGTTTTGTCTGGTGTTGCTCTCTCCTGTCCTTCCTGGACAGGCTTCTGCTATGCTCCTGAAGACACATCTTGATATTCTCCAACTCCCTTTGCGCTGTTCCTTAAGTTACCCTCAAGGGGCCTGGGAAGCCTGAATAAATAGAATTAGAAAATGCAAAGGGAGCAGAAGAAATTCAGGTACATTCATGATGACATTACTCTAGTGTTCACTCCCCCTCACCACAGCTCTGGCAAACAATTCTACTACTCAGAACAGACTCTGGTAAATGAGAAAACTGGGAAGCTGACATGACCAGTTTGAAAGACAGCTTCCACATGTTTCTCCACACTCATATTTACACATAAAGTGATTCTTACAAGGTTTCTAGAAAATATGAAGCATGGCAAATCTGCTGCTCCTGACCTTTGGACATGTAGCTTATTTGTTTTTCCTTATCTCATATTCATTCTCTGCATCTTGTGTAAAATAAACACCATGGAACAATCACGGTGGGTCTCCAAGGTTTACAATATCAAACATCAAATCTGAAGAGGTAACTCTAAAACCTCTATTTTTAAAATTTAAAAACTGCTCTGTGAATTTGTGCGCTTTGGAATACTGCAAAATGGTAACTGGGTGCCACAAGGTAATACAGTAATTAAACTGTGGAATATCGGTGGTAAAAAAAAAAAGTCAAGACTGATTGAAGGTCAGAAGAGTTACTTTCACCTGTTTCACTATTCTATAAACAACTTCTCATTTATTCCAGTTCTGGTGACCTGACTTTCATATTTCCTTTCTCCATAAGGGTAGAAACTTTTCAATTAACATGTTTCTTGCTATTCAGAAAATATGGTATTTTTATATTGGCAGATGGTTATCTACTGGAAAAATATAATAGGAATTTTTTTCAGAGGAGCAGGTTTCAGAACACAGATTAAGGTAAAAATTAATCATGCTGTACTACATGTAACAGGCAATAACAGAGAGGAAACACTACTGATCAAACCAAAGTATTGACATGCAACCACATTCTGCAGTCTAAGTCCTTTCCTAAATTCATTCTCTCCTTTCCAGTTGTCAAGCTCTGTTTGTTTTCTTTAATTAAAATCAACATAGAGAATAAGAATAATAGGAGAAGAAAGGAGACAATCACATTAGAAGAATATACTGTACCTTCTGCAGTAAATGCACTGAGACACAAAAGAAAGACAAAGAAAAAGCCACATAGTGCCAGGAGCTTCATCCTTCCAACTAGTCACGAGAAGACTTCAAGGAGGCTGAAGCAGCATTCTCATCTGCCTCCAGTACAACCTTACCTTTTTATAAGGTAGCCAGAAAGGAATGCGGTGTTCAGAATGGGTGGAGATTTGGCCTTTGTATTGCACTTCAAGGGATGAAAAAAACCCGCCCTTCCTATTACAAGAAGCAGTTTAATCAAAATCAGGCAGCAGTTAGCTGCATTAGAGAGTGTCCCACCAGCTAAAAAGGAGCACCTGGCTTTGAGTATTAGAACATACAGGGATGCTCCGATGCAGGGTTTGTCCTGTGGTTCACAGCAGCCTCCTTAGGTGACGTTGTGTGCTCCTTTGGCTGCTTGGAAAGGCAGAGCACAGCTGAAATGAACCTGTGTGGACAGTGAACTGAAAAGGCAAACCAAACCCAGAGCATTTAAATCAAAGCAATTGCCAATGTATTGTTAACATAATTAACAAGACAGCTGGTTAAGCAGCAGATTTCTGAGTTAATAATAAACTTCTCAGTATCTATTATATCTAGATAATTAAGCCTGTTACAGAGATTCCAGTTAACAATCAAGATTAAGAAGTCCATCAAATTCAACACAGTATCAAGGTTCAGAGAGCATGCATTAAAAAAAAAAAAAAGAAAGTCCTTCAAGCAGGAAGGAGCCGAGTCTCTTGAATAAGGCAAAAGTTTAAGTTTGGCAGCATCTAATTCTCACAGCTTATTCTGATAAGATTTGGGTGTCAAATACCAACATATGCTGTGAACTATGTAGCCTTAAGAGTTGGGAGCAGTACCTGGAAGCTGCTGGGGCTTGGAATTGGCAGCAGGACAAGCAGCTTCACTCCAGTGCACATACATTGCCCTCCCCCTCCCACCCCCAAATTTCAAATGTGTCATATTTCAGGGTTTGGATTTGGCTTGTTTCTTGCACTGGATCAGCAGCCTTCCGAATCAGGTCACCCCTTCATCTACTAATTTTAGCCCCAAAAACTTATTTCTACGTTCCTACCTAGCAATATCCAAATATTGAGAAGATTGCTAGTGCCTGACAGACTTTTCTTGCCAAGGCTGACATTAGCAAGGCTCTAGAATCAAATCACTAACAACACCTGCTACAGATAGTATTATCTTCAAAGTGCTTTATGAATAGCCCTGCCTCATCATTGGCACACCTCAATCATTCAGACTGTAGTAAGGTTTTTAGTTCACACCACTGCTAAGCTTCTCAGAAGCTACTTTTACAGTTCAGTTGATGCAGAGAAAAATGAATGGGACAACAGAGCATTGATGTTACTTTTATGATCTTGGGGTTCTTTTGAATAGTTGAAACGTATGGATGTAAGCCCTCATCTTTTACTTTTAAAATCAACATTTTTGCCCGTTAACACAGAATCAATCCTTTAATATGTAGGGAAGTTCTATACTCCTCTCTAAAAGGGGAACAGTCATTACTATTACCAAAGTAGATTTTGTCAGTTAAGTGTTTTATAAAAAGAACTAGTTACATAAAATATATAAACTAGAACTACTTATGTAAAGTTGAAGCATTATAGGAAGGACTTTTTAACACAGAAATGTCTCTGCAGTCCATTTTATTAACTGAATCAAATTTACAGCTTCAGTGTACCAACAAAAGTATTACATTCCTTTGGATGAACTCTAACTGGAGAGAAAAGTGTGGCTCACATAGCTTTGAGCACAGAATGAAATCTAAACTGCTAACAGTGGAATCTCTTCAGCCTGGCTTTCCTGAAATAATCCTTTCCATTCCACTAGCAACTTTCCATTTTAGCAGACCAATGTTGATTTTTCTACCAAAGAATTTCAAACTTGCATTTGTGTCAGTTACATAGCACAGCCCATCCTACTCCAATTCTGGAAAACCTTTGACTGTATTTCTGTCCAGTCTTGCTCAGGAAAGCACTCACTTCATTTTAACATGGCAAGTGACCTCCCTGTATAGGCTGTTAACCTGCACCAAGATCTCAAGATGAAAATTCTCACTTTTCTAGGCTAAGTGATACTCTTGTAAAGATGTGGTAGTTATCCCTTAACTCCTGTGCTACCTGACAGCAAAGCTGAAGATGAGAGGGGACATGGGGAAGAAAATTAGATTTTTGTATAGGACATAAGACTTTACAAACTATTTTCATTCTTCCACATATTAAGGCAAATTTTATTAATTAAATAGAAGAAAAGCAGGATAGATGGTAATTCACTGTCAGTAAAGCTACTCCAAAACATAAGAAGGAAAGGTACAGGCAGGGAAGTTGTGCTGAAGGTCTTAGGACTGTGCCTACAGTCCTTGCAATTATCTCCTTACTGGTGACTAAAACCAACAGAAACAAAAGAGTTTCCTGCTGATTTTGTTACATCTTTTCCTTCAAAATATCCAGTGAGAGAGTTTGAGCAGTGACAATCTCGCTGCATATACCAAATACCTGCACAGATAGCATAGAACAAGTAGACATGATGTTTTTCAAGGAAAACAAACAAACAAACAAAAACCAACCTAAACTGAGCATGTAAAACAGAGCTGGGAAATTTAATGGGCTAGTTAGCCTAGTCAATAAGACACTAGGATAGGTAGGAGAGTCATTTTTCTGCGCCATTCAATCAGGCTGTCTCAATAGTGGTTGCAGTGAAGCAAGTACCTATCTCACTTAGTGACCACAGTATTTTATCTCCATTACACTTTCTGAGAAAGTTCTAGGCAAGCTCATGTATACATGATGACATTGCAAAATATAGGAAATAATTATCATTGCAAAGGGAGTCTAGATATAAGCAGTTAATAGAGATTCTCTGTATGGCTCTGATAATAAGAAAGTAAAAAGCGATATATGCCTAATTCCACAGAACTCAACCCACTGCACTTTTAAATCTTGGACCAAATAACACTCAACTCTTGAAGTCTTTAATTGTTCTATGTATTTAAGCCTGTGAGAACCCAGAAATGAAAATATCCTAAATTTTGGTCTCAATAAAGTCAGTGAGGTTTTTTCTACCAAGTTGACTCCAAGCCAAATTCTCCATTATGTTTTTGGTGGTGGGTTTGCTTTTTTGGGGGGGTGGGTGGGTGGTTTTTTTTGAATCCCAGGTCCTACTGAAAGGTCTGGGAAAGATGGGGAAACATGAGATGCATGTGTGGAGTCTGAAAGCAAGAAATGAAAAAACACGTTACTTTCCCCATAATGTGTTTTAAGATGTATCACTACATATGCTTCTAGTTGAATTAATTCAGCTTTTTTACAGACAAAAATTGTACACTGAACATGATTGAAAGATTTTTTTTCCCAAAAGCTGCATTGCTTTGGTTTTCCTGAATGAAAAAAAAAGGAAAGGTCTTGCTTTACTGAGAAGTCAATTTTGTGACTTGGCATAACCATATATAGGTGGCAACCACGTGAACAGAATGTTTTAATGGTAACCCAGAAAAAAAACCCCTGGTTTGTAATCAAAAAACACTGTCTATCTAATGATAAATGGTTAAAGCTCTCATGACAAAAAATCTTGTTACTTATTCTGACTGTAGTCTTACCTGTGAGTTGCAGCCCAGCCAGTGGTGATACTGCTCAATTTGGGGTTAAACATGATACATTGTCCTTTAAGGAGGACCATTACTGGACAGCTTTACTAGGCAAGCCTCATTACTGTGTATAAACCATGCATACCTTACTAAGGACTGCGCCCTTGAAGAGGAACTAAAGGCTGATAAAAGGAAACATCCTACCCCAGAAGGTGCCGAAGGCTGGACGATCACCAAAGCAGCACGACCTGGGGGAAAGGTAAAGGCGGCGGCAGGGAGAGATCACAGCCTCCCACTCCATCCAGCACCAAGGAGCATGCGTGCCAATGGACACAGCAAGCAAGGCTAATTTAAATGTAACTGGCCAATAGTAGATGAGAGGGTGACTACTAACGAACGAATGTAAATTTGGGCAGGTTTCTACTAATCATGTAACAGGATAAAAACGTTGTAGTTCTTTGGTGTGGTGTGCCAGCCCTGCGGAGGCAGCACCTGGCCCCCATCTCTGCACAGTGCTGAAATAAACAAGTGTCTCCGCTCTGCGTTTAAGGTTGGCTTATTGCACACCGGGTACCGAACTCTGCTTGTGGGACAACATGACCATTTTGAAGCTTTTTACTCCCCCAAACAATTTTAATTTCACTGATTTTAAGGTGGTTATTTCTGAAACTTACACTCAAGGTCTTCTCATGCTCTCTGTTAACAAGGAACTACCATCTCCCTCCCCCCAAGAATGACTCTGTTGACATTAGGATATGTTTGTTGATAACAGAAGAATAAAAAAGGAAAATCACATGACTGAGTGCATCTCAACTCTGCCTCCTAAAATGGCAGCTGCCTCACCCAGCTGGCTTTCTTCCTTAAACATAAAGGTGAACTAGAAATGAAAAAAATCTCATAAAAGGCACATATGAACTCAAACCTACTAAGACTTTATACCCACAGAATTTTTCATGTCTTTTTAGCATTGAATAGAACCGCACCTTCTCTTCCTGTGTGCACAATAAGAAATAAAAAATGAATACAGAAAAAGAGGAAGGTAACCAGGTAAGGTGGGAAATGAGTCGCACAAGAGAACCATTTCCAGCTACATTCATTTAAACTGGAAAAGTGTTGGAATGTTAAAGGCACTACAGCTGCTGTCAACACCTACCTCAAAAAAGAAACATTTTTCTCCAGAAACATTCATAACAGAATACTGGCAACAGGAGTGTTTACAAAGACTTACTTTCCTAAATATAGATAACTGCATTGTAACTTTGCTATCCACCCCGAGGAAGAAAGCAGCATGTCCTACTTGGACACCCCATTTGTTTTCTTCTTGGAAGAGGCAGGCTGCTACTTGGTCTCCTCTGTTACAACAACCCAAGCCTTCCAGCTACTGTGATGGGAAATAAGGCAAACCTGTATACTTCTCACCACACACCCAAATACTCCACAGAGGGGAAATAGAGCAGGTGGTGGGAAGCTCTGCTGTCTGCCCAGGGGAACAGTTTTAAATGGTTTACACTTCTGCCTTTCAGCCTGCTCTCGTATTTCTCATTCTGAGTGTGGACAAGCCAAACCAACCACTTGCTTAAAAGCTATTGTGCCAAAAAGCATAAAGGAGTTCACCAGATGAGTCTGACGTATTGCCCACAAACCTCAAAGTCTGCTTGCTACCAACGGAGGCTGCCACTACCTCCACTGCTTTGGTTGAGCAAACAGGAAGATGTTACCTGCAGAGTGGTTTTGGCCCTCAGATGAGAAAAGATCAGTGATCACTATTCTAGAGCGTGGCAAAACAGTCACTTCTCTATTTTCTCTTCTCCAGTGTGCACAGCATCTGCAGCCTAGATACTCTCATCCATTCTGCTGAACACACATCACCTTCTGTAAGAGAAACTATCCTTAGTCTTATGTTGATTCTTAATTTCACATAATCTGCCTGTAACCTTTGCCATTGCTGGCTGCCTGTGTGCCCTACTCAGCATGTCTGTGCCAGTAATTTAGGTTAGCTTTTTAAATATCTCCTCACTTGGTGTTCATAGTCACCTCCAGTTTCTGCCCTTGAGTCTGTTCTCTTTTCATACTGTTTTTTTCCCTTCTGCCACTCCCATGCTTTTTTCTCTGTCATCCAGTTCTGCCCCAATCTCCTTTTCCCTTTATTACAACTGGGTAATAGGTGAACAATATTTTTTTGTTTCAACTGTTTAACTGTTTTGGTGGGTTTTTTTTTTCCATTTAAGCTATTTTTTTCCAAGGCATGAGTCTGCTTTTTGGCAGAAATATTTTGACTTTTCAATGAAATACAAGTGCATGAAAACCTAAGTGTTCTTTTTTTTTTGAACCAGTCTCAAATCATATACATGTTTGGAGTCTACCGTCATTCCTCATGGGAGAGAGATTAAGCATAAAATTTCTCACTCGTCACATGGGCTAAATTGTCCATTCAGGATAATCTCACATAATACGTTGCAGCTAGAAACCTGCTGATGCATACACCAAGCTGAAACAAGTTAGCTTTTGAAATCTTCTAAATTGGAGCTCTCCATTGGGAGACAGAAGGGTTTGTCTCACCATCACAGTCTCCCCACTGAGCTGAAGTCACCCTCGCCCACTGCTGGGAAGCCCACACCCTCCCTGGCCGCAGTGGCAGCCCCGTTTCGGTTTCACAGTACACCCGTGCTACCTGGCCTATTCATCACAACATTCACCTTGCTGTAGCCATGCCAAGTCTCATCAACTGCCTTCCCGAAACCCACGTATTCCCAGACTACTTCCCCGTCACTCCTCTTGACTGCAGTTTTCTATTCCCTTTCTTTTTTGTTTAAGCAAGCCTTGCGTTCTGTATATACCAACAAATACATCCACAAACTTCAGAGTGACATGTCTAATTACGGCTGGAAGGCTCAAGTTAATGTAGGTTTTGGTTTACTTTTTTGTTGCTATCTACTGAAGTGTTTGTTAAAATCCCTTGCTTTTCAAAGGGGCCTTTTAGTATGACAAACACACTAAGAAACACTACAGCTATAGCAAAAACTGAGCCTGTAATTAAATTAGCATCTCATAGACTGGGAGTACAATAAATGGACTGCAGTATGCCCCCATGCACTATGGGAGACATCGACTTAAAGTGCTTCAAATAATCAATTTTAAATTATGATCTTAAAAAGCAGATTTTAATATCAGCTTTTAATCTTGTTTTACATTTGTACATGTTTATTATTTCCCTAAGGAAAGGTTCAAAGTTGGTTGATATAACCATAATTGTCACGTCAATTTTTACAAAATATGGCCTTTGCCTATAAGGCACTACTACTTTTTGCATACCTGAAGGAGGTACAAATACTTCTTTTCACATTCACAGAGCTCAGCACATGCTTATTCTGCTTTCAATATTTGTAATTTTAATACACTAGGTTCACCTACTAGAGAATTAGGTGAGTAAGTTTTTAATTTGTGATTTTTGCAAGGCTCACTTAACTCCTGCCTATATAGCTGACTGTCTCCCCATTTCCCTGGCATTCACAAATTCCTTGCTGTTGTGGTAGGATGAGTTATTCTTTGATGTCACTGGCTCTACCCTTCCTTCCTCCCTCCACTGCTAAGATCCTATGCAGGTGTTGGCTACCCATTACCTAGGCTAAGATAAACGCCTGCCTTTACCACAAGGGCTGATTTTTCTTCCTTCCAATATTTATCCTTGCTGCTCCTTCTTAAGTCACAGAATAGTGTAGCAGGGGGGTTCTTGACTCCATCTTTGTCAGAGCTCTTTACTCTGCCTTATGCCCTTGACTGTGCTGCTTTCTTTCCCAAAGGGCACACACTCAGTTGGCTATCAAACACGCTGTACCTAGTCCTGTAACCACTGTTCCGGAAAGCAGGTTTGGTTCATTTCTCAGGCCTGCTAATTTTCTATTTCCTTCCTTTTCAGCACTACAGCCAGTGCTTCTGACTTGTTACCTACATGTATATAAAAAGGACAACTGTCACATGTGATTATGACCATAAAATGCTGTGGGATTTTTTGCAGGTCCAGGCATGATTCAATGATATGTAAACAGGATTTGGCTAAAAATTCCCCACCTTTTACAGGAATTCCTTATTTTGTTATGTGTGCCAAAGAAGATTAAATACAGGGCATATGTTTATCCTGCAATTAAATTAAAATCTGATCCTAAATATTGGCTACAGCTGATGTTTCTAAGGATTTCCATGATGTTTCAAGTAATTCTACTTTAAATCATGATCTAAATAAGCAGCTGCATAATTTTTAATAAAGTGAAGAACACTTATTAAAAAGTGTTCTTCACAGTCAGCTGGTATAAGCAAGAAGGTCAGACCTGACTCAGGTACATTATTTGAGTTTGCACAGCAGAATACAAGATGAAATTTAGATCTCACCTTATGAAAACATTTAATATAACCAGCTTTGTAATTTTCATCCAACTTGCCCCACCTCTAACATTGCTGAAAGCTGTGAGGTAATATGTACTGGCCTTCACAAAACCTATATAATAGTACACCCATAAAACAGTAACACTGGGCATGCCTGGTGTCTTTATACAACTTGACTTGCTCTCCAAAAGACAAAGACAATTCCTCCTTATTTCTGCTGACATTAAACAGCAGGACAATTTTTTTTAACTCTTCAATATTTGAAAATAATTTGGTAAGGCAGTTTATTTTGTCTTTGATAAATGATCTTCAGTTTATAGCAAACTTAGAATTTAGAAATGGTTGCCATAAATTCACTTCGAATTTTGAAATGGACTCATTCTGAAAAAAAAAGAAAAATGCATTTAAATAACCCTTCCATGTAGTAATTAAGAACTGGATTTTTCTTTCAACATTCAACCACCTTAGTAACCTTTAGTAATTGTAATAAAGTGGAGACAGGTTCTTACAACACAGGAAATAGAGTACATCAATCTATGGCAACCCTCAGTAAGGATGGCTGTTCGGACCTGTAATCTGGCACTGGAAGGCCAGTTGCTACAAAGGCAAGTAACCGGCTGGCACAAGGCTCTGAGATCAGTCACTAACACAGCATTCACCCGTTCACATTTTACCAAGCAAGAACAGACTCTGAACACGAGTATAACACAGAACTGACAAACTCTAGAAACACAAACATCTCATTCATACATACCTAGCATGTCTCAGCATGACAACTTCTAGATCTAACCACCTCTCCTTTGCCAATGATAAATGGGAATAGGTTCAGAAAGACAGGCTACCTTTGTTAATTCCTTCACTCAGTTTTGATGCCATTTGGTCTGCTCTTGCAGACATCATCATTAAGCTTCTGAACAAATCTTTAGCGCTACTGTAATGCACTTCTTTTTACCAACTTGTACACAGGAGCTAAGCTTTAACTAAAAGATAGCGTTTCGTGGTTTTTTTTGTATGAATGAACAGTCTTGTAACATATTATGTATTCCCACTTCTTGCTAGCGGTCCTAACACCAAAAAGAATTACTGGAAATCTGTCTTTTAATTACCACAATTTTATTTAGAGAAATAGCACAAAAACATCATCTTCTTGGAAACTGAGTTAGCCAACAAGGAAATTGCCTGGGACAGGGGAGGGGAAGCTTCTGACCACTATCAGGGAAAAAAATAGAATTAAATATTTAACTGGAAAATCCAAGATTAAGTGTAACTTCCATGAAAAATACTAGTTATACATTTTTCTAAGTTGTACAATGGTCTAGGTATCTACGGAAGTACCAGACTTCTTCCTAGACATTAACTCACCATCACTGTGCCGGTGAGATAGCAAAGGCACAATAATTCACTTGTATCAAGGTAGTGGCTTTTGACTTATACATCTTCATTTACTGAGTGCAAGCCTAAAATCACTGCACCACCCTATCTAGACTGGACACAGGATGTTACGCATCTACCATCACTACCAATTCACCTTATTCCTGACTGCAGTGATGATCTGTCCAGAGATGAAGACCATTTTTTCCTCCTAAGCAGCACAATACATCTTCATCCGTCACCATCTTTTCTAAGAAAAATGATGCCACAAAAAAACCCAAACTGCAAAACCAAACAAGAAGTACTGCATTTCTTAAAGCAATACATCTCTTCAGGATTTCTGAAGAACTTACAAAGCAAGAGTAACTTATCAGATTCCTCCCCCGCACAAGACGACGTAAGGAAACAAAATTCCAGATATGTTTGCAAATTCTATTTGAGCCCCAAGGGAGTGAGAAGAAATACAAGCTGAGCTGAAATGCAAAAAGCTCACTCTCCTATCATTTGTCTCTTACAGAGACAGATTCAGACAAACTTGGGCTCTTAATAAAAGCTTCAGCAGAGTTCTCCTATCCCATCAAATTTCTAGCTAAAAGTAAAACCATTGTTGATGAAGTACATGTTTGTTCTTCCACTCCTTTCTAGTCACATAAATACAACTGAGGTGACAATAAATGCTTTAGGGGACTGACTGTGTTCATTGCTTTGAAATGGTGCTCAGTGAACTGGATCGTGGGATTTTGGCTCACGCAAGCTGACACAAGTAGTCAACACTAAATCAAATGATGGAACATTCTCCTCAGACAAATATCTCTGTCGGAGCTGGCAGGAAGAAAAGTTGAAACTCATACCATTATAGAAATGCAGACAGCCTTAGCCTCTAAAAATCTTAGTTCAAGTTCTAGACTTCATATTACCAACTTATTTTGGTTGTGTTAAATGATCAGCATATCCACAATGTACAGAAGAACAAGGAAGAGGCCACAGCGGCCAAGTAACAGCATTTATACCCACTCAGAAGAACAAACTCCCTCTGTTATCCCTGAAACCACCTCCTGTCAGGTAAGTATAGACAGGGTTTATCTACGTTTCTAAGAAACAGATCAATCACAAAATCTTTCCAGATGGCCTAGAGGCTGACAGCTGCACAGTATTTTCTGCTTTGGAGGCTTGCCAGCTGAATTAAATGCCTTATCTATTCAGTAAAAAGAAGAGTGAGATGCCTGCCCAGACATCTGTCATTGTACCCACTTCCTCATACTAAGTTTTCTGGAACTAAGCATTGGGCAACCAGACTAGTTATTTTGTAGGAAAGACCCAATAGTGTCTTGTATTCTTCTATCACCTTTCTGAAAGAAGGAAAAAGAAAGCAAAAGAGCTTTCTCAAGAAGCAGCAGCTGAGAGTGAAAGGACAAATCTTTTAGAGCCATGGTAAATGGCAAGAGGGATAACCCTCCCTGTTTAGGCACCTGTGTTTTTCCCCACTCTGGGGGAAAAGGTGACATGCAGCAGGAACAGATCTCCTTCTGTAATGAGGTTACACAGCTCCTCTCATTACTCCATCACAGACATGTAAGCTCTGGCAGATCAGCTGTCAAAAACAAGTTTCCTAAATCACATCTTGCTTGAAACAGAGGACCAGACTACCAAAAGAAGAAAACATTTCCCTCATGCATAGCACACTTAGCACTGCATCCAATGTAAATATTGTTGGACTGAAGCCTTGCCTTGTTTCAGTACACTCTCTGTTTAGATGTCTACAGCTATCAGATAAACCGGCCCTCATCACATCTAAGGCCTTGAAAGGCCAGAGGGAGAAGAGAAATCACATAAGAAACCGGGGGAAAGGGGACACATCTGTTATTCTGCCTTCACCGCATTGCCTGCAGGAGGAAAGTTAAAAACAAGCAAAATAGATACAGCTACAAGCCCCACCTTAGTAGACCAAGGCTATCCAGAAGAGTGACCTGTGAAGAGAGAGCAGAGTGAACAACGCAGAGCTTAGAGACCACAAAGACCACACACGAGACTCAGGGGCACAGCCGCCAGCTCTGCAGGGCACAAACTGAGGAGAGTCAGGACACTTGTTGAAAAAGCTGTGAAAGATGTTTTAAACCCTGCACCAGGACTGTCTCCTAAGTGATTATAAACTCACCATAAACTGCTAGGAGAAATTACAATCTCAGTCTTGCTCTTCATTTTGGTCTTTGCTAGTTACTATATCCCAGACGCTGTCATTACTGCCTCTAATATTGTGAGCACAACTACAGCCTGCAGTTTCTACACTACATAACCTTCCTCTTTGAAAACAGAGGCCAGTTGTCCTGATTTCAGCTGGGATAGAGTTAACTTTCTTCCTAGTAGCTGGTACAGTGCTATGTTTTGAGTTCGGTATGCAAAGAATGTTGGTAACACACTGATGTTTTCAGTTGTCCCTAAGTAGTGTTTAGACTAAAGTCAAGGATTTTTCAGCTTCTCATGCCCAGCCAGCGAGAAAGCTGGAGGGGCACAAGAAGTTGGGAGGGGACACAGCCAGGGCAGCTGACCCAAAGTGGCCAAAGGGATATTCCATACCATGGGACGTCATGCCCAGTATATAAACTGGGGGGAGTGGGGGTGGGGCAATCACCACTTGGGGACTAACTGGGTGTTTATCACCAGGTGGTGAGCAATTGCACTGTGCATCATTTGTATATTCCAATCCTTTTATTATTACTGTTGTCATTTTATTAGTGTTATCATTACCATTATTAGTTTCTTCTTTTCTGTTCTATTAAACCATTCTTCTCTCAACCCATGAGTTTTACTTCTTTTCCCGATTTTCTCCCCCATCCCACTGGGGGAGTGGCTGCATGGTGCTTAGTTGCTGGCTGGGGTTAAACCATGACAGCAGCACATACTCCCAGAGAACTACGTTGGTTCACCATTAACTAGTCTAGGTTGAATTAAATTAACTTTGTATCCTGAAAGTTCTTAATGGTCCTTGTCTTCTCACAGCTCAAAAGTTAATTTCATTTATCTCTAAATTTAACAAGATGATTTACTCCAACTGTTTTATTTTCCTTATACCACAAGCAGCTGCTTCAACCTGGTTAGAAAAAATTCTCATATACCAAATGTAGATTCTTCTTAGAATTGCATGAGCTTTTAACTAAATATTAATGAATCTTATGTTAGCATACCATCTCCAGAAATAATGACTCTATGAAGACTGCAATTTTAAGATTTTATCGAGTTTCTTTCTGGCAAGTGCAAAAAGACACTCTGGAGCATACCTTAATTTAACAAAAAGAACTCAAACTACTTTTTTCAAGATTTTGAAAGACCTCCTTTGTGGCTTTTGAACTTAAGTATTAGTAATGCAAATCTAATGATGCATTCCCTTATTCTCCCGGATGATTCAGAAATACCCTGCACTCCAATTCCTTCCCAGGCCCCAACTCAGCCTGGCAAACAGCAACTGCTTTTTTTCAACCGCAAAGACATAGTACAACATTTGCTGCTCCTTTCATAAAATTAATGCCTTAAAGGAGACTATTGTACAAATGACTCAAACTTCCAGCTGACAGACTCTAAAAGTCACAGGTTAGCAGGCTACATAGTAATCTGTGTTTTCATTCATCTCCTGTCTCCAAGTGTTCACCTGACACACTTCTGTCTTGCAATTTTGTATATTCATTTGTTAAACTTTTCCTTCTTCAGGGCGAGTCTGAAGATGACCCTAGTTCGTTGCTTCTAGTCCTCCATTTCCAGTTTGCTTAAGAACACTTTCTGCCTTCCCACCTCTCCCACTATCTTAGGTAGCATTTATACTGAATTTTAGCTAATTCCCTGAACCACAGGTGGAACCTGAGGAGGAAGTAGCTCTTAGCTTTTTAATCCCTGTGTGTCCTAGAAATACTACACTTTCAGCTGGCACTTTTTTGGTGGAGCTCTTTGTCTCTATTGTACTTACACACTCTCTGCCAAGGAAAGTACTCCTCCCACCCAACACACACATCTGCCCCACTGCCCCAGTTAGATGCCACCAAAACACACACGCCAATATGAAAGGGTACACAGGCAAAATATCAACCATGTTGCTCTTGAAGCAATTCTTGCTGCCTTGGACTACCTAGCCAAAATGGAAACATGGCACACACCTCTGTCCACCTTTATCAGTATGAGTGACCAATGTGCTTGAATTCACTGCAGCCACCAAACTGTAGATTCTCAATTTTACTGTACAACAAACAAAACAAAACCAAGAAAACCTTTTCCACCTCACCCCCACTTTTTTCCCTTGTAATTCATGGATGCAACTATAGTCCAAGTGACAGACTTGCTTCAGTTGACTGAGGAAATAAGACTCGCAAGTTCCACTACTGTGTAATTACTAAACAGACTTTGATATCTCAAGCCTAGAAAAGGCCAGAACTTGACTGTCCAGCCCAATCTCCTGCATAATTTCTACCAAAATATTGCTCCCAGTAACCACTGCACTATAGCACGAGATCCAAAACTGACTTGAGGACTTCAAGAGAACTAACCACAAGCCCCATTAACACCTGTGGCAAATTTTGAAATTTTCCCCCTGGAACTGTGTTCCTGGGTTCTACCCTGTTTTATCATTATTCTAATAGGATCCTGTTTCTGGCTAATGAAACTTATACCCTTTTTTTTCCCCAGCTATGCTTACATAGAAATACATATTTCTCCTTGTATTTCTTCTCAGTTAAGTGACTGCTTAAGCTTCTTCACACTAAACAATACTAAACTTCTTAAATCTCACTTGAACACATGAAAATTGTGTTTTCCTTAACTACAAGTTTATTTACTTGAAAGAAGAAACCATGAAAAATCTGATCTTGATTTTGTGACTGATTTCTCTCACTTCCCTCCTTTAAAAGTAGTTATTTAAAAATACCCAGCAAAATTCTGTAGTAAGTGTCTTTACTAAAAGTCAGTAAGGGAACTGAGTTATGTATAACCCTCTTCAGCCTGACCCAATAATGAATCAAAAGAGGAAAAAAAGAGCCTCTTGTAACCAATTGTCAAAAACATGGTGAACAAGAGGCCCCTAAGGAGAGGGCAAAATACAGTCAGCAAAATAAATTAAAGTAACATTCCTTATTCAAGGAAAAAAAAAAAGCTTTACTCCTCAGCTAGTTTTGGATTTCTATGAGTTTATACCCTCCTAATAACAACCATTTTCCCTTCCTAGTTTACAGAAATCCATGAAACAGGGCATTAAGAATTAGAGGGTCTAACCACAGGGTTGATCAGCTTTTACAGATCTGAAATTTAGGATATAAAGCACCTAATTTCCTTCTGAAGGTATTCAGTGTTTAGGAGGACACAAACCAAAAATGTTCTTCCTCAGCTGTATTTGGTCTCAAAGCTGCTGAGCAAGACGCATGTAATAGACCCTAGTAGCTACTTAAAAGAATCTCTCAAGTTTTACAATTAGGCCTCTTCAATTGAGGAAATAAACCCCCAAAATAAATTACTTAGAGTAACATGACCTTAATAAGTTCTATTGATAAATCTAAACATTTTTTTAGTTCTAGAAAGTTTTCAAGTTGTCTGTTTACATTCCAAGAGTAGCCTGACAGTAAGCCAGCACAAGCTCTCAGGCAATGCTCTCCCTGAAAAAAAGGGGCACCTGCTCTTATGCCTATCAAACTACCACATTTTAGATTTTCAACCCTCCCCAAATTAAAGCCATCTTAATTAAGATAAATCTTAATGCTTCACTTAGGACTTCAAATGTAAAGAAACAATTCTTAATCTTGTTTTCCTCTTTTTGGAGACACACACTGGATAGCACTAACAGATTATTTTCCTACTGATACAATCTCATCCACAGGAGTCAAGCCACATCTTTTCAGAAGACTGAGCACAAATGAATGCTTGTGCTTCCTCAGGCACTATTTTGCCTGTTTTTTCTTAAAAGGTTATTAAAGCTTCCTGCAGGGTGTTGTGTTCTACACCTTACTGTTGCAAGCAATCCAGGATCCCTCTCTTGGTTCATAGCCAACCTCTAAAACTTTGTCCTCAGAATCCAGACAAAAAGAAAAGTTGGGCAAAATTCCTTTATTACAGGCACAAATACTAGAATTTTGTTGCAAGACAGCTCCCTGTAGATTTCAGAATTTGAGGACAAGCACACTGCTGTGTTCAGCTACAGCAGTATGCAGAAATTGATTAAGTATATGAAATTGCTTAGAATGTTAAAACCCTCTAAACAGGCTACTTACACTTGACATGACCCAGAGACATCTTCCATCTATGTACTACATCTTCCTTCAGCTGTAATAGTGCCAGGAACTGACTGTGCTGTATAATCATTAGGCACAAAGGAGTTGCAACAAGGCTCTTCACAATCCAGTTTCTTCCCTATGACTGAAGAGGCTAAAAATACCACAGCATGACAGACATAAAAGCAGCACTGGCTGTAGTCAGTAGCCAACATGTTACACTAACAGAACCACTTGAAGCAAGTGTAGACAAGGATCTTCCATCTGGGAAACATCCCCAAAAAGATTATTTCCAGTTTCACTGGCTAGCATCTTTGCAGTTTTTTTTACAGAGGAATACGCACTCTCTTACAAAGGAAACTGTAGCCAAAAAAATATCTGTAGTACTCTTCATCAAGTTATTAGTGCAGGGGTACTAAAATATTTCTGTTAACTCAGGGAAAATGAGTGTAGTCAAATTGTGAGGCTAGAATTTTATTGTTCCATAAGTCAATACATAAACATAGCATATTTACCAGAAATTGAAAGTTTCAGTTGTTGACATTAGCTTAAAACTTCCTTGTGCCCAAGAACTCACCTTTTATTCCAACATATAACAATAGAGTTTGGCAAGTACAAATTTCTTAATGTTAAATCAATTTCACTGATAGTGAACATTTCTTTTAGACCAAGCTAAAACATACCAATTTGGAGAACAGTTAGAAACAGACTAAAGCATACAACAGTATGGTAAATTTATGATACTTAGGTTTACAGCAGGCCTCCTCAATTCCTTCTTTCTGTGCCAACTGTACAAGCTTCTAAGAGGTGAGCACTAGGAGCTCTTCTGAAGAACAGGGCTTCATCTGCAATACTGAAACTTAGTCACTGGAAGACAGACACATGTCTATAGCTATTCAACAGTTTGATAAACCTAGTATCGAAAGAACCTAGCTATTACATCCAGTCAACATTGAAGCAAGGAGTTTTCATGTGCACTCCAGAAAGAGACTGAAGTTCATATGGGACAAATGCTGCATAGTTTCCTCATCTTGTCCCCTTTATACTTTTTGGTCACCTCACCTGTCAAATCCAATGCATTTCTGACAATTGCTTAAATCTTTCTGAAATTTCTGCCCAGGTAGAAGTCATTACTGCATTTAGTGCCATATCTGATTTGTTCAGTTCTTCTTAATGTGTCACTAAAAATATCATTTATGTAACCTTAACTGAAAACTGATGCATCTCAACAGCATTTCATGAAGTAGCTTGTGTCCCTATCTGCATGTGGGATACCAGTTTAGAAATTACTTCCTTTACTATGAAGTAACAGTAAAAAAAGGAAGAGCTGAAATGCTGTCAGACCCATTCAAAGGCAGATAGACTATTTTACCCATATATTAAAAATAATTTACTTTCCTCAAATAATATACAATCAGAAGCAGTTTACGCTATTTTAAACACAGAGCTGGAAAGCGTTTGAAGAAAAACTATGAAATCTGAATCACATTGCACTGAAACAATATGCTGATATCCTTTAAACTTCTGACTTGCAGCAAAACTTCTTGTAATCATGAATTTTTACTTCAAATGTGCACTAGTTAGACTGTCAGACAGCTGCAAACAGGAGTCTAGGTTTACTTTCTCCTGCCACCTCCACCACCAGCCAGCATAGTGGCCACCCGAATGAAGATGTTCAGTGTATCTGTGTAGATACCCAAGCACCTAGGAAACAGGAAATCAAAGTTAGTACTGTTGAACAGAAAGAGTATTAACATGAAGCACTTGTAACAAAACCCAACTATGACTGTCCTCAGTGCTTGGTATGTCAAAAACCCCCTGTATTTTTGTGACACCATCTCTGCCAGCAGGAACTATTTACCGAAGTCATAACAGACAGTACGCTATTCTCATACAGTAGCCCGCTGCTTTTACGCTGTACTTTTGTCTGTTTATCTCCAAGAATTTTAGAGGTGGTCAGTATTATTCTATTTTAACTGTAAGAAACCAGAATCAAGAAGGTAAACAATTCACTTAAGATCACAGACAACATTTACAAGCAAGTTACTTGTTAATCAGACTTGGTCTTTACTGAGAGTCAATTAATCCTTCTTTCCCTATCTATCACACTGTTGAAGCTTTTTTATTTAGTGATAAAGACTAGTGAATATTAAGTGACTATGAAAGAGTTAACATTTTTTGTCTCAGCTGATATTGACAGGTATTTTCAGAAAGCAGCTATAAATTCTCCCAGCAATGCTTTAGAAAACAAAAGTACTTTTTAGAAAGTACTGCTGGAAGCATGTGACACCACACGTACAATCCTGTTTCTCTCATTTCAGGCAGATACTTTCAGTTTTAGCTCCACTAGCTATTTTCACATTGTATTTTTAAACCCTGTGATTCTTCACATTTAACAGCAATACACTTTTGAACAGTAAACCAAAGGTCTGGCTGTTTTTAAAGCATACTTCAATATAGCTTGAAGTAAATTATTACACAGACACCGAGATCAGCTGTGCTAACACAGAATACTTACGCATTGATTGGATCATATTTTGTTACTCCATAATATGGAATAGTTTCTGCACGCTTGATAACATGCTGCGTATCATAGAGAAGGAACATGCCAAAGAGTACCAATCCACCATAAACGGCTACTGAATACAAGCCAGCACCAAAAGCAGAAGTAGGAGGCAAGAACATGGATCCTGGAGAGGAATGTACAATAGTGTTAAAGAAAGCTACTATGTGCATCTCCTACTCTGAGTTGGATCAAATTTCAATTACTGTAGCACATGTTTTTCAGTGAGTATTCAATTCTCAGCTTGTGGTGCATTTTTGATACCAAGACCTTTAATACACGAGCTGAAGATGTCACATATACAATCTGATCCAGTAGTTTTGAACATTCTAGGGAATCATGTCTACTTTTCTCATGTGAAAGTACTTCTGTCCCTAGGACTACAACAATGCCTAGAAACACGTAAGGGAGAAGAACAAGCGGATCGAGAACTAAAATAATGTTTATTGTTTTCCCTAGTCACTAACTAAAAATACAAGCCACCACTATTGGCCATTTGTCCAATTAACACTTGCCAGAACTGTAAATTCATGTTTGTTTTCAAGAACAAGTTTAAGAGTATTTTCTGCTGTGCTAGAGTTGCAAGGGCTTTTTAAGGCAAATCTTAACTGGACAGACAAGCCTGCAATTAAACGCAAGCTGCATCTTAGCAGCTTAAGTTTATAACCTACTTTATCTGACAGTATTAAAACAGTATTTTACCAATTGAAGAGGCGAGAACAAAGCCTAAGCCTATTCCAAGTGGTCCTCCCATGTTCAGAAATTTTTCACTTGGAGCACACATGGCCACAGTTGAGAGCCCTCCAACGATTCCAGCGGTATACCAAGCAGCTCTGATCAGCAAAGGACCACCCAAGAAGGCTAGAGGAGCCACCACTGCACCCATGACACCTAGCCAAAGGAAAACAAAACACCACCTGTAAGATTTGGAACAGTTCTGGTAAAAACACCACCTGCCAAAACAACTTTTTTTTGCCTCCCGTCAAATAACATGGCTCAAACTGATCTACTTATGTGACAAAATACCAATACACTTGACTGTGCATCTATCTAGAAGGGAGCTGTAGTGGTTTAACCCCAGCTGGCAACTAGCTACTATGATGAAAATTAACTCTATCCCAGCCAAAACCAGCACAGAGCACAATAAATTGGCAACCTTAAATTCCATGACCTACTTTATCTAGCTCTGGAGAGTACTTCAGGGAGCTGGTCTTTGGAAGACTAACAAAAGTCAACACATTGATCTATTCAAAACAGAGCTGGTAAGAGATACTTAGCATGGACTAATCAACTACATAATACCCATAGGAGCACTCAACAATGAAAAGCAGGACAGATTTCTGCTACATAACTAGTTAGGCAAGTAAGTTAAAACTTTTTGGTAGAGTCTTGTATGAAACCTCTATCTAGCCCATTAATATCACATTAGGTTGTTTAACTTAATAACAATCACTAAAATAAGCACAATTTCTTCTTGGTGGAAATGTTAGCTCTTGAGAGGCAAATACGACTTCCATGCCTAACATCTACATGTTTTTCCTGAACCATAAATTGTTTCTGCCAAAACAGTTTTGAAAAGTCATAGCCATTGTTATTTGAAGTAGGTATGAGTGAGAAACTGATCTGTACCCACAGCTTACATACCTGATGGGCACATGTATCCAAGAAGCTGCAGTTTAATACTAAAATCTCATTTTTTCTAGTCAAGTTTTCAAATACTTTCCTACCCTGTACAGCTGCGGAAGGATTAAGCATAGACAATAGTACTTACACAAGTTATAGTGGCAGAAAGCAGTCACGAATCCAAAGCAGCTATGAAACCAATTAGTTTTATCCAATGTGGCATATACATATCTCAAGTTTATCTTGAGCATGACTTTCAGAAGATTATGAGAAATATTAAGAGTTATGTTAAGAATACTTGAGAAATATTCTTGACATTCAGGAGTTCTCATTGGTCTCTGAAAAATACAAGCTCTCCTACAGGAGTACGTAAAAATTTACCTTAAAGTGAAAGTTTTGTTAAGGTAAGAATCTGGTCACACCAAAGCACCGACGACATCTCTATAATGAACACTAAAACCACGTACCTGAATGCATCATCCAAGCCAAATGTTTAGCTGCTGGACTATTTTCATAGGATATGGATCTGACCAACATGCCAGCACCAATCATAGCTGCAAAAGTTGCACCTATTGCCTGTAAAAACAGCATTAGAGAGCTCAAGTTAGCATTAGGACATACGGTCTCTGTTCTAACCCCCTACCCTAAAAGTCAACAGTGTAATTCTGAAAAGAGCAACCTAATCCCTAACTGGAGCATTTGTCAATTTTACTCTTGTAAGGTTACAGTCAAATCTTTGCAGATCCTAGCTTGCAAATTGAGATCATTTTACTTTCACTCAGTCTTCTAGGAATCAAAGTTTAGCGGTAAGATGGCAACAATCTCTTAGCTGTGTAAGGCAAGAGAAGGAAAACACATGGTTCCACCCCTTACTCTAATCCTCACTAAGGTACCTGAAATGTACAGGAAAAAAGTAAGGCTGACATTTCTCCACCCAAAGCCAATACTCCGTTCACTGGCTTTTGCTACCAACGTTTTTTAAAAATCTAATTGCCTCTTCTTACTGATGATTCCAAGCAGAATCACCCAGCAGCTAGCAAACTGGTCAGAAATGTACAACTCTGGTTTATCACCAAGGATGCATTATTAAATTAATCTCCCTAAAATTATGTAGGTGTTGGCATTTAACTATTGTCATTCCACTCCACTTAACATACTGAATATATACTAAGCAGACACCTTTTGTTAGCAGTTTGCCTGGATGTTTTGCCTATCAATATCATTTCAGCCTTGGCAAACAGGAAACTGCTCTCAAAGAGCTATACAGAAGAGCACAGGGAGGACTAAGAACACATGGGGACCTCAGTTTCCATTTTTAGAAAGCATGACAAATAGTGTCATTAGCCTCAGATGGTTATTTGTATCAGGTTCTTACCTGCATATAGCTGGTAAGGATAGCATAGCATTTTTTTGCTCATGTAGTTTATCTTTGACAAACTACCAAAGAAGTATAGAACATACATGTCAGTATGTAATTAGAATCACCAAATCTTAAATCGCGAAACATCATCAGGATACTTACGTAGTCTGTATGGATAAGGACACTAGTGTAAGTGAAGTTTTGCCTTACTTTTCACCAAGTAGTCTACATTTCACATTTTTATATCAACCATCTCATCTGGGGTCTTCTCAGTAAATGTTTGTTGTTTTTTTTTTTTTTTTAACAGAAGCTTACCAGCCAGGAGCCTTTTGTCATAAGGCTCATGAGTGCCGGAGATCTGCTTACTGCTACAGCAGACAGTGCCGTCAAGCCAATGCTTCCCGCAAAGTACATGTAAGTAGAGTGAATTCTGTCTTTCACATATTGTGGCCAAATACTGAAAAATAAGCAGTCATACATAGCTGTGCAATTACCAGTATCAGAATGAAGACCAACTAAAAACACAATCAAGCTGTTAAATATATTCATAGCTATGGATATAAGGGAGGTTTCATAACAATGGTATGGTCTAGCAACTTCTGCCATGAAGGTCTACTAACTTCTTTCAAACCTTGCTGGTCTAACATAACATAACTCTCTAGAAACACTGCAAATTAAAATAATGCTAATTATAGTTCAATTCTAAGGAGGAAGTATACATGGGAAACAGAATAATGAATGCTTTTCAACTATGGAAAAAACAGAGAATGGTGTATATCTAAAACTGGTTTAAGGAAAAATGTCTACAGAATGTGTACTGGGCAGCAAGTAGCCTGCTGAGCAGCTCACAAATTGCTGAGTCACAGTGCACATGATTATCTGACATCACAAGACACGAATGTCATTTTGAGAGCTCTAACAACAGCAACAGACCTGGATGTGAATGAGAGTTTCTGCAGTATGATTTGGTCATACTATGGACAGGAAGCTTTCCCAGCTAACACCAAACTTAAACATAGTGCACACATTTTCTCCCATTTTACAATTTTGACCCATTACTTCAAGGCTTGTGGAGAAAAAAAAAATTACAGATAGCTGTACTAATGAAAAGCTTCTCATAGATACAACTAGCAAGCATCCAATATGAATGTGGATTGTCATTTCCAAATATAAATGCAGAGTAAGTAAAGCAAAACACCTCCAGCACTCACTTCTTCTCCCAAACCCATGCTTATCACTAACCCCCTTTTAAGTCTAAGTAACTATATGGTTCTGCCAACACAGCCAGGTTTTTGTTGGCCAAAAAGCAATACAGCAAACATTTAAGCAAAACATTTATTAGAGCAGGACTTATGCCCAGATAAGTAGCATGTTCAAAGCAGACTCTCTTTCCAACACGCTGTGTTAAAGTTTAATGAACAGTCTCACAGGAACACCAGGCAAAGTACCCTTAACAATACGTTTTACAGAAGACTACGCTTCATAAATTATCTGTGCTACACCTTGTAAGACTTATATACTCTTCACAAAAGAACTTCAAATTTTCAAAACAAAGGAACTCACTTAAGTCAATATTCATTTAAGCTTGGGTAATTTAAATTTTGCTTTCAGTTATACACTTTAACCTCCTGCACTGAGGCGAGAGCTTTCTAGTCAAAGCTTAAAAACCCCACAACTGTGTGTACACTGGGTGATACCCGCTAAAGAAGAGTTGGCTATAAAGAGGAGGGAGATTCGCTTAATGTACTCTTTACTTAAAACAGTAAGCTATCTTACTTACACAGCTCTTTCTATAGCTCCAATCTCACTGGACATGCCCATTCCATAGTAACAGAGGGCCCCCAGGCCAACAGCAGCCCCTCCAGCAACAATAAATTTCCCCAGGCGATCAGCTATATAAAGAAAAAAAAAAAAACAATCCACACTCTCATGAATGCTTTTTCTTAGATAGTTAATAACATCCTCACATGAGTGTTGTTGTATTTGCACTAGCTGATCCATGTTAGGCTTCTTTCTTAAAGCTCCACTTAACTTTGAGTCACTGCGTTACCAGTTCTCAATAAGCTACATGTGAAAAACTCTAGATTCAGCCTACCAACACAATATAGCTTCATAAAACAGAGTTAAGAAATAAGAGACCAGCTAGTAACATGCCACGTTTACTGACCTTCATTACAGTGACAGTAATTCCAACACAAAACTAGTTAACAGGTTCTCCAACAGAAGAGTTTACCTGTCAGCTGGTTTAGTGTACCATTTCACCATCCAACCTGCTATAAACCAGGAGAAAAACTAGCCACTGTGTCCTTTTGTCTCATTCATCTGCCCTTAATGCTTGCTCCTTCAAGAGCTCTTTGGTAGCAATTAGATCCAAATCAGTTCAAAAAGGCATTTCCAAAGGTCATGGGCAACAACTTATGATTTACTACGTTACTAGTGTCTGATTTTTAGACATACTGCCTGTGTGCTACATATCAGATTACTGCTACTAATATAAATATCAATCATAAAATATTGTTATAACTGAAGTAAGAGCAGCTGAGGTCAAATACCTTCAGTTGTATAAGTCTCTTTATGGCTATACTTTTTCCTAACGTGTTATAGCCAAGACACTATCTAGCCAATCTACATGTATTCCATCTGTCAATTCAATGCTATTATAGCACATTTACAAGTCTGCTCTACTGAACACTGCTATCTAAAAAATCCCTTTGTAATCCACTGAAATTACGAGTCACATTAGATGTACTAGCAGGCACAGTAAGCGAATGCCTTACCTAACTGTACCACCAGAAACTTATTTTTGCAAACTGTACATGCTGTAGAAAAATCCTTCCTTTAAACAGTAAGCAAAGTAGATATAGCAATGCAAGTGTTAGTATATTTTTTAATATCTACAACCAAGTCTCCATTAAGAGACAACCATTTTTGACTCAATAGTGCTCAACAGCAGCTTGAAGTAGAGACAAAGAGAGATTTCTCTATACTGTAACATATTTGCAGCTTTAAACTTTACAAGGAAAGACAAGCACAGAAACTGTCTCCAGTTGTTTGAGGGAGATCACTAGGCAAACTTACACATGAAACAACATTCTCAGTCTCTTTAATGGTTTGAAGGAAACCAATTCATTCAAGGAAGTCTTAAGTCAAGCTTCAAAGATTCTCACTATTTAAAGCAGAGCTACTCTACCTTTAAGTGCCGTTTCTGCAGATGGCTCAAATGCGGCTTCTTTAATTTCCTGGCCAATTTTTCCACGCCTTACACCCGTTCTTACTCTGGTGGCATAACACTGTTAGATTCAGAAATAACGTAAAGATTCAATGAAATAAAATAGAAGACATTTCTCAACAATTTACTTGCTACACACAAAATTGCTACATAGTCTCTTCTTTATCTGTGCTCACCTCCCAAACACATGAAGCAGCTGTGCTTAAGGAAAACAACTGAACATTAAAGTTTAGAAAGCTTTGTGAGCAACATCCACATGTTCTAGAAGTATAGAACCAATTCAGTGGATTTCAGAAGCTGAAGTTTTCAGTTTGCATTTCTTCTACTCTAGTCCCACTGTACTAAACAAGGCCGTAAGACTTTTTGTTTTTAAATGTAAAAACACACTCTTTACTTTTTTATTTTGTAAAAAAATTATTTTGCTTTCCATGTGAAAATACTCTTTATGTAAACACTTCTATGTAAAAAAATATTCTTGCACAATACTTATACTTTACAGACACTAAATTTGGAAAAGCAGCACAAGTTCTTTGCTTTCAACTCTAGCCTTGATTTAGAGAACAAACCTTGAATGAAGGCTTATAAACTTAAGAATTTTAAGGCTGTCAAGCTCCAAATAAATATAGCATGCTGCTCAAAGTCTTAGTAAGCTGCAAGAGCAACACAGAATAAACTTATATACAAGTTCAGAAACAACTTTTGAAGTTTCCTTACCATTTTTTCCAGGAATTTCTAAATTATTATACAGGCACCTGAGCAACCAAGGGCTCACTCAAAGCTGTTTGTTTAACACTAAAAGCTGAAATCTACAAGCACTGCTATCATCAGCCATTAGAGCAATAAAATTCAGTAAGTTTACTATAGTGCTTCAGTTTTGTTGTGTTTTGCATCTAACAAAATCTAGGCCCAACACTGTAATTATGTATGTCTCCTCACAGATATAAAACCACCACAAAAAAAACCCCAACAAACCACACAAAACAAGAAAACACACACACACAAAAAAAACCCCCAACACACCTACAAAGTTAGGATGCTTAAAACAGTTTTCTATGCTTAAGAGGAAAACACAAAGGAGGTGAAGAATTTGCCATTGGCACTTTCACCAAGATGATGACAAAAGAGCAATGCCTCCTAACAGTTGTGAGTTACCTGGGCAGAAAGCAAAAGTGAAACATCTTCTCTCAATAAAGAATAAACAGTGTCTTAGAACAATGACAGTCCAGTTTTTACGCTTGCTAGTAAGACCCATGATAACCTGGGCTACAGCTCTAAACACATTTTGGGACTAAAGCCTTTGAAAAGAAAATTTTTAGCTTATCATATTTAAGACTCGTGCTCGGAAACAGGGAGCTAGGAGGAGGTCAGACGAGAATTTCTGCTCCTCCCACCTTACATAGTAAGGCCTATCCATCACCAGCTCCCTCTAAGTTCTTTTTTCCAGTAATTTCAATGAGGAAATAGTCATTGGAACAGAAGATATTATTTCAATTGCTCTTAAAAAACCCTGGTTTTTTGATTGAGTAAACACTCTTCCTTCAGTAAATTAGAGCAGGTACCTCAAACAAGCAGAAGGCTTGCGATAATTCAAAACAGATACTCCATGCAAAGCGATTCTTTTGGCAAAACACTCAACCCTTAAAAAATATCAGCAGTCAGAACCATTAGAAAGAGAATTATCTTACCTGATTAGGCTGCCACAGCCTGTATGCTTTTATATTGGAGTTCCTCACAGCCGGGGAAGCCTGAGTAATGGTGGGGCGGATAGCCTGGCATGATAATGCCCGCAGGCATACTAGCCTTGCAGCCAGCATGGTTGCTTAGATAGTTTAATACACTGTGTTCCTGCAAGTGCACGAGAAAATATGCTTTACTATTTTGTTAGGTGGTTTTCAGACAACAAGGTACCCTTACTACTTACTCTCAATTATACTACAACCTGTAATAGAAATGGTGTTATCACTAGAGTACTGTAGTAAGAGCCAGAACCTTCTTGAATACGCAGTTTAACTCTGTTCTATCTATATTTGTCTCCCACCTCCATCAGAGACTTCCCTCTCCCAACTTACCGGAAAACAGGACATAGCACTTTTCATACATATAAATTACATCAAGACCCTTTATGTACTCAGGTTTGAGCTGCTCTGGCAACTAACTTTCATTTTGAGACATAACACTACACGAGTACTCTACCCTCCAAATAGGTGTTCAAAAAGATGCTCCAAATTTCCATAAATGTCAGCTAAGTATAAAGCCAAATGAGTAAATAACATAACATACATGGTGGAAAAAGTATTAGAGACATTTTAAGCTATCCTTTGAAGAATTAATTAGCTTTATAGACATGGCATTCAGTCAAGGTCACAGCCCAGAACACAAGTTCAGGTCATCTTATGCAGCTTTGACCAGAGAACAATGATGCCACTCATGGGCAAATCGACAGGATAAGCAGGCACGAGCCTCTGTATTCTACAGGTAGTATTAAAACTGCTAGCTTACTTCCACAAATAGTGCATGTGTTACACATAAAAACCCCCAAGTCCTTGTAGTTACACATACTTTAATTATGACAATATACAACCTCTGATATCACAAGACACCCCAGCTATCAATACGTTTTTTCAAACAACTGTTCATAGCTTACATGCACAGTGTCCAATAAAATTTGAGAGCATTCTAAATAAAGGTAACTTTAAACACGCATGAGAAACAAGCACCCAGAGCATCGGACAGCTAGCATTAACCACAAGGAGGTGAAAGTGAGAAAATAATCCTGCTGCTAGGAAAAAATCACTTTGCTGTGAAGCTGTTATTAAATCTCGCTTTTTTTTAAGTGGAAGTACTTTCAGAGACACATCCTGTTTCCGCCACTAAACCCCACTCTTCCACTGGGATGACGCAATTTGCAGAAATTTACAGCGAGTTTAATTTTTTTTTTTCAAACTGGTATTTGAAGCAAGACAACTTCAAGCATTAGACTAAGAAGAAGGATGAACACCAGCAGAGCGTTAAAAAGAAAAGAAGCCACCATCAACATTCCAGCATATTAACTGGCAAACCCAGCAGCACGGAAACACTACGAAGTCCCTGCTGCACCGAAGCATGAGAAAACCCATTCCAGTCTAGGCAGGGCGGCCAGGGGCCCTGAGGGGGCAGGGAGGCGCCCAGCTCCGGCCTAGCCTGGGCCGGGCCGGGCCGCGGGCCCTCACTCGCTTTCGGCCCGGGCCCTGTTGCCGGTCGGGGCCCGGGCCCTGTTGCCGGTCGGGGCCCGGGCCCTGTTGCCGGTCGGGGCCCGGGCCCTGTTGCCGGTCGGGGCCCGGGCCCTGTTGCCGGTCGGGGCCCGGGCCCTGTTGCCGGTCGGGGCACCCCCCCTCCAGCACGGCCGCCGCCCCCACCGCCCCCCCCGGTCACCTGCGTGGCCTCCTCCTGCCCGCCCAGCCCCGCTCCAGCACCGCACGCGCAGCTACGGAACAACGCCGCAGGCGCAGAAGTGACGTCAGGCTGCTCCGGGCGCTCCCGGTGACTGGCTCGCTCACCCCACGTGACTCCGGGGCGCGCAAGCGCCATTGGCTCGAGGAGGCCGGGTGAAGCGACGCTCCGCGCTGTCCGGGATGGGCGCGGCAGCCATCTTTAATAAGGGCGGGGAAGCTTCTGGAAACCCGCTGAAGCCGGGCTCTGCCTTCCGCGGGTCTGCACGCCGCAGACCGTAACTCAGGCGCTGCAGGCGGTGCAGCTGCTGCTCCCGCCGCGAGGCGGAGGTGAGCCGCCCTCCTCGCCGCAGGGCGGCCGGCGCTGCCCAGCAGCCATTTCACCCGCCGCCGCGCAGCCCCCGCGGCGCCATTTCGAGCGAGGGCGCCGCCGGGCGCGGGGGCCGGCCGGGTCGCGCGGCCCGGGCCCTCTGCGGGGCGGCGGGGGCCGGCCCCCCCGCGGGGCGACCTGCAGCCGGCCGGCCCGGCCTCTGCGGATGGCCGTCGCCGCGTCGCAGCTCCCCTGGCGATTTTAACCGCGGTGCACCCACGTAGGGAGCCGGGTGCCCGGCTCCTGGACCGCCCCTGCCGGTCAGGGAGCGCTGCCTCGCCTGCCCGGAGGCGGCGTGGCCGGCCCGGGCCGCGGGGCCTGCGTGCCTCCCGGCCTGTGAGGCGGCTGCTCCCGCTTGCCAGCAGGTGGCATGAGCTGTGTGAAAATGCCCGAGCGTGGCCTCCCGAAGTTAACTTCGCCTCCGTGGAGTATAACAATCCATCTTGTTCTCGGCGCTCTCCCCCTCCATTTTGTCAGCCGCTCCACTTGCTGACGCGGGGTTCAAAATGGCAGGGAGGAGAGGTTTGGCAGCCTGCACCCAAGCGGGCTGCGGTGGCTGCAGTGACAGTGGCTCGACTGCAGTGGTCGAAGGCGTGCCGGACTGCTGACAGTGTCTGTAGCCTGTGTCTCCGTGCCTTGGCCCTGCTTGTGGCCTTTTTGTCACCCTTGCCATTTATTGCACGTGAATTTAAGCCTTGCCCTTCTCGGGGTGTTAGAAAGTTCAAGACCTTTCCCTTTCCTTCCCTTTGTGGCAGAGCCGTCTAGTCTGAACTGGGAGGTTAATCTCCCCCTTCGATAACTTCTCCTTGGGGTTATACCTCTCTTCCATGTGGATATTACCTCCTTTAACACAGGTACTGACGTGCCAGGTAAGCACAAAATACAGTATTGTGTACGTAAATGACAGGAGTTGGTGCTTCCAGTCCTAATCCTAGCCTTGCCCTGAGAAGGCACTCCAGCCCTTCCAGGGGCTAAACATTCCCCTTTTGGCTAAACTAATTCTCTATTGGCAGCTTCTTTCCAGCCTCACTCCAAGTGGAGCTCTGAGCTTTTTTCCAAGTTTAACCCTAACCCTAAACTGAGCCCTAGGAAAGACACAGCAGCACTTCCAGGGACTATCAATTCCTCAGGGGGACATCCTTTTTGCAGCCCTTTTGTTTCCTTTGGCAGTTCAACTCCAACTGGAACTCGGGCTTTTCCTTTCCACCGACCCTAACCCTAAGCCTAGGCTGAGCCAAAGGCTCGTGACATGGCTTAGTCCAGAGCCCTAATATTACTGGGAGAAGAATTCTTTTGGTGGCCTATTTCTTCTCTGCCAGCCCCATCCCAGCTGCACATCAGGCTTTCTTGTTTTCTCAGTGCTAGTGGTAATCCTAACCCTAGGTTTGAGCTATGAGCCAGGCACTGCTGAGAAACACAGTATTCTTCAGAGGAGAACTCTTTTGGCAGCCCTGTGTTTGCTTTGGCAGCCCCTTTCCAGCCCCACTCTAGCTACAGCTCTGCAGTTTCTTTCAGCCTTAACGCTACATATGGGCATGGCTCTTCACAGCCAACTAAAACAGACTAAGAGCCTTGAGCAGGATCAAAGACAAATATAACAACAAAAAAAAAAAAGGTGTTGAATATAGAATTAAGTACAGAAATAGAATGAGAGTTACAGATATACTTTTGAGGACTGTGAGATTAGCCTTTCTACATCTTGGAGCCTCCTTGTTTCAACTATAAGAAAGGAAATATAGTGAACTGCTAGTTCGCAAAATGAAAGTCAGATGAGAGAGATCAGATGTAGGAGAGGTCTAAAAGTGCGCCAGCACATAGGATCTTGAAGAATTTGCATTAGAAGAATGAAGCAGAAGAACGCATGACAGAAGGGTGGAAATTCCATCAGAGGGGGCCAAATTTAATGGGATTCAAGGTCTGATTCTTACTCTGGCGCTTGTTTGCTTTCCTTTGGAGTAAATGGAAATCCAGAGCTTTGAAGTCTATTGCCCTGAGGTCTCCTACAACGGAAGAAAAAAATGCCAGTTTCAGGCCACAAATATGTTGTTTATTTAGAGACTTCTAGTGTTTATTTCAGAGTTTGTAACACTCTATAATTGTTAGGTACTAAAGAATTCATTATAATAATATTTAAATTTATAATTCAGTTATTAATAGTCATAATTTATGCAAGGAATCAAACTTATCTCTTTTTACTACAGCATGTAATCATGTAAAAAAATCTCCTGGGACTTTCAAGTAAGATCCTCAATCCAGCTCTGTCCCAAATTGTTTCTTAAATAGATAGTTTTGCCAGAAGCAACCCAAATCCACACAGCGCCCACACTGAAGCAAATTCAGCTGTTGAGGCTTTTTCACAGAAACTTGCCTGCTAGCAGATACTCCTTTTCTACTAGATGGTCAACACATGTAAATTCTCTAGCTAGTGAAATTGGTGCATGAGTGGGAAAACAGTAGCCTCTTATGTAAGCAAGTCCCAAAGCATCTAAGAGTTTTGAGTTAAAACCAGCAGGTTGGATCCTCTCTGTTGGCACTGCTGTAACATGACCGTTTCTCTCAGACAGGAAGGCGATAGCTTCAGTCACTGTGCCACCTGGTATTACTGCAGAGCTTCAAAGCAGCTGGCTGTGCTTTTGCAGTAGTTCAAGCTCATGCTGACAAAAGCATGGATAACAGCATGGCAGCGAGGCTCATTGGTGAGATAGCAGCCAAATGCACACATAAAAATTTGCTTTTTAACTCTGATGCACTCTTCCTTCATGGGATTGTGTTCAAATGCACTGTGTGACCAACACCTGGATCTGGGTCCAGTGCTGTTTAGCATCTTCATTAATGACCTGGATGATGGGACAGAGAGCACCCTCAGGTTTGCAAAACTGGGAGGGGGTGGTGGTACACCAGACGGTTGTGCTGCCACACAGAGGGACGTCGATTGGCTGGAGAATTGAGCAAACAGGAACGTCATGCAATTCAACCAAAGGGAGTGCAAAGCCCTGCACCTGGGGAGGAACAACCCCATCCACCAGCACAGGCTGGGGCCACCCAGCTGGAAAGTGGATTGGCAGAAAAGGCCCTGGGCATCCTCGTGAACACAAGTTGAACGTGAACCTCCAATGTGCCCTTGCAGCCAGCAGTATCACAGGTTGCGTTAGGCAGAGCATTGCTACTAAGTCAAGGGAGGTGATCCTTTCCCTCTGCTCGGCGCTGGTGAGGCCACACCTGGAGTACTGTGTCCAGTACTCTCCAGTACAAGAATGATACAGGCATACTGGAGAGAGTCCAGCAAAGGGTCACAGAGGTGATTAAGAGACTGGAGCATCTTTCACATGAGGACAGGCTGAGACAGAGGTGGGACTGTTCAATTTGGAGAAGAGAGGGCTTAGGGGATCTTATCAATGTGTATGAATACCTGATGATGGGGAGTAAAGGAGAAGGAACCAGACTCTTCTCAGTGATTTCCAGTGAAAGGACAAGAGGAAATGGACACAAATTGAAGTACGAGACATTTTGTTTAAACATAAGAACAGTGGAACAGTTTGCTCCAAGCATTGTGGAGTCTCCATCTGTGGAGATTTTCAAAAGCTGACTGGACACAGTCCTGAGCCACCTGCTTACGAAGGGGGATTGGCCTAGGTGATCTCCAGAGGTCCCTGCCAACCTCAGCTATTCTATGAGTCTGTGAAGTACTAACATAATGATTCCTGAAGGATCTGAAGCACTTTTGGTTTTTCAGGACTGATACACACCAATAAGAGGTGTTTGGAAAACAGTGAACATTTTATCCAGGTGGTATGTAAAAAAAGATGGTATTTCCAAAGAAACAAAAATACTAAAAAAGAAGAAGAAGATACTGTTTTTTGAAAATAGGTGAACAATCCCTCAGAAATCAAAAGTGTAAACCGGAAAACTTGTACTGACATCAACATTTCCTACAATTTTGATTTCAATAGGCCATGTTTTCACCCATAACATGTTTTGCATTTGCTGGAAATCTTACAGTTCTCTAGGCAGGATCAAGTGCAGTTTAATATTAAAGGGTTAATGTCTAATTAGAAATTTTGCAATATCAGAAAACACCACTGTGAAGCAACTTGAGTATCGCGAAGGGATGGCATGGCAGACAGTGGGGCAGGCTCCAAGCCCTGCTTCTCTTCCAGGCAGAAGCCCAGTGAGAGAGCAGCCCTTTGCCAGCTTTCCAGCCTTGCTAGTTCCCAGGAGTGAAAATTCCCATAAACGGCTGCCGCCAGGGCATAAAGTATGGTGGTCTCTGGCTGCCGTGCCCAAGGGGGAAAGCTGATCTGACTGCCTGACTCCCAGAGAGACTACCCCAAGCTTCCCTCAAGTCTCATATGAGAAACATCATGTACTTTCAAACAATAAAGTCTGTTCTTACAGATAAATGGTTTCTTAAGAGATTTTGTTGTCTTGCTGTGAAAGTGAGGATCACAAGCAATGCAGTCATTTTCCAGGAGATACCACGTGACATATTTTCAGCCGTGTGTTCTGCCTTGCCAGCCACCTGAAATGGGACAGTAAAAAACACTTTATGTTTAGCCCAGTGCGATCCTGGAAAGCCGCATGAGCCACAACAAGCCCATTATTGTGTTAATAAATAGGGTGAGTGTCAATTTTGAAGCTTAAGCTTTTAACTCTGCAACACTGGCATCCTCCTACAGAAAAAGACATCTCTGTCAGTTGTTCACATGGCTGTGTTCATCGGCAGAAAATAAATAAATCTGTGGTTAGCACAATTTCTCCTTAGGGTAAACTTTGCTATTGAAGTTTTTCAAATTAGAGCTGAAGAAAAATATTTTGAAGGTTTTCTGGCTGTGCTGACTCTCTAACACTCCACATATCTCTCCCAGCAGATTACAGGGGACTTTTGGACTGTTCCTGCTATTCATGTGACAAACGCATACTCATTAAGCATCATGTTCTTATTTTAGATTAGCTATCATAAAACAGTGCAGTGTGGAGGGAATTTGGGGAGACAGTACTGATGTGTTTCTCAAAGCCTGGCAAGAAAAAAATGCCATTAAACAGCATATTACTTTACCATGGATGAATAAAGTATTTGGATATAGCTCCTTCCATGCAGGAATCTGAGCGGCAAGAGCAAGCTGGGATGTGCCAAAAGTGAAGCAGTGTCAATATTTTCTACAGCTGTGAGGATTTTTGGGGTCTTGATTTATTCAGCCAGATGTCAAAACATTTCAGACAGTTGCATCATTACAGTGGTACTGAACTGCACTGACACTGAGATTAGTGTCTTCTCTTATTCCTGTTAAAAAGTTTGCACCTCATTAGTTTTAAAAAGCATTGTACTGAAATGTGGACTGCAGCTTGTGTATTTTCAGGACTTGCATGTATATTTACATTAAGCAAAAGTAACTTCAATGTAGTAATACTGTATCTGGATTGGAGAAAAAGCTTGTGTGTGTTTGTGAGGAAATTCCCTACGCACTGTCATAACAAGCATCATCTATAAGGAATTTCACGTTTTATCTATATTGCTAAAATAAAATGAATGCATTGTGGCAGGCACTTCTGGTGTAAAGTAATGTCTTCTGGGTTGTTTAAGAGATGGCTGGATTTTTGTGTGTGTAAAAAATGGTGTTTTGAGAACAGCAAAAATAGTCAGCCTTCTATAGTTACTGTAGACATTTTAAAAATGAATTTATATATACATTGTGTAAAAAAATAATTTAAGAATAGAAAACAAACAGTATATCTGTTTGCAACCTCTGAAACAGCCTGGAAAACAAAACAATACATCTAAAAGAACAAAAATAGCAGCTTTGTTTTAAACGTGTATTTTCATACTGCTAGATGTGCTCTGCCTGTCGTCAGTACTTTTCGTGAAAAACAATGCTGTGAGTACACATACAAGTTTGCTCTGTGAGTACCCTGCAAACTTCAAACTTGCTAAGAAAAAAGTCTTTCCGGTAGAATTTATGGAAACGTGCATGTCATAGAGTAGTTTTATGGGGGGAACAGGTTCTTGTTGGTTTTTTTTTCAGTCAATACAGTGTTTTCCTTCTTGGGCATACTGAAGAAAGGAGTGTTGTATCAAGCTGTAGAGATAAAGAAGCTTTTGCTTTTCGAAGCCCTAAGGGGGGAAAAACCCCCTCTAAATGGCCAGATCTTCTACTGAGAAATTCCTGCATCCATTTTTTTGATCATTCAGTTTAGGCTCTATTTTGTAGAAATGACTTTTGTATTTTATATTATCTGAGAGGAAACGTCACCCAGAATGTATTCAACTTTTTTTGTAGGTTATATTCCCTATGGCCATACCAATAATCCTGATGAACTCCTATCTCTAATCTGCATCTGTTTGCTTAGGGAAGAGGCACAGCTACCTTCGCTACAACATTCTTAGCAGTACCCCCTTGTTTGACCTAGCACAGCTGTTTCCTCTTTCTTACTCTGGGTCTTTCCCTGGTCACTGCAAGTGCCTGGGCCTTTTCTCGCTGCTCCTGACATTCACCCAGGCTTCCCCCTTGCTCACAATTCTAACACTTTTCAGTCTGCTTCCAAGCCTGCTATGTTTTATCCTTGCTTTCTCCCTGACCTTCATCAGTCCCTTCCCCCTTCTCTTCCCTCTCCCATACCAGCTGCGCAATGTAATCAACTCTTGGTTAAGGGCAGTTGCAATCCCTCCCTTTATTTTCTTAACAACAAGTCCGCTTACTTTTTTAGGACACTAAACAGGGATTTTGATACTAAAGAGCATTTTCTTTCAAAACATATTGTGGGATTCATTCTGGCCTAGACAGGCTGTAGCCATTTAAACAAATCTTTTTGCCCTGCCTAATGTTAATGCTAAACTTTATCAACTACTAAAATAAACTTCAAAAATCAGAAGTTTTATATCAAGTCTTATATTTTCTGTTAATTATGTATTTTACATGTCGTTTGGAAAATGAGGGCTAAAGCATTCATTTCTATTCCTAAATTTAACCAAGGTTAAAATACATGAAGGTATATAAATTCAGATGTCAAATTCCCAGCTCAGTAAATTGCTTAAGCTTGTAAGTAACACTGATACTACTTGGAACAGCGCTCAAATGTATTTAACTGAACGCACATGCTCAGAACCGTTGCGTTAGTTACTCAGGAGTAGTGCTTTTGTTACTCAAGTGCTCAGAGATACATGAAAATGAGTTCTTTGGTGAACAAGGACCTGACATTGTGCGGTTATAAATGAATACATAAGGTAGAACATTTTGTTCACTGAAGATTCTGTTTGAATAAATTGTACATAAAAGGATATTTCTTTTTCCTGATCAATGTTTTAGGGTCTATAACATGAATTACTTATTTATATCAGCTGATAAAAAAAAAAGTAAAACGGTTTAGAAGTATTTTTCGATTAAAGGGTGAAATCTACATTTACAGCATGAGACCTCTCAACCTCCAAGAAATTGCTATTCATTTTGTTTAAATACAACAAATACTAATTTTCCTAAATGCCTGTGAACTCTACTGCAGCAAAAAATGACCTGGGGCTTTTTCTAAAATTGCTGTTTATGCTCTCTAATTACTCTTAACATGCTGGGCACTGTTTTTCTGCAGCATCTTGGAAAAAAAAACCCCACCTCTTTGAAATTCAGTAAGCTTTGATTTAAAGTGATTGGTTTCCACCTGGATGGAGTGAAATTTTCTTCTTGGGAAGTTTATTAGTACATTAAAAGATGCAAATTAATTCATAATTCTTTCAGCTCATTCTCTTGGGAACAATTACACAAGGAAATTATTAATGTACAAGAAAACAACAGTTAAAAATCTCAGAGGGCAACAGGGGTGTGGAATATATGAAAACATTTAGACCTAGCTTATAGCAGAACTCAGTTATAATAATAACAGTTCATAAAACACTTTTAATTTTTCTTTATTTGTAAACTGATAGCAGCCACATGGTGCAGACAAGGAATCAAAGACCCTGGCAAAATGAGTTTACAGTTAAAGGCCCTGTTCTCAACAAAGTGCTGCAGAAACACAGTATGAAGGGTTGAACACGTGCTACCAGGGCTTCTAGGATCACAGCCAAATGTAAGGCTTCAATCAGTTCACCAGTTTCAGTGTCTCTGATGTATACCATTCCATGATGATTGCATACAAGACTATCACTTCAATGTAAGCCTCTGCAGTCTGATAAGCAAGCCCAATATTCTCATCTGGAGAATGAAAACCCCTTAGGATCCAGTTAATATTTGATGAAAAAACAACAAACAGATTTGCTTTTTAGGCTTTTTTGAGGCACTGACTTTTTTCTCCTTTTAGTTAAGGTGTTAAACAAGTCAGCCACTTTCCATTTTTCTTATCATAATTTATCCGGCTTTTAATGTTACATATCTGATGAAAATTTCAAATATTTTTACAATCAGAGTCATAACACAGGCTATCACCAGGATACCTGTAACTACTCTTGGCTCTTTTAGCTCTTACCTCTTTTAGCTAGTTTGTTCTCTGCTGGTTTACAAAATCCCCATGAACTGGGAGGGAAGGAGAAGCCAAGAAATCAGAACATTTATGAGTGAGAATACTGACAAGAGGCCATTATGGTTAAACAGTTTTCAAATGCAAATTTAACTATGAAAACGCAAGCACAAGTTCTTTTTGCTGAGTACAGGAGAATAACCGTTATTTTTCATGTCACATTTATTTTTGCCCTTAAAAAAAAAGCCCAAACCAACACTATAGAAAACTTCAGAGGAAGAATAAGCTATATGAAGAGGTCTGTGATATGCTGTGGGCAATAAGAGGGTGAGGCCAGATCAGGCTTTTTATACCAACAATTTTCATTCTGTAAGACTGCTAAATTCAGGCTGTTAAATGTGAAACAAGCTGATGGCATCAATTTGATTCTGAAGGGTTATATGCTTATATGAGAAAGCTCTGATTTAACTTAACTTGGAATGGCATTTCTCCAACTTTAAGGACAAAATGGACAGAAATATTCCATGTCACCATTGAAGTGATTTCTTGTAAGGCTAGCACCAAGGTTCAATGGCTGAGATGCCTCAGCTGTTGCCTCTGTGATATGCCTCTTTGGCAGCAAACCAACAATGTCAGCCTAGCATAAATGTAAGTGCCAGATCCATTTTTTTTCCTTTGAAGTGCACAATCTTAAAGGATCATGGTAAAGCCCTGGAGAAAACAATATTCAAGTTAAATATCATCATTGTTCTTGAGAAATTACTTTAGCAGCTATTCTAATTAATCATGGTCATTCCCTTTCTATATAGACAGCAGATGGAGAAAAGAAGTGTCATGTAAGGACAGTCTTTCAGAAGGAGTTTCTCTCCTTTAGACGCAAGCATAGAGGCCTGGGTTAATACAAGAACTCATCAGGCCGCAGATAAAAAAGGTGGGAGCTCCTCTAAATACCAGGTTTGGTTACTGTATGTCTGGGATTTAGCCCTTCGCATTGTAGTAATTCAGAAACCAGCTGCTGATTACTACCAAAGCAAAATCTGTGACATAAATGCGTGAAACTATGAAACACTGAAAGAAATCACTTTGAAAATGCCGCGATGCTTCATTGATCCAGCAAATTCACTTAGGCCACTGAAGTGTTCCTATCCCCGTTATCGAAGCATTGCTCATATACCAGAGGTGGCCAGGTGAGACATACCTCAGGTGGTGCAGTTTCCTTCCCAGTAGCCAAAAAGCAAATGAACTGCAATTTTGAATCTCAGCATGAAAAATAATCTTCTTTTCTTTGAAATGGATACTGTTTCACCTGTGATCATAAATGAGAATGAGTGGTGAGCAAGTGCCATAAAAACACTTTGGTTTAGTTTTAAAGATATTTATGGGAAGTCTCACTTATTGCTAAATGATGGAGAACAGTTATAATCTGTTATAGTTAATTTACTACTACATAAGTAAAAATGTGCTAAGAGCAGCACACTTGTTAAATTAAAGCTCACTTAATGATTACACAGCACTTGGGAATAGCATCCAGTTAAAGAGTAAGCAGTAAATGGGTGTTTTCTTTAGAATCATTCATTTTGGGAAAATAAGACGACTGAAGCCCTTTACATTTTTGCTGATTATAAAAAGAAACAAAATATCAGAAAGTAGATTAGGAGGGATTTCTTCTCATGGTGAATATTGGAGTACTTACTACAGCTGATAGGACTTTCTTGAGAAGGCTACTGGCTCTAATTCTCTACCCCATTACAGCAGGTTGAGCTGAAGTCAGTACTGTTATCTTGCTGTATCACTCCCACAACAGACTGAAAAAAACAGATAAAATACTGGTCTGGATACTACCTAGTATCTAGCTTCTTTGTTGTTTTTTTCTTGTCACCACAGTATCTGAAAATGTGATGTATTAAATCAATAGTAATAGCGAAATCCCAAGCCTCAGATAACAGCTAGTGTTTTCCTCTTTATGGGAGTGAGGATTTTAGATGATTCAGGGTTATTTTTTGAGTAGGGAGTAATGTTGGTAATCCTGCGGTAGTGATGAGAATGGTGAGGATAAGTAAATAGTGAAGACATGGTACTGTAACACCCTTTCTGATGGAAAGGTGTTCTCCAAGGGTTAGGCTTTGGCATGTTTCATCAAGAAGCTGGGAGGTGATCTGTCTGATCTCTTCTGAAAGGTGGTCAATAGAAAACACTTCTTGCCTTCATTCTCATGCTTCAACCTGTTTTTTTCACTTTTGTTCAAAGATATTTCAGACCCAGACATACTAAGAAAAAAGGATATTGAGGCTAGATGATCTCTAATTTAAGAGTTAAAAATTTCAAAGTATTTCTGTGGCATAGTTAGATATATTGGAAAAATTCTTTTAGTTTTGAGATGAATCACAAAATTAATTGCTAAAGTTACATTTAAAACCAACCCAATCATTAATAAGTATGAAAATAGCTGTACCCTCATTTCTCTTTTCCATGATGTAGCTGTTTGATAAAATGTGGCATTTTTGCATTAAGTACTTTTGTGAAAGAACTTGATTAAAAAAAATAAAATCTTAAATGTGAAAAATCCTCTACAGCAATCCCAATATACCAATTTTAGATCATTTTTTGTCACCATCTTTTCATATAGGAGCTTTATAAAAGTATTGCCTCAGTAGTTCAGGGGCCATGTTGCGGCCACCCTGCATACCAGCATGAAGGGATAGCAATGGTTCAAAGCTTGGTCCCTTCTGGATGTCTTTGATAGAACCTGCTGTACAACAGCTTTCTGCTAAAACAATGACAAGGATCATTTGGGCCTAGCAACCTTTCATGTGCTAATGCAGGATGAAAAAGGCTGATAGCTGTGGAGCTTACCACATCCTCTTAAGGCATGGCAGAATGGCTCCATAGTAGAGGCACCGTGGAGGACTGGGATGGGTCCCCACTGTGGATGACAAGCCAGCTAAGTTATCCCAACTCAGAGCCATGAACCAATGCTTCCTTTTTGTCTTTGGCTGTCAGAAAACCCCTCCCTGCACATCCAAGCTCCAAATGGAGCAATGACAACATGCAAAATAGATCTTGACTCACTTTGCATATGCATGTCTCCAGTACTGACGGTGATGCTACAGCATCAGATTGTTATTTTTCTTTTTATACACATGCTGTAATTGCGTGATATTGGCCAAGGACAGTTACAAATGTAGATGTATTCGCTCATTTTTTAATGATGCTTGCATAATTGGTGGCATATGGGATCTTAATGAAGACTACATGCAGTATGCTGTTTGTCTAATAAGAAATTTAAAGTACATCTTGTTGTGGTTTGTAGTATGATCACTAAGAAGGCTGGAATTAGTGAAATTACTATATGATTAAGAGAAAGGCATTTTAGCATTTTTTACTCATTAATAATGGAAGACTATCTGTATGTCGAGCAAGATCGATTAAAAGTTTATGTTTCTTTTCATAGAGAGACCATAGGTAAGGACTCCAAAAAGTACTCAGCACTGATCAAAATGAGAGCTACTGAAAGTCAAGAAATCATTGTCTTGCAGAGAGAAAAACCTTTAATCCATGATAAATCATAAATATTGAAAACTTGCACTAGTTGTTCAAAGAAGAGTTCTTAATGGTGTCTGCTTATGCAGGACCCATGCAAATCTGTGTGTGAAGGAAAACGCTTTTAATTGCAGAATTTTCTCCTCAGACATTGTAGGTATATGCTGGCTGTACTTGTTATATTCTGAAGTTCTTTCAACTCACTGCAAACTTCTGCGTATAAAATAAGGCCCAGGGGAGACAGAGACCCTTATTCTCCTGTCCCAAGTCCTATGACTTTTTACCCTTCTTCAAGTCTACTGGGTATAAAAATTTTGCCTTGGTGGTGAGGAGTGATAAGGAAGAGACAGTGTTTAATAGCACAGCCTGGCAGATGCACACCCTCAGAAAGAGGAGTCTGGAAAATGTCTTCTGTGTATTTTCAGCTGTAGTCATTATTTACATCTTTCCTAGCACTCCTCAAAGGACAGGCTGGAATGCCAGCCTTCCTTCAGCAACAACAGTGCAGAGTTCTCACAGTCATTTGATGGCCTTATCTTCTTTCAGAGTTGTTCCAAAATAAACCTCTAAGTTAGCCCCACAGAAGTTTTTAGAACTCCGTTTTAGATTAAGATACAAGGAAAAAACCATGGGAAGAGCATTTGAAAACATAAATGATTTTTGAGTCCTACCTGTTGAAAAGCACTTTGCCAGAAATCATTACAATTTGGCAAAAAAGTTTTAACTGGTCAGAGACCACTTACACATAACTTGAAGCGGAAAGAGCTTTTTTGATTCTATAGAGGGGCCTATATTTATTGGGTTTATGATGGAAAGTAAGTCTCAGCCGTAACTGTGGAGCAAACAAAACCTCCACATAATAATGCTGCTATGTAATTTATTAATCTAAAATGTTCCAACTTACTACAGATACCCGTAAAATCATATTGGTGAATGCACAGGGTCTGAAGGGCATATTATATAGAAAAGCAGTAGAAGCTGCTGCCCACGAAGATGTAATGTAACTAGATAATTTTACAAGTGCTTAATAGTATTTATTTGTAAAAGGCAAACTCTGCTCTGCAATTTAGATCTTACAAATCATTCAGCATGCACCCAGGATAGCTGAGATGTCCTAGTAAAAAATAAACACACAAAAAATTGAGATACAGTGCCCATATTTTCGAACATGAAGTAAATGCCAACACACAACTTCTACATAAGCTATCTATACCTTCTGCATTTGTTCTATAAAACAAATCTGTTTTCCTAAACCCTTGATCTACCCTTTCAGCAAAACGCCACAATAGACTGGTGTTATGGGTTTGTGAGGCGGGTTTTTTTGGTAGCAGGGGAAGGGCTGCAGGGGTGGCTCCTGTGAGAAGCTGCTAGAAGCTTCCCCAGCTCCAAGTCAGACCCGCCGCTGGCCAATGCCGAGCCCGTCGGTGACGGTGGTATCACCTCCGGGATAACGTCTGTAAGAAGGGAGCCTGCAGTGAGTAGTGGATCAGAACGCGAAAGGAACCCCTGTGCAGATACCGAGGTCAGTGCAGGAGGGGGAGGAGGTGCGCCGCAGGAGGGGCTGCCCCTGCAGCCCGTGGGGAGACCAGACGGCAGGCTGTCCCCCCAGCCCACGGAGGGGAGCGGGGGACCAGACGACACCTGCAGCCCGGGGAGAGAGGAGCCCATGCCGGAGCGGGGGGATGGATGCCCCCCAAGATGGCCGTGACTCCATGGGAAAGCCCGCGCTGGAGCAGGCTGTGCCTGAAGGACTGCAGCCTGTGGGAGGGACCCACGCTGGAGCAGGGGACAAGCAAGGAGTTCTTCCCCTGAGGAGGAAGGAGCGGCAGAGACAACGCGTGACGCATTGACCCCAACCCCTATTCCTTGTCCTGCTGCACTGCTGGGGGCGAGGAGGTAGTTTTTTCCCCCAAGTTGAGTCCGTCTCCTGCTCCTGACCATAAGTGGTGAGTGATCCCTCCCTGTCCTTGTCTCGACCCATGAGCCTTTCGTTGTATTTTCTCCTCATCCCACGATGGCTGGCGGGAGGAGTGAGCGAGTGGCTTCATGGTGCTTTGTTACTGGCTGGGCTTAAACCTCGACAAAAGGCAAAGGTCAAAAGCATATTTGGGTAACCATGTTATACAGGTTTACTGAATTTTAGCCCGGAAAGAACTTGTGCACAGCACAGGCCCTAAGGTCTCAAATGATTTCTGCATCAACTATGGAACTTGTGATCGAGGTGAAATCTCAGGATTTTCCTTTAGGAAGACACCCATTCTGTAAAGGGCAGGAGACTACATGAAGGTTGAATCTGGTTCTGTGGCTAAAATCATAACGATGAAAAATGTATGGGTCATTTCCAGTCTGCATGTCTCTAGTTTGCACAGGGGATGCAAAAGCCATGCTCCCACCAGAGCACCTCTGCCTTCGACTCTCTTTCCCTATTCCCGTTTGCCCAAGGAACCTTCTAAGTACTTGATGCTGTATCTTCAGGACCTCATGGTGTAACATAGAGTAGTTCTGCAGAAAGCTGCTGAAATTTTTGGGGCAGCAACAAGGATCTTGATTTCTATTACAGTCTTATAGAGTAACACTGAGAAACTCACTCAAGGGTGGGAATTACCAAAGGAACCCAAAGGAATTAGAAGCTGCTAAAAATCAAGGACAACTGGCTATATCTGCTTCCTTTGGCTGCCTCTGTCTCACTGTCTACCACAGTAAAAATGAGGATTTAGTGATACTTCCTTTCAGCATGAACAGAAATAGTTGATTGTAAAAACAAACCCAATGAAATATTCAGTTATAAAATGGTCAATTTACTAAATAATGGATTCAACTGGCTCTAGTAGTTGACCTTTGCAAAATTCCTTGGAGGTGAAGTGCAAACTATATTTTTTCAATTGTGTATTCCTTGGGAAAGACTGCTATGAGAACTCTATATTTCACAATGAAAGCAGCTCATTTTTTAGCTTTAATTATGCATATTCTTCAGTAGGTGGCCTTCTTCCTTCTTAGTAGGTACTGAATCAATACCCTGGCATAGTGCTAATGGGCACTGTGCTACTTGAGGTGCCATCTTTCAGAAGAGAGGCTGAAAACAAGGTCTCGTCTCTTTGTGATTTTGATGGCTCTTACAGCATTTTTTCCTTTTTTTTTTTTTTTTAAAATAATAAAGTGCCTTGGCCACGATCCAGGTTAGGTAATTACATTCTGTCTCCCTAAATTTTGCTTTGTGCAGTTTTAATTTAATATGGTGCTCTTCTCTTCCTGCCCTAAGTTGTTTTGTGTCATTGCTGGGCACTATTAAATAACCTCCATATTTCCCTGGAGACAGCTGCACTTAAGCTGTGGGTAAGGCAAAGCCTGCACATGAAATTTGTGAACCGTTCCCAGAGACGGAAACACAAGCTCACTTGCAATTATTACATGCCAATATTTACCTGGACAAACTCCAGCTTTTCTGCTCCCCTCCGGTAGTTTACTTTCATTTGGAATTTTAACTACCCAAATGAAAACAACAGCTGTGGGGAACACTGTCCCTTCTCAAGAGGTCACAAGGCTCACGCTTGGGAGGACTTTTTTGTCAAGCAAAGTAGTTTTATCCTCTGTCCGAGGATACAAGCAGCCTTCCTCTACAACATGTGGTATTTAGCCACAGACTGCAGACGGATGTTGGGGCAGAGTTACCCTGTCCCAGTCAGGCAGCTGTCTTCCCCCTATCTCGTCCCTCTTGGAGGGTCAGTTTGTCCTCCCAGGGCAACTGATCGGGGCCGTGAGCTCAGTCCTGCTCAGCCTTCAGTATTCATGGAATATGCACAGAGCTACCCCTCCAACAGACAAATTCAAACAGGCTGTACATGAGGCTAGAAATGAAGCTAACTTGGGCACATTTCTGGATTTAGTTTACAAAGTGACCTTGTTGATGGTCTTAATTGTACCTAAACTCAGCACATTGAAGTTTAGTATTGTGAGTCTGAGAAGATACAAGAGCAGCGCTGAGATGAGTAGCTGCTATTAGGATATAACAGGTAGGCTGGGCTGAGTGACCCCAGAGCAGCAGGGGCCAGACACCGGTGTGCGTTGCTGTGGCTGGTTCCCACCAGGACCATTTATATATAATAGTTTTGTTGACTGCAGAGCCTGTAAGAAAGCCTGGCAGTTGCCCAGGAAAGGCTCCGGATCGGAGCCTCCTGGAACCAGGAGAACAAGTCTGCCTTTGGCATCACACGGAGAGGGGAAAGTCCAACTCCTTCTTGGAATGGTTTGACAGAGGCACTGACAGGGGTCATGGTACAGCTGTTGGGTTTACACTTGTGACAAGGAGACTAGCTGGAGCTCCAGGGCAAATGCTCCATGTGCTATTGGCTACGCTTCTCTCAAATACTGCATATTGAATGCTTCTAGAAAACGCAGTATCTGGAAGTAAAAACATCTAGGAGGCATCTACGCTAGATACTATTAATCCAGAGAAGCAAAAGGCTTAAATATAACATGATTTTTCATTGGCACGAAGCCCTTCTTGTGCAGTCACTGCTGCTCAGGACTGAAGTCAATCAGTTGAGCATCATTGTCGTGAGCTTTTCCAATTGTACATGCATGCTTTTAGGTGTTATAAGGGAGAGGGGGTTAAAAAGGGATCGTATTACAACACAAAGCACTAGTGATCTTATGGCACAAATCCTTCTGAGGGTGTTGTCATGGTTTAACCCCAGCCGGTAACTAAGCACCACGCAGCCACCCACTCACTCACTCCTGCCCCCTCCCCGCAGTGGGATGGGGGAGAGAATCAGGGCGGGGAGGAAAGTAAAACTCATAAGTTTAGATAAAGACAGTTTAATAGGACAGAAAGGAAGAGAATCATAATGATAATAATAATTAAAAAATGACATAATAATAAAAGAATTGGAATATACAAAACAAGTGATGAACAAAGCAATTGCTCACCACTCACCGACCGATGCCCAGTTAGTTCCTGAGCTGTGATCCGCCCCCCCCCAGCCCAACTCCCCCCAGTTTATATACTGGGCATGATGTGACATGGTATGGAATATTCCTTTGGCCAGTTTGGATCAGCTGCCCTGGCTGTGTCCCCTCCCAACTTCTTGTGCCCCTCCAGCCTTCTTGCTGGCTGGGCATGAGAAGCTAAAAAATCGTTGACTTAGTATAAACGCTACTTAGCAACATGCTGGTGTTTTCAGTTGTTACCAACATTCTTCTCATACTGAATCCAAAACGTAACACTATAACAGCTACTGGAAAGAAAATTAACTCTATCCCAGCTGAAACCAGGGCAGGTGTAAATCAAGGTAGGCTTCATCAGCTTGATTGAAAAGTAGGCTAAAAGTAAATATTAAAACTATAAAACTAGGCTTATGGCTAGACCTTAGTATATTTTTTAAAAAATTCATGTATTTGAAGTCTTAACTTGAAAATAAAATCATAGGAGCAAAACTCTATTGCTATAAATCAGGAAGACTCCACCAATTTTCCAATTTACTGTATTTGAGTAATCTTAACTATGTATTATCTTACTTAGTTTTAAAACATTGCCAGAACTTCAGGCTTCGAGGCTTTTCATACTGATAGTGTTGTTGCTCTTGCCTCCGTCTTTTTTTTTTCCTTTTTTAAATACAGCATGCTTTTATTGTTTAATTTAAAGCTGTTCAACCTTTCCTCCTGCTATCCAAAGACATTTTGCATGTAAAACCCAACAATTTGGTCCCCAAATCACCACCATCTGCTTATCTATTCCAAGATCCAACAGTAAAGGGAGTCTTTATTAAGCCCTCAATGGGAGTCATGTGACTGTACAATGAACTCAATTTTCATTTTCCTGATAAAAATGAGACAGTTTCTTTATTGGTCCCTATTATTATTTTGTGATGTTCTGCAACAAGAATATTAAAAGAACCTTCATTTCTTGAGACCCTTCCCCTTCACCCTATCATGGCTGTTAGCTTTATGAGGTATGTAGTGTGTGTCTGGCATGAATTAAATGTCTTTATATTCATGCTTTTATTTATTCAGTATCTGAGGGGGAAGGTGAGCTGTTAAGTATGTTGTTTTTTCAAATTGCTGAGCTATCCTTAGTGTGACCCTCAGGAAAAAAACCCAAAGCACTGCATTACCAGGGTTTTAGTGGGGCAACAAAACCAAACAGCTGAAGAAAAAATGAAGCCAGTCATTTCTGGTAGAGAGTAGAGATTAAATAATTGAAGAAACCTGCCTTGTGTAAGTATCAGCAGCAAGAAAAGACTCAAATAGGTTTTAAACTTGCATGAAGTTTCTCATAAACTATGATCCCAAGGGACTTTGACAATAAAAAAAAACCTACTCTGTTCAAAGAAGAGCATGTGGGAAAGAGGAAAGCTGTTAAGTTGACATCCTACTTCAGGTGGATCACTTTTCCTTCTAATGAGGACACGTACTGATTGCAGTGCAGCACAAAGGCAGACTTCTGTTGCTCTCGGAGTTCACTTTTGACCCTTAAAATACAGTGTGTGCGGGTAAGAAGTTGATTTTTACTTCAGAATTTTTTTTAAAATCTCATTGTTGCAGTCAAAACTATCCTGACACACTTTTACAGACAGAGCACATTGCACTACAAAGATACACTTTTTTTTTTTGTAACTTAGATCTGAAAGATATTTTATTGGCTTTTATTGAGCTGTATAATAAGTGGTCTGAGTTCATAGCACCAAACTCTGACATATCCTGTACTAAAACTACAGATAAAATTCCTAGCGTTTACTGTTTCAGTTATATATACAGTTACACTAGAGGGTAAATTAAGAAAAACTAGGTCATTAACATGTATAGTAGTAACTATTTTAATACATTTATACAGATGTTCTGTCCATAAAATTGTTCAAGTTTGTAGGGTTATGAGATTTTGCACTGCTTATCCTATTTGCCACTACAGCCCAATATTGAGACATCATGATACACTAGCATGAATGCAAGAGGGGAAAAATTGAAGAGCATTTTCAAAGCTGACACTGACTGATAGAAGGGGCTTTATTCCTGCCCAGCACACGAGCTGGGATTTGTCTATCCAAATTACAGGTCTACAAAACAAATACCTGCACCTGAACTCTGGCTGGGCTCCCTTTTCAGTCAAGGAGAGAAATAAACATTTCTAGATTTATCTCCTCCTAAGGTAGAAATTGAACAAGCACAGATGGGTTACACTGTAGAAATAGCTACATTTATCCCTTGACTATGCGAGAGCATAGACCACTAGCTCTGAGAGATGCATCCAGCCCTCAGTCTCTAGCTGAGTTCTTCATCACCTAGAAATTGGTGGCACCCAGCCACTGCTCTTTCTAGCTCATGCTAAATGCAGCTTCTCTTTAGCCCTATATAAAACTACTGAGTATGAAAGCAGCTAGGTGGTATCTGAGTACAAATGAGGAGGAAACCAGACAAATCTATACAAAATGCAACACATGCTCCAGAAAGATGACACACTTTACATCATCCAGGTAGTGGGTACTTCAGTTAATTTGCAGGGAAAATGGTGTACAAAGAGACCACATGTGTAGACCAATTTGAGTGAAATCTTGATTCAACTGAAATCAAATGCAAAACATGCAATCCTGAGCAGACTCAGGACTTCAGCCTTTGTCTGAAGAAATGGCACATTTCTAATACAACTACCATAAAAGAAAAAACTCTGGGATGCTTTTCAAGGAATGTTAAGAAGCTTAAGCCTACCTTGATGAGCTTGATTCAAAATATAACAGGGATCACGTGTTGAGGCAAATGAGCTATCCCAGGACTGGACTCAGTCTTGGGCTCTCAGAAGGATGATGAGTTTGAATGTTCCAGTGAGAAAAGAGCAGCAAACAGCTCCCCCTTCTATCTCTGTAATGCACAGAGAGAAAACAAATAGTTATTTTTGTACTACCTCCCAAGGAAAGCAGTAGATGCTTTTTTATTTAGACTACATTGTTCAAGACTATCCACTTCACAGTGTTCCTGCTTTGGCGAGAAATCAGTCACTGCTTATCAACATTTGGACAATTCTGTCGGAATCTAATAATAGCCAGCAGTGGTGGGCAGCACAAAAGAAAAATCAGGTCGTGTGATTTTACCTAGCCAGCTAATTCTGAGCTCTGCAACAGTCAGCGGGAAGAACTTTTAAGTGGTGTGTGTGAATATGAACGTCAAAGATATCTGATCTACATGCAAACTGTAGCCTGACACACAAAAAACGTATAACCTTTAACTCCATGAAATACCTGTCAGCCAGCTGTGCTAGGGAAGAATCTACATGCAGTGCCTGTGATATGTTGATCCTGTTTTCAGGCCATCCAGGGTTTGTATCTTTTTTTCTTAAACATTAGAAAATGAATTGACTGCAACCACAGGATTCATGTAAAAGCAATGTATCTGATATGAGTGATACAGATAACACCACCTTTCATTGAAAGATCCCAGGGGTACTATGCATCTTATTCACAATAGTTCCAGTCCTGTAACATATTCTTGCTTAAATTTATACATAAGCTGCTCCACTGAAATCTAATCATATGCGTAAGCCCTCTCAGAATCAGGGACGAGTACTGCACAAGAATTATGCTTGTCTCTGCTGATAACAAAACTCTCTGTAGGGTGAAATACAAAAAGAAAGCCCATTAACTGTTTGAATTCCTTGAGGAGTTCCGGATGTCTGATCTGGGTTTTGTCCAGACCACAAGGACCATCATCCTACTCTGGCTGATAATACTACAAGTTATTTAATGACAAAAGAGAAGCAGGATTTTGTGCATCTGAGAGGCTGAATACTCTGCTGGAAAGGTCTGAGCTTTTAAATGAACTTTCTCAACTGGATGACTAATTCTTAGCAAAGCCAGAAAAAACCCCTACAATACAAATGAGGCATTAGAGTGGGAGAAAGAGTGCCTGATGTTCTGACAGATGCCATTTTTATACATCATCCCCAGTGACCTCAGAAACAGAAAACTATGTAATATGCCACCATGAAATTAAATAACCCCACCTTCCCCCAGACTGTTTTACTAACCTGCTGGGTCACAATGTCTGTAGAGGTGAAGCCAGAAGCAATATAGAACCTTTTATCTTAGTAAAGAAGAATAACTGCTCTTGTAAACATATAAATAATGAAAAAGCTTTGAATCCCATTCTTATACAGACTGTCAGATAGCACTGGTTGCCAAGTTGTGATTCCATAAAAAATACTTATCTAGAATGTGCCATAAATGTAAGAGCAGTCTAAACCTGATTGCATAGCCTGTCTCATCACACAATTGAGGTGTAGATCTGAATTTCACCAGACTCTAGAATTTGGGGTTTAGTCAACGTCTGCTATCAGCAGGAGAGGACAAATTTCAGAGTTAATTTTAAATGTTAGTGCTCTTTATGCTCAGATCTAGCAACTGCCACATGGAGTCAGACCAATGGTCCATCCTGCCGCTCTACTAGCCATGGTCTCTTGGCAGTATAGCTCCAATGTAAATAGTGAGGAGTGATGAAAAGCAAATTTCAGATATAACTGTCTCTGAACTTTGGGGAAGTTCCAAACCTGTATTTGGACTCAGAAGTGACTCTGTGCCAACATCCCACCAAAGCTAAACTTAGCCTGGGATTGGTATGGTGATTGCTTTGAGAAATTACCAAAATGCAGTTCTGCTTGCAATTTCTCTTGCAACAGCCTTCCTTACTGAGCTTCTAAAAAAATCATACTTCTAAATATACAAAATAATAAACACGTGATAGAAACATTACTAATGTGCATCCTTTTTCCCTTCCCATGCATACCCCTTACAACAGTTTGCGAGAAGCATGGAAATATTCTTGTGATTATTGTAACACACTATAGTGAAGGCAAGTCCTTTGCAGGGTGAATCCCATACAGCAAACTTGAGATGCAGCGTGCCCTTCTGTTCCGCTCACATGAAAGGAGGGGTGTTCTCACCCACCTTATAATTCAGTTCAGGTAGTGCCTCTTAAATAATACACACTCCCTTCTCAGAAGGCAGTCATTTATCAGTGTTATCAGATAACTGCTTATTTTGAGCTGTTAAGGGAAATACCATTGTCTGCCAAGTGTGGTAAAGCTCCTGCCTTCCGTACAAGTGGAATTGAGCAAATCAAAATCTGGGGGAAGAGATCAAACCTCTAACGGTGTTCAGGGGAAACTCTTTACTGTCTTGCCAGAACCAATGAAAGAGCCCGGACTGTGCCATTTGGCAGCTTAACCTCAGAGAAGTGCAAAGTAAAAAAATAATAAATATTTGAAACCCAAGTAAGTTCAAACACATACTACTGCCAAATCCTCTTCAGTTGGAATAAGTCTTAGATAACAAATCCAAGCTCTAGTTTTAGTCTGCATACACTACAAAAAACCCAACCCAACCTGTTGATGTGGAAATCTTTAAACAGCACTAAGTGAAAAATTGTATCAATAATTTACTGAAAGTCTAGACCCACTTTTATGTCACCGAGAGATATTTTAAAATACTGGGACTTAGGTGGTGAGAGAATAAATGGACCATAATTTAATTTCTCCACCTATCTAGTTGCGTTTCAGAAAATTAAACTGTCCTGTTTTACACTGATGGTTTTATGATCCTGTGTTTTCACAAACTCAAAAGTCTCCTGTGTCCTTGGAAGAAATGAAAGCAACACTTGCTCATCACCCAGCCAGTGACGTGGACACACTGAGCAAACACTCAAACCTGTTAGTGTTCTGCTGCAAGACTAGTGCCCTCTCCACGCAGGTACACATGCAGACATTCACAAAAGACATGGGACAGAGGTGCTACTCAGCTCAGGCCCAGCCTGGCAAACCAGGAGAAGCCTGAGCTGACCCCACACCTCTGGCTCATTCAGGGGGTCCCCTCAGCAGTCAGAAATCAGGCATCTGAAAGTCACCCTGGGTCTCCGGCCCCCTCTCCCAGCCTGATACAGCACACCTTGTAGAGAAGGTGTGTGCCAATTACAGAGGAAAGCTATCTGCTAGATGGGTCCCAAACCTGTAGCCCAAGAAGTCCCAAGGGTAATGGCCAACATGCTGGCTCCATCTTCAGCAACTCCACTCCCTGCTGGCACAATGCGGGACAATGGAGTCCCTACCTTCCCAGCACCTCTACTCCCAGTATTATCCTGTTCCTCCCCCTTTGTCTTGCTAGGGAAGGTGGGAGAAGCCAAGAGCTGGCAGCTTCCCACCAGAAAGACCCCAGTGTGCAAGGAGGCAGTACTGAACAAGTCTCAGAGGTCCAGGAAGCAGAAGCAGGTCCTTCCACCTCCAGCCCGAGGCTGGAAGACCCATGTCTCCCTGTGCTCTACCCTCGGAAACATTTACCCCATTCCACTTCGCCCAGCAGAGCCTGTTCTCTCAGTACTCTGTTGTGACACTTCCCACACGACCACGAGTGCCTTCAGAAGCCAGAGGGCAAGAGAGGATCAAGCCTGTCACAATTTTTTTTTTCCATCCTGCAAAGTCTTTTAAATTGTTCTGCATTTTAATAATCCACACCCCTGTCTTGTGCCCCACTTTCAGACTTGAATCCTTCCGATTCCTCCCATCAAATTGACAAGATGAAGGGTTCTTTTTCTTAAATATATCTTTTAACAAAACCTATATGGAATATGCTCAGTTGTGTCAGTGATCTGGAAAACGTGCTTTGTCTTTCTTCCAGAGAACATGCACATTTCAGATTTCCCTTAAGCTTTCATAATTATTTCTGATCTCGATGGTTTCACTTTGTCAGCCCAGCTGATACCATCCAGATGAGAGAAATGATTTGAGGGTGGATTTTTGTCTTGGAGGGAGCAGAGGAGAAAACCAGCAATAAAATTCTAGTAATTTCCCATTTCATTGTAAAGACATGTCATGGGTATTTGCATATTCTGGCTGTGAAGGAAACAGAGCTATAATCAGATGACATGGCAAGAAAGGCTTGAAATGCTATTCAAGACTTGAGGTGTAAGTGCTTATTAAACAGCAAACCTTTTGTATGAAGAATGCTCAAAGGAAAGCATCATATTAGCTACCTTGTTCAGTAACTTGAGCCTATTCTCACAAATACCATAAAGACTGGGATACTGAAAATAACAAGTTTATATGTGTGAAGTGTGTGTACACTACAGTGAATATGTAACTGACCTATTAGTTTAGCTTGCAATCCTGGCAGATAAAAGGCTAGTTCCTGTAGAGCTCACGGCATGCTGAGAGCTGCTTTCAGCATTTCATTCTGCCCCATCGCTGCATCCATCCGCTGGCCTCAGAATGGAAGGGAAGATGAGATAGGAATTATCAAGATACAGCTTGTAACGGCTGAGTCATAACACTAAACGCCTCGAACTCAACCTAACAGGGTCATTTAGGAGGTATGACTTGCTGTGACACCTGCTGAAGAAGAGAGGAAACTCTGGATACTTAACATTTTAGAATAAAACTCAGTTTCCCTTCAGCTGCGTTTAGTGTCTGAACAAACTCCAGGGCACAAATTCCAGTGCCAATTTAATATAGATGTCTATTTGCAAAGACCCATTAACGTTGTGCAAAACTGCTTAAAAAAAGGTTAAAGTCTTGGCAGAAAGCAGCAATAGCAACTATCGATTCAACTCTAGAAACTCTGCAGCACTTACCCTGAGACTCACCAGCCGAGGAAACATTGAAGTGTTGAGCAGAGTTTTAAGCAGACATCGACGCACAGAGCAGCCAGTGGCACAGAGGGACTGCAGGCACAGGCAGGTCAGCAGCCTGTCCCTGCCATCACCGCTGTGTCCCCTGCGGTGCCAACCGATGCAGTCTGTAGGGGCAAAGCTGCTGGCATCCCAGCTGACTGCTCTCCACTAAATCAAATCTGCTTATATACTTCCCTTAACTATATGCTTGTAATCCCTCTCTTGTAATTCCTTTGGATGTGAGGTTTAATTTTGACTGCTACTCCCTTTGTAAATACTTGGGCCCATTTAAATAAAAAAAAAGAAAAAAGGTGAAATAGAAAGAAAAGTAAGTGCCAAAAGGATTTTCTGCTCATTCATAACAGCAGTGGCTTTTGAAATGGGTTGGAAGAAACTCAGGAAAACCCTCCTAATTCAATTAAAAGTTATCCAGAAACAAACAAAAGCAAAAATGTGAACCTGGAGAGACACAGGCATTGTACAAGTTTTGATCAGTTGCTGGCCTTGATGGCCCAGGCTTACCTTTTATTACCTGCATATAGCATATAATAGAGATCTCCAAGTTCCTTCACTAAGATTAAGAGCAGACTTTATTTTAGAAGTTAATGAAACGCTTTGAGGGTATGATTTGGTATGAAATGCTTTTCATCTCCAAAAGATCTCAAAGCACTTTGCCATTCAAATGAAGTGATACAGATGGCTCGCACTGCTTAGCTGTAACCAGCTGAGGAATGGACTGCAAGAAACATTTAATAGTTCCCCTTTAACTCTACATAAATCTTTAGAAAAGTAATTGCAGGATACCTCTCTCAGTTGAAAGGGGAAGGGGTATGTGGGTGGAAAGAATTTAATTATCTGAGCTGCAATTTGACATGGGGAATGTATCACACTTTCTTATTGTATGATAACATTCAGCTGCTCTGAGTGGAGTTCTGCACACAGCATATACAGCAAGCAGTCTAAAGGGCTAGAGCCTGAAATTGCTACCTGTTCTGAAGAGATTCCTGCAGCAGGAAGGCTGGTTTGTAATTAACACAACTTAGCACACTTGAAATCCTTAATTATTTGAGGGGCATGGGAGGAACACTAGGGGCCTCAAACCCTTACCTGAAGAGCAGTTGAGATGGTACGAGAGCTGTGTGCCCTCAGTCTGCTCCCTGGCACTCCCATTGCAAAGCCACTAGTGAAACAGCTCCTTAATAGGAGTCATGAAATCTCAGACGTGGAGGACCCTGATCACTGAAGGGCTTTCAGAGAAGCAGAGGTAGGTTCTCAAGCTGAGGTGTAGCTGCTCCTTATCTGCTGCCTGGAGGTACCAACAGGTGTCACTACAAATTCACCAGCTATCTTAATTCCTTTTATATTTACTCCCCCCATGTCCCCCAAAGTCCTAACTGGAGACAGTGGCGGGCAGTGAGTTGAACCTGCAGTATTTATAGTGCTAGAATTGAAGAATAATGATGATGCAAAGGATCTTGAAAGATCACTAGGTTTAAGTTCCTGCCCCCAGACAGGCTTAACTACATCTTATAGTATTTTGGTGAAAATTAATCCAAACTGTTCTTAATGCCCTTCAGACCTGGTGAGAGAAGTCTCTCTCAGCGTCCTCACTGTCAAAAGGTGTTTCCTCCTCTCTAATCTGAATCTCGTTCCTGTCTGCTGTAAAAATGAGGATGTACATACTAAGTGTGTCCAGTTTGGACTAATGCTTTCTTTAGAAGATTGGAAGGAAGAGGTGTTGGCTGGCACTGCACTTATGGTAAGAGGCAAGAAAAAGCGGTGTTGGGAAAAGAAGGGAAGGCAGCTGAAGCATCAAGAAAAAAAAAAGGTTTTTCATGAGTGATATTTTGTAGAGTAAATGAATGCAGATTTGATGAGGAGCATAAGTAACATCCTGCAGGGTCAGCAGGGAAACCCTAATTAGGCAGGATGCCCTTCCTCAATATTAATTAGAGTTATATGCTTGATTGAATAGGTACAATTCTTCCTAATACTGCAGGAGGCCAACAGGAGGCCTGCAGCGTACAACCAACCCATTTCTCCCTCTCTCTAGCACATACAGACACATACCAGGTGTTGCTGTACGGGCTCTCTTATGCATATGCATCCTCATGCACGCATACAAACACGTAGTTATAACCCCTGGGACCCCTCCATCTGCTTCCTGTCCTTTCACAACAGATACTATTTATTTGATGCCCTGATTCAGAAGAAAGCAGGGTTGTAACACCCTCCTCTAGATGAGGAAGAGACTGTCTAGCGTGCCATGGTCAGTTGACAAAAGAAGGAAAACAGAGTAATGGGTGTATGCATGTTAATAGCTCACACCGTTTCATAACACACGTCTCCAAGCAGATGCCACAGGTTATTATGCAACTGAGGGTAGTGCTTCTGGGAGCACTCACAAAATACAACTTTTATCTCGTTGCTTCCAGCCCATGTTTGGTAATGTATAATGTTAACAGCATCCACACAGATGAACAAAGATTGGATGTGCACTGCGTATGCACGCCTGGTGAAATACACGTTTTGCTGCAAACTTGAGATATGTTAGAAAAGAAAGGAAGACCTTTGCCTCTTAAAAAAAGGCCCTAAAACACACGTACCAAGGTGCTACCTATAAGCAACAAAACCTCCTTGCTAGATAAGAAGAGCTGGCTACTTAAGGAGTTTCTGAGTGTCCCTTTAGGCAAGTAGCCTTCAGATTGATAGAAGATAGGTTATGAATATGGGGTGGCAGCTGCTTGACATGCAGCTGGCTCCATACAGCAAGGTTATGGCTTCATATGCCAAAAAACTTCAGTAATGCGACAGCTGTGATAAGCAGGAGACTCACTGTGTGATGGTACAGTTAACAACAGAATCCATTGTAAGTGGGGCCAACATTATCATAAAGATAGATGTCAGTGCGCTTAGGGAAAATAAGCAAGATATCAAAATTAATTTTTGGTGCATTTGGTTTCCTGTACACTTGTCACATTCTTCCATGTGCACTTTGTATGTGTTCCAGCCATACTCAGTTGCTCCACAAGGCACCTTTCAAATGTGCAGTGAGCTTATCCCATTTTATTGCCCATAGATTACAGACACACTCTTGCAGCTTAAAATGCACTAAGCATATTGTGAATACCATCCAAAAATTTGGTGAGAAAATGGAAAAACAAAGGATTTTTGAGGCACGTATACAACAAGACAAAACATCCGTGGAGGAGCTAAAACACAGCAGTGAGAAAATGAATCACTGATATTTTCCGAGGATAGTCACACATGGAGGGACTGCTACAACTACTTTGTTAGCTTTGGTTTTGTTCTTCAAACTTATGAAAATGAGAACAGTGCCCAACAGGAACAATTCTGCAAAACAGACCAACATAGTTTTGTAAGTAAATTCCATTTGTGAAGATGGCTTTAGGTGCATTGAAATAAATCATTGTTCTAGTTTATTGACAAATGTATGCAATATAACAGGCTTACAGTGGCTACAAAACTGAGAGATCTTACTATCTATAAAGAATTCCTCATTATGTGTCAATGTTAGGAAGTGCAGACAGGCATGTGAGCTGAGCAGAGGAAGGAAATCAAAGGAGCAGAGCTAAATATTCAAATGGTACAATTTGATAAAGGACATCAAGAAACATACAATCAAAAAACTGACCCACAGTCATTCCTGATACCAAGAACTGGTGGTGGTCATACATTTTTATTGTTGTTTTCCTAATGATAAAAATGCTGGCTTTTAATCTGAAGTTTAAACATTGCACTGTTCTCCACCACTTTTTCTAAATTTTCTATGGGAAGTGATTTTGTGATGCAGCTTGTATCACTTTATATAAAAATACTGAAAAATTGAAAAATCTATCTTATGAAATATCAAGCGGCTTTGCCAGCATACAAAGAAAACAATTTATTTGGAAAATGGGAAGTATTTTACTAGCATCTATCCATAATGCTTCATAAATAAAAATGCGTCATTTGACATATCATCAGTTTGTGTTAGTACACAGCGTCATGAACTAGAAAAAGCAATCCATAAAACTGAAAAAAAAAAATCTAAAAATAAGAAAGAATTCTAAAGTAAGTTTTACTAAAAGAAACCCCACCTTTTTGTAGTTTCTCTTTACTTTATTTCTCCAAAATAGATGAAAAATATGCATTTAAACTGCCAGCTTTTCACACATCAGCAGTTCTTAACTTTGGTTGGCTTTCTTAAACAAAACCATGAGAAATGAAGGAAGAACAGACTTTCATTTCTGTTTTACTTTTAAAAATGCAGTCTGTTGTGTCTCTTAGTATCAAATTCCTGAAAAGTAATCACCCTGTCACATGGCTTTCTATAAAATTACTCACAGAATTACATGGGCACAAATATCAATACATAAAGGATCTTAATTTTATGTTTGTGACACAAACATTTTCTAAAATAAATTTCTAAAATATGTTCTTACAGCTTTATACCCATGACCAATACTAAAAGTGCTGCTTTGGCATGACTAAGAAGGTTGCAGTGTATTGTTGTTAGCATATATGATCTAGTAATTGAATATCCTAAAGCATGTTGTGTATGGTAAGCTTTTAAGGGTGGACTAAATTCAGGGACATTTTGTATTCGTTCCAGTTAGAACTAGTGAGTGCATAATAATTTCAGATTACTTAAACCCAAGAAAACTGTATCATGTCCATCTTCTATATTTCAATAGATCAGAAAAAATATTAAGCCCCCCACCCCCCACCCCCCCGCAGACTTATATCTGTAAATATGCCCCTTGTAAAAGTAAACCAAGGATGCTGTAGTTACAGAATTGTCAGCTACCAACAGTTTTGGCCCACACTCTGTTTTTGGCTTGGCAGAAGTCAGTAGGAACCTGTTGTCTCTTAAAAAAACCTCCACACAGAAGGAAATATTCTCAGTCTAGCTCCTAACAGCCCTCAGTGTCAAAACCTGCCTTTAGTGGTAATCTGCATCAGTAGAGACAATAAACACTGAGCTAGGTCTGGGATGTAACAAGTTCATGAATCCCCAGGAGAAGTCCCTGAGGAGCAACAGCACTGAACCTCACTGGGAGCACAGTAAAGACAGCAGCTTTGCCCACTGCAGGCAGGATTTGACTGCTGCTTTGGCTCCTCGATGGGCTCTAAATTCTTGCAGGAAGCAGTTGCCCACGTAACGCTGCTCTCCAGGACCTTGGACAGCAGCTTCTCTCAGGCTGTGTTGAAATTAAATAGTAATAAAAAAGTAATCTCTGAAAGTGGATACCGGTTTGAGTTAGAAAAGCCCTTGCCAAAATATGCTTTCAGAGCAGGCACAGCACATAAATTATTGAAAAGCTTTGTTTCTATATAGTGTGCCAAGTTGGCAGAAATGCAAATTTAAAATTTAGAAGCGATTGCTAAGGAGCTGGGCAAGAAGAAGAAACTAGAAAGAGAGGAAGGAATTAATAGCGTTTATTTCTTTTAAAGAATAAATCTTGAGCTAGTTTTCTTTTTCATGGCAATCTTACATTATTTATCTGCCTTTCTAGGTCAGAAAATAGGAGTAAATTTTATATGTGACACTTTCTTGTAATCCAGTGGTACAAACCGGACTCTCACAGAATGCTGCAATATTTTACTCTGCTGTCCTGACACGTAGGGGGATGCATTTTAGAGTCCTTTGTGGTTCATGTGCTGATATTGTGCCTGGTGAGATCCTCGTGTCTTTTTGAGAAGGGGAACGTAAGAGAGCACAAAAATAATACAGGAGTAAAACTAAGTAACACACCCGCTATATCAAGAATATTAGAGATACTTCCCTAGGGAAAACTGGGCTGATTTTTCATCCTTTTTGGAGTCTGCCATCTTTTTCAAAGTCTCCGTTTAGCCACAGAACTTAAAGGAAAAGGCACTAAGGCTATCAGGACGCACTACAGTAAATTCTGACCCACTACTGGGAGAAAGGGGTGTGGAAGTGGGGCTGACAGCTGTAATTAAAAAAAAAAAGCCACTACACTTCTATAATAAAAAAAAAGCAACTGAGCAACATCTGACTGCTGCAGAGAAGTCATCTGATTAACATGAAAAAAATTTCCAAGAGACTTCACCTGCTACCCTCAATCCTTTGTTCTTCTTACTCCTTTCTATACAAAGAGAAATAAAAGTAGGCAGCATTTTCCACCTCGTAGGGAAATAACTTGTAGCTCAGACTTCAAGAGCTGGTAATGCTTTTGTACTTAAGAAGACCATAGCCAGATATCATTCTCATGCTTTATCACCATGTATCACAGCAACTTCTGCAAGGCTAAATCCAGGATGCTGGCCCTGAACAATTAATGACAGTTTTCTATGTGTTCACACTGTAAGCAGAATGTGGGAGAGCAAAACTTACATTAATGACATGCTACTGGTAGGTCATGAATATTAAGATATTTCTGCAACATCACACAAAAAAAGCCTATGGCGGCACCATGACCTCAATTCAGGTATGCAAGCCTGTGTCAAAAAAAAAAAAATAAAAAATTCCAAGCTCAGGTAACTCCTTTCACCACTGCCCAAGGAAGATTCATTTTCATCCTGATATAGAGTTTCACCACAGAAGGACAGCCATATTTTGAGCAAATTAAAGAGTAAGTTCTCACACAGGATTCAGATGTATAAATAGTTAGGGATATGGTTTTAATATAATTCTCAGTGCATACCAGCAAGACTTGCTGTCAGTACCCTGTACTACAGCTTCCTTCCCCATCTTTCCACTCTATGGATCCACTGAAGTGAGATAAATAAGTTCCTGGCACAGGCATGAAATATCTCTTGAATCCATTAGTGGCTATACCTGAAGAGTTTGCCAAGAGGTAAGTATTAGGCTAAAAGTAATAGCAGATGCTAAATCCAACATAGGATTCAGCTTGTGAGGCAAGTACTGTAGTGGCACTGTAGCAGTCTGACTTTAGATGAGGCAGAAACTTAACAGAAAAAGCAATTTGTCCATGAAACAGCCATTATTTACAAAGTTGCTTAAAGAAAGCTCTGTCAGTGAGGTCATCTGTGTTTGACCTCACCACAGCAGGTGTTCATATGGCAACAGATAGTATCAAGATTTTTTTGTTTTAACAAAAGGTAAGTCCATTTAGCTTTTAGATAGTAAGTATGAAGCCTCCAGCAATATATAGCAAGCTCCTTCACATGTCAGTTTAAGTATTTCTAAAATTCTGATCCTGTAAGGAGGGCAACAGGTCAGTATAGCACTTAAATAAATTAATAAATAAAATAGCAATAATCAAACAAGCTGCCTGGTTCCATGCTACCAGGACTGTGTGAATTACATGATTACCATGTCAAATGGAAGGAAGAATTAAAACTGGATCCACAAAATCCCCAGTGAAGAGCTGGCTGAAACCCAAACAGTTGTGAATTTTATGGCCTGAGGTTTATTCACCCAGTTACACTTTCAATTTTTGACACACGAACAGCAGAGCTTAAGAACGTGAGCCAGAAATGTTGGCATTACTGCGGCAGTTCGTCCTCTCTCCCCAGTTGCTCAAGTTCTGCTTGTCTTGATACAGACTGGAGAGAGCAACTCTGTCTCCCCTGTGCACCTGAAGAGACAGACAAGCAAAATATTAAACAGCTACAGATGCTGAAAGAACAGCAACTGTTCAGTCAGCTCTTCGGGTTTTTTTTTTCCCAAAGCCTTGCTTGTAGGACAAAACTGATGAGAATGTCTGATGATTATTTAAAAAAAAAACAACAACAAAGGAAATCTGTCTGATAGGAGCACGGCTAAAGCTTAATCTATTTATGTAACAAAGCAGAGGCAAACTGCTGTTAATATGCTAGAGAGGCATAGAAATTTCTGCTAATCTATCATCAGGGGACAAGCTGCTATTCTGGCACAGTGAGGGTTCACATCAAACTACCAGTCTGGCAACACTTTTTGCTCAAATCCCTCACATCCCCTGTTCTTCCTAAGGCAGGCACTCCTCACTGTTACCACTCCCAAACGGCTGACACACCAGAGCAGAGCATGTCCTATTTCCCTTTTTTCTTTCTTGAGTTGGAGCTACAGCACAAGACTTCTCCTTTGCAGTCAGTCAGTGCATGGGGCATGGTTTCATCACAGCAGGAGAAGCTTTTCCCTACCAGGCTGGGTGAGAAAGGGCATGGAAGAGCTATGTTGTTGGTAGGAGTTGGTGCTTATTGCTAGATTTACCTTGACAGGGCTCTCTTGTCCAGCCTTCCTCTACCTATGACCCACTTGGTAGTTGCCTTGTTTCATCCTATTCAAGTAGGCAATGCCAACAAAGCTTCACAGCACAGACTCAACATTCAGCAGGGAAAACGGCAAAGCTCTACAAGTTTCTGCCAATGGAGTGATACCACAGCACTTCTCTGTATAGAAGGACCAGCATTCTTTCCATGGGGAGACCACACCAAACTAAAGAAAACTCCTCCCTTTAAACACATCACGCTGAAAGTCTAGGCTTAACATGAAAGTTCATAAGGTGCCGAGGTTCCAGGTCACAACGTTCATTTTCCCCATGAGCTAAGCACCTTGGGAGAACACACACAGTTTTATTGCAATTCACAGATCTCCTTTGCTGATCACAAGAACAGAAAGGGAAAGAATAAGGGTTTCTTTCCCTATTACACTTAGACTGCCCCACACTGCAGGCACTGAGCTTGTTCCTCCCAACAGCAGTGTACTTCTTCAGTGCTGTTCCAATTAAACAGGCCAAAAAGAGTTACAGAAGTGCCATCCCCTAACCAGGTTTACCAGATGCAGTGAAACCTACCTAGGTGTCTGTCACTTCACAACACAGTCCCTGCATTACGGCTCCTCCAGAATGCAAGATAACAGCTAGCAGGAAGATCTAGATGCTTTCAATGCCATTTTTCAGGCCTAAGAGATGCAGAGGAGCTAGATGAGAGTCTACCCGGGTGTCTTGACAAAGATGTAGGCAAGAAAACTTTCCAAAGGACTGTTCTGTCAGTAGAAGTCAACACACCACAGGTCGTGATGAGAAAAGGAGAAAGGGAGAAGCCACAGAAGAACAAGCTATCACACAGACCGCAATAACTTTAACTTGGGGAATAAAATGGAGCCCCTCATCCCACCACAGGTTGCCCCCTTTGCATTTTCTTACCTTCATAGCCATGCTTTATAGGTGTGTTCCCTGGACACGTAGTAACTGTGTGACTGAATTAGCAACTGTGTGAAGTACACATTAAGGGATCTGATTGTCAGGTCATCTGCTGTGACTCCATGGCTGTTGAATGCAGTACAGCCAGGGAACATAGACAAATCCATGTTCTCCTAGAAAAGTTAAAGCACATCAGTAGCTTTTTTCCAGCATCATTTGCAGCTGACGTCCCCTGTCTAGGTGGTGCCATCTGTTAACTGTGTCACATCCATGATCTCTTGAAGGAGGCTAAAAGGACTAAACCATTTCAAAAGTAGAGTAATATTGATACTGGAAGGAGACCACTGCAGTGCACTGACATCCTATACCCAAGTGACTTCACTTTCAGAGCGATGGCAATGAGCAGTGGGGTTGCCATGCAACTGTTCAGCTTGGCAATCCCTCAACATGTTTCCAGTCTCATGATCTGCATTGTTCCAATAAGACATTTACCTGCGTTGCCCCTGCTGAACCACATTGTTAGATTTGATATGCTGCTCCACTTTTACAATGTGGTGCTGTGGGAGTACTTGAAAACAGTAGACAGCCACCAAATTCAAAGCAAGTGCTGCTCTGCACTTCTCCTGGGAGGAAGTGAATGGTTATCTCCCCTTCCGTTCTTCTCCTCTCCCTCCCACCAAGCTTTTTACTAAACACAGTTACATGCAGCATTTGACAACAGAGCTGATAAATTATGTGCTGCTTGAATTGAAAATGTGAAGGATAATAGGGATAAATATCAATGCATTCACAGATGACACAAACCCATTTCATCACTTTCAAGGCTTTTTGGTTTTACTAAGGGATGACTTGCATGAACTAATTCCTCAGTGCATTGTCTTAGAAAAAAAAATCTCTAGAAGAATAACGGACTATGCCTAAGAGGTGGCTGACAGAAAAGAGGAAAAAGAAAAACAATGAAAACCCCACAAACCCCAAAGGGAAACATTTTAGGGGCATGAAAATCTCTCAGCTGAGAAGTTTAGTTGAAAATTTTCCAGTTTCACTGAAACTGGAAATTGAGTCTGGCTTCCAGGTAACTACAATTTATTCCCATCTGACTAAGATTTATGTGCTGCCGGAAATACTTTCTTATGACTTATCCATAATAATTACAGGTGAACACTTCTGCAACAAGATGAGTCTTATTGTTGGCTTCCATTAAACACGGAAGTCAGTCATCTAAAAGCTGTGGCAGACTGCTGTCTCTTGTAGACACCATCACTTCCGAGGGAAATAGCAATTTGGGTAATCCATAACCCTTAGTTAAAAACTCTAATGTAGCTCTATTGTCATTCTCTGGTATTAAACCAGTAATTTTCCCAGAAATCCCTCCAGTGTAAAAAACAGACAGAAATCTCAATTTAGCTATAGATGTTGCCAGTGGAAAACTTCAGAGAACACATGCTAGCAGAGAGAATGCTCTGAGATCAAACCTCTGACTTCAAACTGAGGGGTGCAGAGGGTTTCATCACTGCTTTGAGCTTGGTTTAGAGTCCTCCACATTTTTTCCTCCATTTGTACGTGAAGAGCTCTGGACAGTACTCTGCAGGCTCTCACAGATGTCCTGTGCAATTCTCAGCTATTGTGTTGACCTTTGAAATTTAAAGCATCAAAGAGCAGCTTTCAGTTGCTAGCACTAGACACCGCCTGCACCTCTAAGAAATGGAACAACCTGCCTAAGCACTATATTGCATCGACAGGCCTGTAAGTTGTGACTTTTTAGGATACTCTCCACATGCAATCCACTGGGATACACATTCAGTACTGCTTTTAGAAAGTTAAACAGCCCAGGGAGGTGTCAATGGGATGCTGCCATCAGAAAAAGGAGACAGACTATGTGGCGGAAGGAAATGCAGATGTTTCTAAATGGCATAAGTTTGCATTTCCATTTTTTCGCCATGTCTGAAGTTCCTGCTTCCAACTGAGGTTCATGCTGTTCCAGTGTAATGTGGGGGGAACATGCACATAGCAGGGGATGGAAAGAGATGGGAAAAGAACCACAAAGTCACCCATCTTTCCTGAACCCTCTCGGATGGAAACGCACACTCTCTCCTCATGCTTCTCCTGCCCTCTCAACACAGACATTGCTGTTGTGCCTCTTAATCCCTCTCTAGGCTTTCTGATCTCCTGGTGTACTTGAGGGCCTCCCCATGTCTTTGGGGGCCTGCTGTGAATTCTGATACGATTTGCTGCCACCCCCCCCAGCTTTCGTCAGCTGCAGCAGCAGACCACACAACTCCTGAAAGAGAAGCTGCTCTTCGCTGCTAGTCACCCAGAGGCAGGAAAGCGATTGCAACTACAGAGAAGTTGCATACATTCATGTATTTTTAACAGGACTCGGATACAGGTGGGCTTTAGGCTATGGGCCATGGAGCCATTTCTGGTGCTAGCCCTTGCGGTTTGGGCTGCAAGTGGGAACATAGGACCAGTCAACAAGCAACTGCATCTCAGAATCCTTTTAAGGATGAGAATTGGGTTCAAAAGGAACCACCGTCACAAGTGCTTGATTTCACAGATACAACTAATCCTGTTGCACTGGCCGATTTCCTTTGGACTTCTTGGCCTTACTTGGCTGACTCTCCTCAGCAAGGAGGTACTGACTTACTGTTCGTCAGAGCCACGCAGCTGCAGCGCAGGACCCGAGGGTGGCCCCTCCTGGCACACAGTGGTCTGGCACTGGCACAGGTAACATCTGAAGAGCAACGGTAGAAAACCTGTCCTGTCAAAACTGCCCACAGTTATTCTTCAGGGCCCCACTTTCAAGATGAACAAAGCCAAAGCCACACAGCTAGGCCACTGCTCAGTGCGGCAGTGATCTATGCCATGATATTTGTAGCAACTCGGAACATAAGGCAGTGCAACTGGGGGACAGAGAGGAACTCTGTGTGCCTTGCTGAACAGCTCAGAGAAATGGGAGCTGAAACAAGAGCCAAGCCAAATGGTTCCTTTCTCTGCGACTCATATGACAAGCAAATATTTTGATGTCAGGAAAAGCTGATGTTTTGCTGCCTAGAGGCAACCAGTTGCTTTCTATTAACTTGTCATTTTGTATTGAGTCCTGTGCAAACTGGAACAAGACAGTTCCAGACATCGTGAAGAAAAAAGTGGAAGCATTGAAAAAAATTATATACCTATACTAGCTATGTGCTGATCCAAACTAAACTGTATTTACATCTTCGAGAGTGAAAAATTTATTGTTTGTATCATTTGTCACAAAAAAATACCATGAGGTATATTTATGGCATGAATTCTTTAATTTTGAATAAATGACAAATATTCTTAGTATTAGAGATGGAGCTGAGCTGCATAATAAGGCATTAAAGTGCACTTTTTGCCTGTTGACATCTCCTTTTAAGGATAGAAATTAAAATGTTGAAAATAGAAAGCATCAATATTCTTGAAGGTTATATCCAAATGGCTCAGTAACAGTATGTAAATAGAGAATTAATGTCATAATGTAGACAAACCGTCACATTTCTAGAGGAAAAAGCTTGGAAAGCAAATATGACATGTGTGTGTTTGTTCATTACTACTAAATTAGCACAGCACAATATTAAGGACCAACAGTAATGTTGAATATAAATTGAAGACTATGTTTGCAGGTGTATCACCAAAAAGCCTGTCCTCAGGAGATCTGCAGCTCAGCTGTGCAGACCAAGATCACCTGCCTGTGCCTCAGCAGTTGTATCTTAGGACTGCTGAAACTCCCAGTGCTGTTGTCATTGCACCAGATCACACAGCCCCTTGGATTTTGATTTTGCTTTTAATTTGTAAGCAAGATTTTTTTCCTTCTTCTGTATCATTCACAAAACCTTTGTATTACATAGCCATACCCTATGTGTTAAGGATTATTTAACCCTTATGCCATAATTACACTGCACAATATACTTTTGATATTTGTCTGATAAAGTGCTAAATAGAAATGACGGGAAACTATGTGACACAAGAATCCCCCCTCACTGTTTTGCACTAGCATTCACCATTGCATCAGACAATGCAGAAATAATCACAAAGGGTTAAAGAGAAACAAGCCACATGCCTCTCAAACATCTGAACAGACACTTATTTTCCAGACCCTACATGCAGCCAATTATCTGATTCACCTTGCTGGTCTGCTGTAGGATGTTTTGATGCCATTTAAACATTTTACCATAGCTGGCAGCAGCACGCTTCCAATGCCAGTGACCCCAGAAATAGCTATGGACAAAATACAGAGAAGTAAAGAATATTTTTGACTCTTATGAGTTAAGTAATATAGTCTGGCAGAGAGACGGTGATAGCACTTCAACAAGGAAGATCAGAACACAATTATGCATGGCCAGAAATCTCTTCAGTAATGATCCATCATGCTGTCCCTGGCTGCTTTACATGCAGAAAGATCATCTGCTTTAATCTTCCTAGTCTCCAGATCCACACAGAGCATCATATATTATGCAAAAAGGTACTCTGGGTGGCAGTATTGAGTTCACCATTGCAGCAGGCTTTATTGTAAGGGTTTGGGTTTTTTTGTGGTGTTCCCCCCCCTCCCAAGTCTACACTAGGCATCCCCTTTCAGAAAACTGTTTTAAAGCCTTTCTGTCCCGAAGGAGGGGGTTCTTGCTACTACCGTTTCTCCTTATATCGTGCAGCCTGCACACACACAGAGATCCTCGTTGCCCCACGCTCACATACACGCCTCTGCCCATCATTGCCTGTCTGCTGTGCTGCAGACCCGGTGAGATCCTTCAGTGCAGAAAAGCAACCAGCATGATGCAGATTTTTTAATTCCCTGCTGGTTGAATGATTTAATCAATTCACCCAACATGTCACTTGAATTTTTTATTTTTTTTTATTTTTTTAAAAAAATCAATCTCTAATGGACTCAGTGCATGTGTGGTAGAGAAAAGCAGTGTCCTTTAGCAGAATTCAGGAGGTTTTCACCACTGAACAAAATGCATTTTCTGCAGACAAGTATTCTTGACAACACTCTATGCTATACTCTACAGGGGGTGGGGCGGCAGGGGGAAGACAGTCTTGGGCTCATTACAGGCTTCTCTCTCACCCGGAGTTCTGTAGCTGCTGCTGCAGGAGGTCAGGAGGCAGAAGCCTGTCTGCTCCCAGCAGACTTGGGGACAGATCCTCACGTGGAGTAAATGGACACAGTTCCCTGGGAGTAAAAGGCATTGCACCGTGCTACACCGGTGAGCAGCTGGCCTAAGTTCTTGCTTCTTTTTCTTCTGAGCCACATAAATTTATTTGACATATCCCTAAAATTGCTTGTGAGAGCAGAGTGCAGCTTCATTTACTTCCACAGAGTTGCCCCAGATTTTCAAGGAGAGGAATCCATGCCCAGCTCCTCACTGGCTTGAATATTTTTTTGCCTGTACAGAATGGCTATGAACTCCCCCGTGTGTGTAAATGAAACAATCTACCTTTGCACCCACACAGGATAAATGGAAGTGACTTGCCAGGGGCCAAAAGCAGCGTGGAGCCGGGCTCAGAGCCATGCATGCTGAAACGCAGCCTCTGCCAGCCTTCCTACCTGCCTCCTTCAACAAGGACAGCTTGACTCAGGAGCTGATTTTTTTGTTGTTGTTGTTATATTAGCAGGGAGCTAAAGGCTCCTGAGAGACTGTTTATAGAAAGTGCTTTTGAATGTATGCTTCAGCATAGATAGCTCCCATTTAAAATTGAAGATGGACCTTTTATCAAAAGATGTGACAGGCTATCTTAAGGGTAACTGTCACAGGTGGAGGTATAAAAAGAAGAAAAAACCCTTTTCTTTATTGTTTCAGTTCTCTTGTAATTTTACCAAGCATTTAGAGGGTGAGATAATGTCAGATACATCTGTCTTTGGCATTTTTAGGTATGTATCACCTTGGAATCTAAGTGCTCAGGCAATATGTGATAACACCCTGAAATACTTCCATCTCCTCAAGTTTCTCTCTCATCTTTCTTTTATTTAATCTCAAATGAGTTCAAGTAACTTCTGATTTTGCATTTATCTAGATCTGAGGTACAGAAGAAAAGGTAGGCTTCTATAATTTAGCAATTGGTAATACCTTTACAAGTATAGTTCAAATCTCTAAGTCAGGATGAGCAACTGAATTAGGAACCAAGGAACCAAATGCTCATAATTTTCTGAGTATAAGAAAGCATTTCAAATGATCTCATCACTGTTACTTTTCTTGTGTATCCTCTGTTCATCAAAGGGAGTATCTGGAAGCCTAGCTGTCCTTAAAATTATACAGAATAATAAGTCCACCTGCACATAATGATCAAATGTCAGTATAAGATCACAACCAGAAGGGTTATTGTGCCACCACACGAGGAGGTGTCTGACTCCTATACTAAAAGAAAAATTAACAGGCCTCCCAGAACAAATTCACCCCCACCATGCCATAACATACCAAAACCCAGCAATGCTGCTGAGAGGCAGAAGAAAAGCTACTAGAGGATTAAGTTCCCTAGACCTGAAAACTCTGCCCCCAGGATGCTGCACAGCAGGACAGGCAAGAGCTTGTGCTTTAATAGAGACAGAGATCTCTGATGACTGTCATTCAAAAGGAGATCAGAGTATGTTCAGCTAGTGCTTTTCAGGTGAACACATGCAAGCTCTTCCAACTCACTAGAAGCTGTGCAGAGACTCAGTTGGATATATCATCTTAAATTTGGTGTTCTGCTAATACAACAGCACGGCTGCCAACTGGCTCAGAGCATGGGTCAAGCCTGCTCACATCAAACAGAAATGAAATAACTTAAAGCAGACAAGAAACAAATGTCCCAGATATGAACATGCCTTTGAAATCTGCAGTGTTTGAGTTTTAGACCTTAACTTGGCCTATCAAAACATAAATAACACTTGGTACCTTTGGTTTGGATCCAAACCATCCTAAAGTACACAGATTTTGAGCAGGATTTTGAAATGGAAGTCTCCTTTAGCAACTGAGTAAGCTAGATAACATATACATGTAATCATCAGGGCAGGGACACCACCAGGTGACTACCATAGGGCCTTTCCAGACATATTGACTGTGATTTTCTTCATCGCTGAATTCTACATTCCTCATTTTTTTGATTAGGTACAGCTGTTACTGCACAATTTGTCTGGCTTTATCATCCCTTCTGTGTTTGATAAAATGGCTGCCCTGCAGAAAGCATATAAAAAGTAACATATTTGTGATGCTGATAACGTCTTTATTTGAAAATCAGCCTCTAGCCAAAGAAGTGCTGGTCTCTAGTAAGTTTTAAACCTCAGTGATTTATTTCCATCTCTTGCCTAAAGCATTTAGCCTTGCTTTATTTGCAGGACAAAGGCTTCAGTAAACTCTTGAGGAGTACCCTGGGTGAGGAAATGAGAAGAAACTCACTTCTTCAGAGTCTCCAGTTCAGGTGCACTGCTGTTTCCCTCTTCCCTTTTCCCAGGGACCACATCTGCTTATGGGCTAACTCGGTCCCTACCTTCTGGGCAGAGCACTTAGCAGTGTTACACCTGCGTAACAACAGGGTATGAGCAAAACCTAAGACTGTAGTTCCAGACCTAATCTTCCTCAAAAAAAAAAAAAGAAAAAAATAAAAAAAATACTGAACACCACCTTCTGCACAGAGGAGGCAAATGTTTTAGTTTTCAAAGAAAATGAAAATTCCACAAAGTGATTTGAATTTGCCCCTCCAGATCTCCGAGAACAGCCAACTCATGTGACACCCAGTGTCACAGGACAGACGCAAAGCACTGGCTGAACCAGGGAGCTGGAAAGGAGAGTCGAAGAGCTTTAACCCCAAACAATCAATGCAGATGACTGTTTCTGCCATTAAACTCAGTAACAATGTGCAACAGCAAAAGCTGAAGTTCATTTTAGGTCAGTTATGAATATAGCATGAAACAGAAGTACGTTTGGATGTACTATACAAAAGGGAAAGTAGAGATACTTAAGTGGGTATGCCTGTTCTCTCCCTGTATAAATGATACATCATAAGATCCAAGTTTCAATGTTCAAAGAGAAAGAGGTAATTCTTTTAAAAGATGTTAGACGGTACTAAACCAGAAACCTAGTCCATCTCAAAACTTCAAGTGTTTCTCCCCAAGGAGACAAACATAAAAAACTCAAGGAGAGTGCAGTAAACACCCCTCAGAATGAGCAGAAAGCCACGCTATTACTAAGAGAGTGAAAAGCCATACTTAATATAATGTGCAAACTTAAAAATTACAAGGCACTGGGCTGATGCGTGAGCCTTCCTCCCCGCCCCAAGGAGGGGCTGTCCCCATTTTTGTTCTCTCAAACACAGTAAAGAACTGCGAAATCCCACCGATGTTTGCCTGTGGCACACTGCGTCCTTAGCTGGTGTGACAACTCACATGGCAAAATCCCTAAGGTGGACAAAGGGTTACTGCAGTAATGTGCATGTTTGTATTATACTTGGCTTAATATGGGCCATGTTCTTTGGCTTGAGAAAAAGAAGTAATGGATTAAAAAAGGCAAGCATATTGATAAAGCACTTCATTTACCCCAAGCCTCACTGTATTCACTCAAGGCCCAGACTAGCATGTTGCCACCTTTCAGTCAGTTCTCATCACAGAGTGTATTAAGTATACACTACCTTAGATATTTCATCAGCACTTAACTGGGAAAACACTTCCATCATGATATGGAAGAATCACAAGCTGAGTGCTATTAAGAACTCTGGTCAACATGGAGCACATGATGGTGTGTCCAGTTTCACAAGAAGTAAAAAGTAGGCATTACACGCCTGAAGCCTGATATCAGCCTTCATTTTACTATTCCATACATTTATGATTTAATTGAGGTACTTCTCCTTTAGCGGCTAGGGCAAGTGAGATCATAACAAGCCTAGACAATACCAGGAGATTAGTAACCTTTGCATCTGCCCAGACACCAGTACAGGTCATATGTACAGTGAAAAAACAAAACAGGCAGCAAGACTTGTTCTGTTCAACTGAATGAAGGATTGGATCCATTATGCTTCTGGTGTTTACCTAGCTAGATCGCATGTATATGATATTTTACACACTATCTGGTTCACCACTTGGAAGCTGCTCTCCTCTAGGAAAAAAGTATCTTCTCTGTCTTACACTATTTGTACTGATGGGGTCAGATGTTAAAACACTCATGCTGGAGTGCTGCCTGCTTGACGTACATTCTTTATGGATACCATCTTTCCAACAGCCAGGGCTCGATAAAGGTCAGTTGACCTTCCCGAGAATAGTTCAAGCAGCAGAGGTAGCAAAGAGAAACAAACCCACACAAATTCACAATTCTTTTACTAGAGTCATTTGTCAGGACATACAATACTGTTTGTTGGGAGGAAACGCTTCCCCTGCAAAAGCTCTCAAAGCTCTAGGAAACCACTGTTCTGGCAGGGAAGGTTGTTTACAAAGCATTACTACCAAGCAAGGATTGCATAGGGATGTAAGGATGTACATATGAAATCTGCTTCCTACCTGAAGCGGAACAAGAACCTGAGGAGAACGACTGTGTGAGTTTAGCTCTCAATAACAGAAGAGAGGTGCAGCTTGCTCAGTGCTCTGGAGACAAAGCCAGTCTTCTCTGCATACACCTGTCCAGAGCCGGCCAAGATCAGTGCAGAGACTCCCATTGACTGTGGGAGGCTGTAACCCATGGATCCAAATGAACATCGCACTTCAAGAGATGCATCATTTAATGTTTTACTGCAATATAAACAGTAAAATAAAAAGCACTAACAGAGTAAGTTAATTCTACTTTTAGAAACAATTGCTTTCATGCAACATCAATTACCCATACCTGAAAGCTTCAAGTGCTGTTTGGGTGCATACCTAGTGTCTGTATACTAATGGTAATTTAATTCCCTCAGTGTGGCATTTGGATATCTTACTGAAGCACCCAGTTTTCAAGAGAGCTTACTATCTGCTGAGGACAATGCGCCTCTTATATAAGCAGAATTTTTTTGTAAAAGAAGTCTTGCTTTTTCTGCAGAGATTCACATGCCCATGTACACAAAGATCCAACCACATTATGGATGAGGAAGGCAAAGGGATGTACAGCTGTGGCACCACATCTGGGTACACATGCTGCAACAGACACATAAAAGGAGGGAGGAAAGCCCTCAAACTTTCTAGAATCTGCCCTGAACTAGCAAGAGCATTCTATCCAGAGTTAGAGATTCCATGTACAAGCCTAGCTAGGCAATGACACAAAGAAGTATCTAGGATACAGGAGTACCTAGGAAAAAATCAGAAGCATTTACTAATTGCCAGCTAGACATGCAGGAGGCATGGCAGGGTCTTTCTTATTTGAGTCATCTCTCGATCATCTCACACCATCTTTCTAGCTTTTTTGGTGGAAAAGCTAAACTAGCTAAACTACAGTTTGGTCACTGAAGGGTGACAGAAGCCCAAACTATCATAATAGGCAAACATGCATTACAACAACTACAATAGCAAAAGACCACAATAATTGTTATTGCTATCATTATCACACAAAGTTGAGCACTCCGCCAGCATGGCAACAAAAAGTACGTTCTTTACAGGGCATTCTGTATGAAATCCTCACTGTGTTTTTCTTTTTCCATGTATGCCAGTAGAAACTCAATAATGGTTTCAGTTAACAGCCTGTTGATTTGGGAGGGCAAAGCCTTAAAAACCTCCTTCCCATTTTGCCATATCCATTGGGACCAGGTTTCACTCTGTTCCAAACAACAAAGCACAATGGAGCATTTGTAAATGTACGCTATCTTTTGTAAATAAATCTGACAGCATTAGAGATAAATCCACAGTCCCTTGAGGGTGAGATCAGTGCACAGTTGCATGCTTGTATGAGTGTACACCTACCATTAGTCTGAAAAGTCGGAACCTACTGACATAATGGGTAGTTGTGATCAAGGCAGAATAAAGCTTTCTACCCAGTTCCTAAATTTTTCTGTCACCATTAATCATCTCTGTTTGGAACAATGTTTCTTGTTTACTAGCAAACAACTGCCTGTAGACAGGCTAAATATTTCTCTATCAATGCTACAGTACACTCATATCAGGATTCAAACCTGAACTGCCAGAGAGAGAGATGCTCTTTCTCCCTTCTCTCTGCCACAAACTCAATGTGCCTTCTGTAAAGCTGTCTTTTCCTGACATAGACCAGCGGGTCTTGTCTGACTAAGGACCCTGTCCTAAGGGTCTCCCATTTCCTTTACACAGGCTTGAATTGAGCCCCCTGCCCAACACTGGGCAAGCACAATTAATCAGCATCACTAGGGGTTGCAACACCCGCTAAGGTGCACTGCCAAGGTCACAGCCCTGCTGCGCATCCTGATGTGGAGCGAGAAAAGCACAGGGTGTTACTCTGGTGAAAGCCAGAGATTTGAAACTCTGCTTCTTGCAGGTGTTGTGCTGAAGGTATTTATCTTCCTGCTTTCACTGAACTGCGCTGATAAACAACACACCTTAGAGAGCTGGAGGAGGACAGCAGAAGACTAAAACTGAAACAGAGTACAGCTGATGTTATAACGGCAGCTCTCTGGCAGCTGCCTTCAGAGGTTAATTACCTTTCTAAAGAGTAACAATTCATCTTTTCACCCATACCATAATATCCTGCAATGCTAATTCTCATTTTGAAGACAGGAAAACTAATGACAGGGAAAAGATTTAATATATGTAACTCAAAAGAAAGAATAAATTTGCCATAACGGGGTACTAGACTGCATCAATAAAAACTCATACCAAAAGATCACAACTCAGAGTATTCCCAGAACATAAATATTTTCTAGGATACACCATCATTAGCAAAACCCATCAAGCTTTTGTTCCAATAAACAGCATCTGCCAGGAGCACCTTCTCTGAAACAGACAATATTAGACAAAATTTAGCCTCTCATTTATTAAAGAGGCAGACTTCTGGGCTGGTGTCTCAGGAGTCTTCTGAAAGCTTTAAAAAACAAAAAGAGGCCTTTTGAAAGAGGCTCATCTCATTTGATGCAAGACTTTCCATCTTGAATACTCTAACAGGTGTTATGATAGCACTAATGTTCTGGACATGCTGAATATCATTTGACAAAAAGCACCCTTACTCCCAAATCCTCCAGCTATACTAAGCAACTACATAGCCACCTTCCTGTCTTAGCAACAGAAAGTAACTCTCATTTTATTGCTGTAAAAGAAAGCAAATGAATTGAGGAAAACCAGCTGTGAAGGACTCATGTATGCAGACTTTGGTGTAGGAGCAACATACCCTATCCACATCCTAGCTTAGCAGTGAGTAAAGGCCAGCCCTAGCCAGATCCTTGGGCTCCTGACAGAGTCTGCCTCCAGGAGAGAGGAAAAAAGGCACATAGAAAAATCTCTTCCTCCCTTCCTGTGAGATGCACAGGAACAAGCAAAGAGCAAGTAGATAACCCAGGGTAACTGCTACTCTTGGCAGGGGCTGAACCAGTGATCCCAAAAATGCAGGGTTCCTTCTCTCATGACCAGTTCCATAAGTTACTTAATTTTGTACTCATTGCCTGATTAAAACACCCATTAGCTTCTCTTCTGCTCACCCTCACCCCAACTCTATTTGGTGGTGTTAAAAAAAAAAGCTAGCAGCCAAAACATAATGCACATCATGACACGAGGTTTCCTCAAGTCAAACATAGGCAGAATGATACCAGGTTTTCCCCCAAGCTTGTGTTTTTTTCCTCACTGCGCTGCTTTTGTGCTGTATAGCTCCATGGCTAAAGGGCATTGGTGTGTTTATCTTAGAATGGTTTGGAAGGGACCTTAAAGATCACCTAGTTCTAACCCCCTCCCCCCATGGGCAGGGACACCTTCCACAGACCAGGTTGCTCAAAGCCCCATCTAACCTGGCCTTGAACACTGCCAGGGATGGGGCATCCACAACTTCTCTGGGCAACCTGTTCCAGTGCCTCATCACCCTCACAGTGAAGAACGTCTGCCTTACATCTAACCTAAATCTACCCTCTTTCAGTTTAAAGCCATTAGCCCCTGTCCTATCACTACATGACCTTGTAAAAGCTCCCTCTCTGGCTTTCCTGTAGGCCCCCTTTAGGTACTGAAAGGCTGCTATAAGGTCTCCCCAGAGCCTCTTCTCCAGGCTGAACAACCCCAACTCTCTCAGCCTGTCTGCATAGGAGAGGTGCTCCAGCCCTCTGACCATCTTTGTGGCCCTCCTCTGGACTCGCTCCAGCAGGTCCATGTCCTTCTTATGTTGGGAGCCCCAGAGCTGAAGGCAGTACTCCAGGTGGGGTATCACGAGAGCAGAATAGAGGGGGAGAATCACCTCCCTCGACCTGCTGGTCACACTTCTTTTGATGCAGCCCAGGATACAGTTGGCTTTCTGGGCTGCAAACACACATTGCCAGGTCATGTTGAGCTTATCAACCAACACCCCCAAGTCCTTCTCCTCAGGGCTGTTCTTAATGCCTTCATCACCCAGCCTGTATTGATACCGGGGGTTGCCCCGACCCAGGTGTAGGACTTGCACTTGGCTTTCTGGAACTTCATGAGGTTCACATGGGCCCGCCTGTCAAGGTCCCTCTGGATGGCATCCCTTACCTCCAGCATGTTGACCGCACCACACAGCTGGGTGTTGTTGGCAAACTTGCTGGGGGTGCACTCAATTCCACTGCCCATGTCGCTGACAAAGATGTTAAACAGTGCCAGTCCCAATACCAACCCTTCAGGAACGCCACTTGTCACTGGACTCCACTTGGACATCAAGCCGTTGACCACAACTGTTTGAGTGCAACCATCCAGCCAATTCCTTATCCACTGAGTGGTCCATCCGTCACATCCATGTCTCTCCAGTTTAGAGACAAGGATGTCATGTGGGGACATGACATGACAAATGCTTTGCACGAGTCCAGGTAGATGACATCAGCTGCTCTTCCCTTATCCACCAACACTGTAACCCAATCATAGAAGGCCATCAAATTTGTCAAGCACGATTTGCCCTTAGTGAAGCTATGTTGGCTGTCACTAATCACCTCCTCATTTTCCATGTGCCTTAGCATAGTTTCTAGGAGGATCCGCTCCATGATCTTGCTGGGCAGAGAGGTGAGACTGACTGGCCTGTAGTTCCCCGGGTCTTCCTTTTTTAAAAACGGAGGTTACGTTTCCCCTTTTCCAGTCAGTGGGAACTTCCCCGGACTGCCACAGCTTCTCAAATATGATGGACAGTGGCTCAGTCACTTCATCTGCCAGTTCCCTCAGGACCCACGGATGCATCTCATCAGGTCCCATGGACTTGTGCACCTTCAGGTTCCTTAGACAGTCTCGAGCCTGATCTTCTCTTACAGTGGGAGGTTCTTCATTGTCCTAGTCCCTGCCTTTGCTTTCTGTGACTTGGGCAGTATGGCAGGAGCACTTGCCGATGAAGACTGAGGCAAAAAAGTTGTTGAGTACCTCAGCTTTCTCCATATCCCAGGTAAGCAGCTCTCCCATTTCCTTCTGGAGAGTCTTCCTATTATAATTTTTTTTTTTTTAATGTTTTTAAAGAGGCAGCTGAAAGATGAAGTCATCCTTAGAGCACCTTTAAATACTTTTTTCAACTAACTCTAGCCATGCTGAAATAGCCATTGCAATACCACAAGCAGACTGCTTTACCTTTTCAGATGCTGGAGTGGCAGGAGCGAAATGTCCTCTAACTTACTGCTGAAAATGATAGAAAAGTCAATGCAAACTTAGTGAAGAGAAGGCAGTCCCATTACAAGAAAGTCATTTTCAGGCTCTCCTGTGGTACTAACTTCCAGAAAGCAAGAAACAGGATGTGGTGGGTAATGCCCTGACAATTGAAAAATGTTATGTCAAATATTCCCATTAGAAATTTATTTTAAATTAAGTGTGATATATGTAGAGAAGCTGGAAAGACCTGGTGTCATATCCAAGTACTTCCCTGGATTTTCACAGTGAGCAGGTTAAGGCCAGACCTGTAACCCTGAGACAACTGTGAGAAATGAGACAAAAAAAGCAAAAGCCGAACAATTCAGCAGTGCCTATTGATTTTCTCTGCCTCAGGATTTGTTGGTCCCTGCCAGAGGGACGTCAGCAGCGCCAGCCGATGGCAGTGCTATCCCGTCAGCGTTACCCCAATGCGTCTCTGACCTGCTGCTTCTGCATGCCTGGACCTGGGTGACCAGATCACATCAGAGCCAACAGCACTGTGAAGAACAAAATCCAAACTCTCCAGATTTTGTAGTAACTAAGAAAGCTGATGCACAGCTCATGTCTTTGCAAGATGCTTTTCTCTGCAATTTTCTTCCCTAAGCTTTAGGTGCCTGCACCGCTCAGAAGGACATTTCAGCCTCAGCACAGCAGCAAAGCTTGCCTTGGATGCTGCTTTCATAACATTTCAAGATGGTCTGACTTCCTTCATGGACGTGTGAATCAAGAGGCCTCCTTTCTGAGGCACAGGGAAACATCAGCAGAGACTTCTCCAGGATTAATTCTTTCTGATCTTGCACACACTCCAAAGATAACAGATAGGAGCTTTCATCCAGCTCTGCAAATGGATTAGCAAGCAGCAGTTCCTGAGTATTTTAAATTCAAATGATATTGAACTCAGGTTAAACTCACTGCTACAGAAAAGGCAATAATGTTTTCCCATCTTGATTTTTCCTTCCTCTCATCTCATTCCTCTCCTACAGCTGCTGCAGGGATACTGACTGCAGTTGGCAGTATAACCTTACTTATGACATGCTCAGGAACAGATGTTTTTCTTCACATCTACCCCTCCTCTCCTACCTTTGGAGCAGAATAATGAGATACTCTGCAGCTCTGGTTCAGAGCATGGTTATTAAACAGCTAGGGAAAATGATGCTGGTGTGGCAAACTGTGTATCGCTGAATCACTGCAAAACACGGTGATGAGAAAATAGATCTGCTTTGAAGGAGAAAAATGACCTGTTTTCAGTCAAGAGCTCTTTCCCGTTAACCAGCCCAGCCCATCAGCAAAGTATTAGACAGTGTACACAGCAATTTGTAGGCTGCATAGAGGGCAACAGTTTGTGCCTAGAAGCTGTCACATACCTCCCTGGGTGGATGTATCTACCTAAGGGCCATTCACATGATGAAGAATTTATGAGCTGTGATTATTAGGGATTTGTTGTTCTTTTTTTTCCTGCTATGCTTTAGAGCAATGGAGCAAAATAATACAGAGTTTTCCCACAGTTTCCCCTGTGCAGGATGTTGATTAAAGCCCTGTAGCTCAGAGAAAGTCTTCCCAGGTCCTTACTGTATGCCCATTCTTCACAGGCAGAGCACCACTTTCCAGAGACACTGGCTAATTGCTTTGCTCTGAAGATTATTTTGCGTTCCATAGAAAAATACTGCATCAAAGGGAGGGAAAGGCTGACTTGCATAAGCCCCTACATATCTAGCCTGACCACACAAACTTTTGGGAAACATCTTATGTCTCCATCTCTGCTGTGAAAGGAAATCAATCACCTGCAGTAGCACCTTTTAGGTAGTTTTATGAGGTTCCGCAACATAGGAGATTTCATTTTCTTGGGTGAAGGGTCTCCTGATGAAAGCTGTCTTAGCAGAACCTCCGTGATGCCCCTTGCATGAAGCAAGCAGGAAATGGTGGGCTCCTGCTTCCTCACCACGATCACCTAGCAGGGAAGCTTGAGAAGCCCATGAGCAGAAAAACATGGACCTTCCCATTCCTAGCATGCTGGCTGTGTCATTACTGCCAGGGAAAGCTGCTCAATGATGACATAGCATATGGGACCACAGGGCTTTTCCAATTCTCACCCCTTCATGATGGACAGCCACAGACCTAGGTCCTTGTGTCCTGTGGCCCAGGACTGTACTACTGACTGTAGCTTCTCTGGTCCCTAGGACTATCCAGGAGGGCAGGAAGGGAAGCTTGAAGAGCAAGTTTTAAACTTGAGTGAAGTAAGCAAATTAATTGGAAGATTTTTATCCCCACTCTCTTTCCTGCGACACCAATACGCAACACAAAGAAGGATGTAGATGCAGGATGCTGGCATCAGTATGTCGTGTCTCTCTCACCTATTGTGGTCTCTATCACTGTATTTTCAAGGTGCCTCCTAACTATATGCACCTTCCCACCTGTAAGATAAGGGCAGCTCTGATAACAATAAGTGAGTTGTTAAATGCCACACGGGCGGTCTGCATTACAGTCATGCTTTAGCCCCAAGACCATCTTTCCTTTCTGCATTTAAAACATGAGCTGAATAGACTAAGTCTGCCTGTATCCTAGACAACAGCTTCAATAGACTACAGCTGCAGGCAGGAAAAGGCAGGGAGAGATGAAGCATAACTCAGACCTGTACCTAACTTAAAATGGATTTGGGCCAGCTCTCCTCTGCCTAAGCCTTATCCAGTGCCTAATCAATCTGGGAGCATTTCTTTATTGGTTCATATATGGGTCTTTTATGCAACCCGCCAAGAACACCAGGCTATGTATCTCAGTTTAGGAGATTATAAATAAATAGAAGTGCCTCATTCTGCTCTTTCAGGTAGAAAAAAAAAAAATAGAGAAGTAAGAATTAGTACTGTGCTGTGACAAGTTAGAAGCAAAAAGGAGTGCCTCCAAAACTAATTCCAAACAAAACCCTAAAACTCATTCTTAACCTAATAATTCAAAGAACATAAATTATCCTTTTTCCTTATCCCCACATTAACCACTAGACGCAAGGTTTATTTTGCAAGTTTCGTTTTTGTTTTCCTAGCATCTATATACACTGCAGTTATATTCTTCAGATGTTCTGTATGAGACTAAAAATGTGTGTTTCTCTAAGAACAGAGATCTTCACATGATTGCTTGACTCCAAGAATAAAGTTTAAGGAAAATTCTAAGCCATGGAATAGAATCAAAGGAAAAGAACCACTGCTTTAGAATGGTCATTATAAGAGATGAACTTGGAGATCTGAAAGCAGAATCACTTCATAAATATGAACTTCTATTTAAGACATCCTCAAGGAAAAACCTAGGATATAGAACAAAAAGGCAACATTATTCTTCATTTGGAAGGAAAAACAGAAAAAAAAATTCCAAAGTACTCCATAGACTGACTCATTTGAGCTGGTGTGGTAAAGGAGCTAAGTGTCACTGGAGTCATTTTACATTTGGACAGCATAACAGTCAATGGACAGACAGAAGTCTCCATAAAGGAGAAGTGTCAGAAACAAAAGGCAACTTTTCATCCCTTCCTATAACCATTAAGAGAAACCCACTCTTCACTCGTCCTCTCCTTTGATTATTTTAGAAGGTGATAGGCTATAATGTCAAGTTTTTTTTCCAGATGTCCATTTCATCACATTTATTATATTATTCAGTTATGTCCCTTATATATTCCCCGCCCCCCCCCCCCCCCCCCCCCCGTAATGGGCACTGGTTGGGTTGTATTCTGTTGTTTAATAGCATATCGATTAAGGAGCCAACCATTCTCTCACCTTCATTTTCTTTCTCACATACCTTAATCTAGATTCAGTGTGTGGGAGTGTAAATAAGTGCTACTACTCCTTTGATAATCAGCAATTTGTTACCGCATTAGAAGCCACAGAAGGCATATTATTGGATTACAAGGTAGATGCAATGGAGAGCTATAAAAGGAAAGTAAACAATATGAACTTTCTTTTCAAACTCTATTATTAATTTGAGGAGTGAGGGAGGCAGACCACTTGAAGCTGCCAAAACAGAAGGGAGACTAATAGATTTGCTGAAACACATTTAGACATGAGGAAGAACAACACAGAAAAATGCAGGATGTCAGATGACCGGGGTGGGCGGGAGATCAAACAAACAAAAAAAACAACCCCCAAAAACCCAAACACGAAACCTCCAGTTACCAGAACAATAAGCTGGGCTCATAGATTTGCTGCAAAGAAGGTGCAGAGGCAGAACTGTATCTGGTCTAACATGCTTCTACGCCGAAGCCATCTGGGGAGCTGCATGCAGCACCAAGTCAGAAAAGGGAACTTCTAGGTTTCTGGTTTAGAGGCTGTAAATGGCACCTAACTCCATGTTGTGCTGAACAGCCCAGGTGGAAGTAAATGCACACTTCATCTGAAATGCTTTTAATTTGGCAGCCCCCCTCTGCCAGTGCCAGAGTGAAGATCAGAGTTACTTTGTGTCCTGATTTCAGCTGGAACAAAGTTAATTTTCTTCTTAGTACCTGGTATAGTGCTGTGTTTTGGATTTAGGATGAGAATAATGTTGATAACACACTGACATTTCAGTGGTTGCTAAGCAGTGTTTATACTAAGTCAAGGACTTTTCAGCTTCTCCTACTGCCCTGCCAGCAGAGGCTGGGAGTGCACAAGAAACTGAGAGGGGACACAGCCAGGACAGCTGACCCAAATGAGCCAAAGGGGTATTCCGTACCATGGGACGTCATGCCCAGTATATGAACTGGGGGGAGTGGCCAGGGGGCACTGCGGCTCAGGGATGGGGTGGGCATTAGTCAGCGGGTGGTGAGCAATTGCATTGTGCATCACTTATTTTGTATATTCTATTATGATTCTCCCTTCCTTTTCTGTCCTATTAAACTGTCTTTATCTCAACCTATGACATTTTGGGGTTTTTTGCTGATTCTTTCCCCCATCCCACTGAGGTGGGGGAAAGAGCGAGCGGCTGCATGGTGCTTAATTGCCAGTTGGGGTTAAACTATGACACTGCTAGTTCATGAGGTCCTTCCTATGGGAAGGAAGAATTCCAGATGATCCGTTCTGGGTGTTACTTGCTCATTATTTTACATGTGATTCTTCTGCAAGGAGGGCAATTCTAACCTTACAAACACAACTGTTGTCAGCTTGAGTGTCTGCTGAGGGTGCAATACAATGTTGTGTTACTCTGGGTTCTGCCATGTAACTTGGCTTGCTATCACAAAGGCAGCGTTCAGAGTACTCTTTTGTAACAAGGCAGTTGCTTGCACTGCACCTAAAAACCTTAATGCTGTAATGAAGTGGGAGACAAAGAAATACTTGGCCCTAGTGCTCAGTTGAGCTAGACACTGTATTTTTTCCTTAATGTCAGAACCAGCATTCACATTTGTCTAGCCCTACCTGTAGGTGCCAGACTCTTAACTAAACTTTGACCAAACTCTCTGTCATTTTAAGTTGAACAATGATCTTAAATCATCAGCTGCCCCAATGAACTGTGTACAAATTCAGACATGCTTTGTAAATGGTAGCTTTGTGACAACAGCTCCTCTCTTGCCTTTCTTTTTGACTGTTCACATGACAAGGTCCACTTCGCTGAGGGTGAGGGTTTCACAGAAATACATGCACCTGTCATTTAAAAATCCTGCTATGTGGACAGAGTTGGACTTTAACACCAGCTCTAAAAGTCAAGTTACACCACGTGCTGCTCCAGGCAAGCTTAAATCATCAGCCTTGCATAAAGCAGATGTGAAAGAGGAAGCCCTTGCAGTGCTGGCCCAGACCCAGGCCTCCTCCTTCCCCTCACAGTTCTTCTCACCATGGGGCCACTACTGATCCTGCTGGCCTCTGCGCTCCATGGGCACTGCGAGGGTAATGGTGCTACCACAAACGTCCTTGCTGTCTCCCGCTGCATGTCTAAGGTAAGAGGTACCATCTTTTCAGAGCAAGGTACTAGCTGTTGTAGGCAGGCCAACTTCTTTCCCTGCTGGGGAAGGCTCGGTATATTACATCCAGGCACAAGTACAGAACTTTGTGGCACCTCCTGTCGTTCTTCTCCGGTGCAAAGTGCGTCATGTTGGCAACCTCCCAGCGACACTGCCTGGTCAGCGTCCCCCGGACTGCAGGGGTGCCACGCGTGCTCCGAGATAGGAGGCTGAGCAGCAACTCGCACAGGTCACACGGGTGTGCCATTCGCACACGCATTCTTACTCCCTGATTGTAATCTTGCATCGAATGACTGTTTGCAATGCAGCAATAATTCCCTGAAGCTGTGGAGATATACCACTGTATTTAGGAGAAGTGTGCTCCGAAAGTCTACCCTCTCACCTCCCTGTTTTAACAGAAAGCACCAAGGTGTAATTATTTGTGATGGTACTTCTAGGTGATCTAACACTGGATGCAGTAAAACACACCAAGCTTTTTTGCGGAGGACAAACTGGCTTTGTCTGAAGAACACAGAGTGCGCAACCCAATATGTCATTTTCCTCTCTAATTTCTAGGAACACATGAGAAAAAAAGAAACAAAAAATTAAAAAAATCCCTAGCCATTGTCAGCATATTATCTGGTACAAGGGCAGAACAAAGCACACATTGTCCAGGAACGTGAATAAAATGCTCCGGAGACAAAACCCAAGTGCCTGTTGCATCCTCTTAGGCACGACTTCACTGCAGAGCAGCTCAGTGCCTACCTGTCCACTGTGGACAATCAATCAGGCAGCTCCACTCCTGCCTCCGTGAGGATCAGCTGCTCTCTCTACAGTATCTGTCATCTCCAACAATGAATGAGAAGAGGCCTCAGCAAAAATCACTTGGGGGCATGGATGCTCAGGATGTAATGGACCTGACAGCAAGCAGCTGCACAGGCTGAATCCATATATTTTACTAGCACGTAAAACACAGGGTGAATTGTCTGGGATGTCTCATGAGGCATTTTACCAGCTAGAATTTCACTGAGCATGAGAAAGAAAGTAATAAGACAAATTTAAGAAAAAAACCCACAATGCCCCCCCCCCCCAAAAAAAAAAAGACAACAACCCAAACCAAACAACCTGGATAGAGAAAGGAACCTAGAATGAAATCCACTCTCCACAGATCATTTAAAAATGTCTCTAAAATATTGCCCAGTAATGTCACTTTTCCTCCTGCTATCTAGCTTAATGTCATTCTTCACCTGCAGCAGTTGCTGGGCATGCTCAGAGCACTCTGTGAAGGACAGAGGACACTTTTCTATGACCCTTAGGGTCTAGGAAAACACACAGAGTTTTCTGATGTACTTCTTCAGAGGAAGAGGAAATTGACAGTACTATTTTACAGAGCTGGTGAGAACCCCGGGGACCACTGGTGTCTGCCAGAGCCCTGGCACGGCAGCAGTGTATCTCTCTGTTGACCCAGTTTTGGAGTATGACTCCTTCTCCCTCATGTCATGTGGACACTAATATCTTACAACCTACCAAGCTGGGCAGCTAGAAATCTCTCTGATATGTGTTAGCTGAATAGCATGAATGAAGACCTAATCCAAAGCTACTGAAATCATTGGGAGTCTTTCCATGGTTTCTGCATATTTGGGAACAGACTTCTGATTAACACAAGTCCCCAGTCCTGCAATTATACTTTGGCAGAGATCTCCACAGATCCAGTGTCAATCCTGCTGCTGGGTAGTATTTCAGAAATAGTCTGAGTGGGAGTTTATGACTGAGACAAACCTTTATTGTAACCAAGAGATTAGTAAAGACTTTGTGAGGAAGTGAAAGGGATCTGTGCCTCAGTCCCTCTTTGCCTGTCTATGGAAGAGCAAGCTGTATTGGTCTGCTGGGTTGCTTGCAACAAGTTTAAAATGGAATTCTCCATTTCATTAAGCATCCAGTGCCCTTAAAATTGGCAGCTTCCTTTAATTTATGCCTGTTCTGTGATTAATGTGTCTGCTCACCATCCATGACGCCAGCTTAGATTGGCAATAAATGTGTGAGCATTCCAGAGCAGTAGATTCTCAAATACTTTTTCCCTTCCTCATCTTCCTCACACTTACTACTATTGAACTGGATTAGACCTGAGAAAGGTGCACATCCAGTTTAAAGCATCCTGTCTCAAGAGCTCTGTATGCTCAGTCTTAGTCTGGAGTTCTTAAAAATGAAGTTAGACATACACTTTTACTCTCCTTTTTTTTGCATCTGCATATCTCTAAGAGGATGGAATAGCACTTGCGGTATTACTCTCATCACTGCCAAATATGCAATGCTGAGGATGGGAGAGCATTCCTTCATCCTTCTTTATCCTCGTGTAGAAGCTTCTCTAGAGGACTCAAATATGACATGCCAGATGAGACTTATTTCAGCAATAGGCCCTTGCCATAAACTGTCCATCAGCAGTAACGCCTGAACTGCCCAGAATCAAATTGTTGTGAGTCAGGGATCTTCACCTGTTATTTTATTGTTGATCCATAGAAAACTAACAGCATAAATGGGTGACTTTGAATTACCCAATAGGTAACACAAGTCATTAGCTCTCAGGACTCTTTAAAAGATGATTTCTAGACTATTGGTAAAAGTGATGAGATCATTAATAATCTGCTAGAAACTCTCTTCCCTCCAAAAAGTCTCCCTAAATTTTGGAATCTTTCCCATCCATATCTGGTCATACTTCTCTTTTGATCTAAAGTACTGACACCAATCGTCAGAAGATAGTTCTTCTTTTCTGCAAATACAACACTGTCTATTTCAGCAGTTTCCTTTGAGAGGAGCACTTTCTGTCTTTGTCTTTTAGCCAGCCTGACAGTCCCAAAATGCCTCTAGACTGGTTTTCATTTGCTTAATTACATGACTTGCCTACATTTTATAGTGTAGCTTTAGAAGAACACAGAGCCTGAGGAAAAAGCCCAGACTTGACTGCAGCTGTGAAAGCTCTCCTATTGACCACTGGTATGTCTTATCCCTCCATTGCATTTCCCTGGCAGTCACTCATCTTTCCTGCTCTTTTAGTCCTTTGTACGGTGAGCCTGGCAGCAACACTGCCAATTAGTGGATGTTACCATAGCCCTTTTTCCTCCTAGGTTTCAGTGAAAGAAAGAAAGAAAGAGAGAAAAAGAAAAATCAACCAAGGGTTAGCAGCCAGCCTGCACTTTCTTTTTCATATCTTATTGTGCACCATAAATAACTACCTATACTTATGTTCTGCTGCTCAGCAACAACTTACAGCTTTCATCGCTGTCTTGCTGCAAAGCTGTGTCATTTAATGCCTTTGTCCCATTCTCCAAATGAGATGTCCAAATCCCCATTTTAAAAGCTCGGATCACCCTTCCCTCTTGCCGTGACAACCATCTCATTGCCCCCCCACCTTGTGCATTGTGACTACACCTATCTGCCTTCTTTTCACAGCTCTTAAGATGAGTCCTTGACAAATTAATCAGTGCCTTGTCCTTTCTGCACAAGTGACTGTCAACAAAGCAGATGGTGCTGTCCCTTACAACACCTTGTCTCTTACATCTCTCTGAGTGTGTGTCCTCCAGTTTTCTGACAGGGGCTGCTGCATGGCTAACTTTTTATTTTTATTTTTTTCAAATAATACTGAAGACAACAGGCTGTTGCCACAGGACACTGCTTACCTGGCCACAAAGATGACAATACACTGAAGTTGAAAGAAGTATGCAAATGAACAGAAATACATCAAGAACTCAGTCCTTCTGAAAAAGCCTGAGGACAATTAACACTCTGTTGACATAGGAAAATTCTCAGATTATAAAGAATCCTGGGAAACAGGATTCATGAGGACTAGCGAGTGCCCATGGACCCTGCTCAGACAGGTTTGACTTATAGGGTGAGAAAATTGTCACCCTTCCCTGAAATGGCCTTTAGTTTTCTAACTGAACATTGGAAATCTGGAGATCACAAAGCTTAAGTGTCTAAAATGACTCACAGTTACTATGACTTTCCCAGTTCACCAGGAACTCCAGCTCTTGCTTCCTGCCACATTCCCCAAACAGAATGAAAAGAGTTATGAACACAAAACCAGAAAGCTTTCCACCAGCTAACTTTCCCTTCCACAGTTCTGTTTGTTCCAATACACCCCAAACTCCAGTTTCCAGGGCTAACTTTTGAAAATGGAATTTATTAATGATAGATTTCATTTGGAAGAGTCATTCAAGCTGAAAACAGCAAATATCAACAGTTCATCTCACACACATCACTCCCAGCCCCCCCATTTTGATCAGCTGTTTCATAACAAAGAGACACGTAGATTTCAGTGGAAACTGCTGGAAAAAGAAACTAAGAATCCCTTTGGTGCAGAATACCTACTCCAAACCTGCACATCACATCCTCACACACCCACAGAGAAGCCTCAGTTGAAAAAAAACCTCCACTGAGACCACCCACCCTACATCAGCCAACACCAGCTTATTCCACTGGTATAAGACATCAGAGCCATCAAAGAACTGTGTGGGAAAGACTCATTACTAATGCTCCTAGCTTAGGCTGATCAATCAATATCTGTGATAAGATCAGTGTCATCCATGAATGAGATTTCTACTGTGGCATGCATTAACAAGAAGCTGTGAAATGGTGCTATGAACTCAGTGTGTCACTGAAACACCCACACCCCATCGCTGAGCAGGCGAGGAAGAATGGAATAGACTTCACAATTTCTTTTACATGAATTTGAATGTAAGAGGGGCTATACCATTTATAAAGCATATATCCATTTAATATGCTGATTTTGCTACAGCATTGCTGCCTATGTAGAAAGGGCTTCAGCCATCTTTCCCTGCTCAGGGGGTCCGGCTACATAACATTTCTAAGCTTCATGATCCTGAACGACAGTGATACACCCAAGCAGGGTGAACTAAGACCCAGTGTACTGATCTAACGACTGTGGTGCTTAAGCTCACTGGCAGACCCACCCAAAGGCTTTTCAGCGACATAAGCAAAACTAAACTTTGGAGTGACAAAGCTGGGATAGAGAGGTAGAAACAGCCACAGAGAGTCTGGTAGGCTGCTCTTGCCACCAGAGAAAGAAGAGGTGCAATGGTAAGCTGTGCTTATGGAAAGAAAGGGAGCTCTTCTCTCCTATTAATATATATCAGTAGCTGCTCTCAAACACCTCGGCTTCTCCCTTAATAGCTGCAACTAGCCTTACTTTGTGGGGCTCCAGGTCATGGTATTTTTCCTTCTACTAACAATATGCTGCCCTAGATGATGGTTGGTTTTGGGTATGCATAGGGCCAGCTACCCTGATGCTGCTTTTACTCTGGAACCAGCCTTCTGTTTGGGAATGGACTTTGAGCTGGGGAGAAAAAAAAAACCAAAACCAAACTCAGGACAGGCTGCAAAACTTCTTTAAGTCATAATTGAAGTCTTAGCCCCTTTTCCCCTCCTGCTCAGCTAAAGCCCTAGAGTGGACACAACACCTAAGAGACCTGAGTCCTGGGGGAACGGCCCAATGATTCTTGACTTCAGTGAGAAAGATCTGCTAGAGTAGCTATTGCTAATCAGGGAACTGGGGCCAGATCTAGGAAAAAAAACCCAAAACCCCAAACAAAAGTAGTATTTCCAATGAACAGCAGTACCTTCCGTGCAAATATAACATTCCTCCTCTGCCCCCCAATTCTTCTGATACATAACCCCCTCTTCCCCTTTATGTTGTATTCAAGAGTCTTGACACTGTCCTGTATGAGTCAGTTTTCACCTCATTCTTTCAGCAGTTCCTTGCAGTTCAAGAGGTCTGAAGTCAGCCACAGTGTTAGACAGGGACAAATGCAAATGCCTAGGGCCAGACCTGCTTAGATTTCAGCATAAATATAAATCACCTCTGATTCTGTTTTTATTTGCTGCCTTAAGCTAGTCATTAACACATTGAAAACAATCTGGGTGCAATCATTTTCTTCTGATCCAGCTCCTTTCCCCTGTAATCAGCACTCCAGGAGAACATATGGGCTTCTTCTGTCACTTGGCTCCTGATTTACACCAGCGTAAATCTACTGAAGTCAACAGAATTCCCCAGGAGCCACACTTGGCTTTGTTGCATGTGAGCAACTGCTGAAATCAAACGAGCGCCTGAGCCACAAAGAGGTCGCCTTGTATGACTGTTCCTCAACCTGGGGAGGATGCACCCAGTGATGAGAGGGCACGAACACCTCCAACACATTGAGGGCTGGCAGAGCTGAAAATCCACTTCCACGTGTAAGAACTTAAATTGTCAAGTGGCCACCAAATGCTTCAGAAAGCTGAACACCACATCTAGTTTGGGAGAAAGAACTTCAAGAGGCCCTTTTCAATTTTCAAGTGCGTATGTTTGTGCTTGGGGGGGGAAGGTTAAACATTTTTCAGGGTATGTTAGGCGAGGAAGAAATTATCAGGAGAACAACAAAGACAGAAAGCTTTGCAGAAGTGCACTGTAAGTTTAAAATGCAGGTTAGTCGGTGCTGTCCCTGAGAACAGCTTTCTCATCTAGTGTTCATTATTAGTGTTAATTCAGGTTTCAGCTGCACAGTCAATCAGTTCAAATAGTCTCTGGCAGGGATTTCTGCCAAGCTCCTCCTTCACAGGCAATTCCTACTCCGCTTCTCTGTTTACACCAGGTTTATTTATACTCATCTCCTACAGTCAGCAGATCCAAGCCAGCTAAAAAAGCTAAGGGTCATTTCACCTTATCCTCACTGATTTGTAAATTCAGTTTGATGAGCGTATACCTTGCTTATCCCATGGCTGTTAGGTCTGTGTGAGCATCTAAGGGAAACAGAAAACTATGTTTTCATTGCTGCATGAGTTACCAGAACTTAGGTTCAGATTTGCACATGTAAGAAATGCCATACACTCCACTAATCTCAAGCAGCAGGATAGCAAAAGCAGTAAGAGTAGCTCTCAGCATCCTATTACCAACAGCAGGGCAAGCTCAGGGAGTCTCTCTCTGACCCTTGGGCTGTGCTGAGGGTTTATCATGGGAAATGGACACATCCCAACAGATCCCATCCCCTCAGAAGAAAACAGGGCTTAGGAACCACCCTGAGAAGACAGCCATCTACCCAACCAGGTTCTTCACCCAGGCACGTGGCCTTGCTGTCCAGGCCTAGAAATAGATTGCTCTTTACTGCAACCCTTAAAATTCTGCAGGGACCTGGGCGTCATACACAGTTCTTCATACCTCCCCACCTCATCAAATCAGATCTATGGTTTGTGCCACTTTTCACGCTCAGATGGGTCAGAAACTACAAGCACAGTCTTGCAGGCAGTAAGCCACATACATTCCGCATGCCTGGACTTCAGGGCTACGCAGCCTATATCTGCTGACTGCTGCTGAAGGGCTGAGTGGCAGACGGGCAGCAAAATGGTGTGGGTGGCATACTTTAGCCAGAGACCAATGGAGCAGATGGTAGGTTTTAGCCAAGGACCATTGGGCACAGCTTTTCACTTGGCAAAGGCAGCACAGGGTCTTTGCTATCTGCGCAGGGCAGAGAGGACACCAATTCCCACCACCTGAACCAAGCAGTATCAGAGGGAGCAAGCAAAAAAGGTAACAGTTAGAGGTGTCTCAAAGTGATCTCCTGAACCAGACTTTTGACAGATGTAAATCAGCAGAGCTCCTTTGAAGCCAATCAATGCTTATTGATATAAGCAGTAGAGCTGACCTCCTCTCTCTGGGAGAAGGTCCTGAATGCCACTTTTCCCTCTGGGGAAACTAGATTTACAAATGCTTACAAATCTAAGTTATTGTGATAGAGATTTTGTAAACTGTGAACAAAAGCTGATTTACTCATCAGCACCTGCCTGCTGACCTTATTGAAATATCCTCCTGGTGAAAATAAATTCTTCATTTTTAAAACAGAATATTTAATTATCATCCATATTGATTTAAAGGTATCTCAAATTGCATTTATGTTACTCAGAAAAACTATGAAACAGGAGTGATACCTCCTGCAGTAAGCACACCCACACTGTGCAGGCATTTCTGACTGGGCAGGTTTTCCCACTGAAGGGCTTTTCCTCATGAAGGCAAACCAAATGCTTGCTGGATAGCACGTGTATTATCCCAGGGGATATTTAGCTTCAAAATGCTGCCTTGCCATCTCTCTTGGGTAGTAATTACAGTCGTGGCAAGATGTTAGTCTAATCCCCCCTCCTTTTTCTTTTTTTTTTTCCTTTTGACATCATGTGAAGGGACTTGGAGATGTGTGTGGATGACAGAGCTCTGGGCTGTCGCAAGCCTTCAGGGATGGAGCACTAAGCTGGTGGAACTCCCTCCCGCAGGCTCTGTTGCTCCTCTACGCAGAAGCAGAGCATGTGCCCTTCACCCGTGTGCTCGTCTGAAGGAGCAGCTAACCAGGCAGCAGCAGGGCGGCTGCCTCTCCCCAGGGTGGCTCTCGCATGCCCACGCTGCAGCTGCTAGATGTGCTCCGAGTACATCCCCCAGCTCTCTGGAGCAAGTTGGGAAGGCACAGAGGCCTCATTCCAATGCATCTAGCTCGAAAAGAGTCGTCTTTAACACCTAGATAAGTTTTTGATTTATTATAAGCTATTTATTTGTTATGCTTTTTAATGATAGACTGGATGCTCCAGCAACAATACTTCCTACCACATTAAGCAGGAAGTCACTGTGCTAGGCCATGATAAAGTAGCAAGGAAGAGATATATAGATTTTCACTTCAGCGGAAAAAAAAAAAAAAAAATCTGTACTGGCATGCATTTTCCTTCTCTCCCATCATTTGATGATTTTACATGGGTGGTCATTAACTTACCGGCTGGATGTGTTCACATTAAACAGGAAAAAACCCCCAAACCAAATCTAAAAAGGAAGACTCCTTTGTACCTGCCTAATGTGATGAATATGTAAAATCCACTTGGACCAAGTCAGCCCACTGCATTCCCACACATCTGCATGTTTATTGGCTTGTCAGCACTCAACCAAGGAGCCTGCTGATGAGTGCCTGGGAGACATTTTAAGTGAAAATGAGACCTCTGTCCTTATGCATGTCTAGCTAAATATGCAATACCTTAACCATTATAGGTAACAGAGGAAGAATGACTGGCTCCCTAGGACAAAAGTAAATCTTTCATATTAATAAGCTGCCAGGAAAGAAACTGTTTTCTCAGTAAATTATACAGCTATCTTGATACAGGAAGGCTGGCTGCTTGTCTAAATACAAGGATGTTAAAAGCAGGGATCACAGTGTAAAATGTTGATAAGAATAAGCAGAACATATCTGAGGTAGGAGTATATCTACCTTCGCATAGAAATACTGGAAAATAAAAGTGATTAAAAGTTGCAAACCTGCTGCTTTGGAATTACCACTTTGGAGCTATCATCTGTGAAAGGCCAGCTGAAGGAAAATAATAATATTTTTCCACCTCAAGATTCCCTGATGATCACTCTGGACTTTGTGGGAGAAGAGATTCCCACCCAGTTCACGCAACAGCTGCAGAATCAGGGGTACTCACAACGCTGAAGAAAATATTTGCTGATTGACACAGCCCTTAAGAACTAATGGGGAATGAGAGCATTCCGGAGAGCATTTCTCCGTCAGAAAACTGCATCTTTTGTTCACCATCCAAAACCGAGCAATGATACTACCAATTCATGAGTGTCCCCCCTTTTGCCAGTTTTCTGCTTTACTACGCCAGCAATTTCCTCACCTAATCCACTGGAAGTGGGAAATGAAATTCTCACACACACTTGTTAAATGACCATGAAAAAGTACTGCTGTAAATATTATTTGAGGCATCTTTTCCCCATTCCCTCTTTCAGAAAAAAAAAAAAAAAGAGAAAAAAAAAGTCAAAGTCAACAACTAACCAAAATAACACGAGGAAAGAATCTGGAGATCTTTGACCCATCTCAGTCTGAGGGAATTAACTAACGTATATATTAACCTTCCTGTCCTCTAATTTTTGTTTAATTGAAGACCCAGCCATGAAATAGAAAGATTAATAGAAGCTGGTGCTACAGGCTTTGTAGCCACTCTCGGCAAAAAACTATTAGCAGTCTCCCAAGGAAACTGCTCTCATCACACAGCCATGTATTTAGAATCAGGTGTTCCAGAATTTCTAGAAAACCATTTGAATTGCCAGATAATTTTTTCAAGCAAAACTGTGTTTTCTCTTCATTCCTATGAGACCTTTATGTGTTTGTATTTAAGAATTAGCAGGACAAATAAAATAGAAAGATAAGTATTTTGGCAGTAAGAAAGAGCTGTGAAAGTCACGTACTACTTCTTCATACAGTCAGCAGAAGATCTCTCAAGTGAACAGAAGCCTTACCCTGCAAGTAATGTTCAGGAAACATACCCACTCATACCTCTCTCTCCATTGCAGGCCCTCACATTTTCTGTGCAGAGCTTCTCCCAGGTTTCTGCGCTACACCAGATCCAGTGGCTCTCGTGACACCCAGCATGGGTCAGCTCTGCTTTTACACAATACAACCAAACCCTCATTAATAGAGCAGGTAAAAAGAAAGACACAGTGCGCTCCTGAAGTATCCAGCTCTTCAAGGCAGTTCTGTTTTAGGAGATAAATATGCAATCTGCTAGGGTTTTTTTAGGAATCAATATTTACTTAAAAGCAACAATAGCTCTTCCAGGGCCTTTTAAGTTTATCATACCACTGTGATGCTAATCTCTCTTACTCTCTTAATGAAAATAAATTACTTCCCCTGAAGGATCAATCTTTTGGGCATTATTCTGATTTTGTTTACACTACTTTATTCCAGCAGCTGCAGCTAATGGAGTGTCTGCTGATTTACACCCACGATCAGAATAAGCTTCTTTCCATTCACAGCAAGCACAGTGCATGTGGCATCGCTGGAGTCCAAGCGATTTGGAATACAGCTGAGAGTACTCTCAGAGTCTTTCACTTTTTTGAACTTTTATATCATGCTGCTTCTGCTCACATAAGACAGAAAATGAAAGCACAGTGTACTTGTGTAGCGTAACTAAGCAACAGGGCACAGCAGGGAGACCGAGTTATCTGGTGCTAATCATAGCCCAGGGACGCGAAGCTCATGAATTAAGGGCCATTTTAACATTTATCATTTTTTTCATTTAAAGGTAAAAATAAATTATTTCTATAAACTGCTTTGATCCCTGGTAAATGCCTTCTGACATTAAATCCACTCCATCTGGCTCTCAGAGATTAGTATACCACATACCTAACTGCCACTCAAAATGCTCAGTCCAGAGCACTGGGGGGTCCCGATCACCAACCCATTTCAAATATCCCAGTCCAGAGTCACCTCCTCCCAGACCTGGTCTGTGTCATCAGGTCTTCATGTGTCACCTCTGTAAGTCCAGGACTCCCGCGCCAGCCCCAGAGGGCAGTCAGAGAGCTCCCGACACAGTGTAGGACTGATGGGAGGCTGCCTGCGTGCCCACAAGGATTCCGAGTGTAAAGGTCCCCAAGCAGTAATCAAAATGACAATATGTAATTCATGACAGTCTGCTAAAAGCTGCATTTCAGCTCTGCTGGAGACAGGAGTAGCCCAGAATTCCCATAGTAGGATACGTACCAGCACGTCTCTCCCCACACCCAAAAAGTGCAAACAAAAGCATGCATGAGGAAGTGCTAAATGTAGTTCTGAGCTCTTTTGGGCTTAGCTCAAAATGGTACCATCCTATCTTCTCATCACAAATGCCTGGACTGCAAGGAACTCGGGGAAGTGATGGCCTCACTCATTTCAATGGCACTATCACCAAAGTAGTATCATGACACAATGGCTGCAGGTGACAGCATCAAGCCTGAAACACTCCAATTAGTGCCATAATTCAGAATTTATACTTAACCATTCTGTGGGTGAACATATCATATGAAAACTATTTGGCTTTTTACTTTATCCGACCTCAAGCCAGGGGCTAAATGAACTAGTTAATGTCTATATTCACCTACTAGACTGTTTCTGTGAGTATTTTGGTTTATTCAGGCCGTTCCAGTCACAACGAGTCATTCCAGCAAGGTAGTAGGAAAAAGCACAGAGGCAACACTGGGTGCTGTGTGTAAGATCAGTGACCAAGATTCTTTGGTGACTGGACACTAGCTGCAGCAGATGGCGGCTATGTGAAATGGAAGTATTAATCTTTGAGCTCAGTTATTAAGGGTAGGAATGCCTACTGTTGAGCACATGCCCACTCATGCGGCCAAAAGGTTTGTTGCATAGGCAATGCCAGAAGGCAATTATGGCAATTAAGTGGTCTTTCTGACCCATTTTAAATGAACTAATAGCAGGGATTATTATCAGCTTGTATTTTGTTCCAGTGATGATCTGGATCTTCCTGCACTGAGGATTCAGCACAAGCTGTGCAAGCACAGAGATAATTTTTGTCTAATTTGGCATGGTGCTGAGCTACAGGAGAGGAACAGGGGACTGCAGGGCTGGTAAGGAACAAAGACACGATCCCAGGCCCATGGGTGACCAAGGCTCACAAACTAATAGCACAGCTATCTGCAAGGGCTGTTTATTTTCAGGACCATGTAAGTAATGGTAATATCAGCAGTTCATCGTTGCTGCTTCAACTCAGTGCCTGATTTCTTGTGACATGCGGAATAAGGCAAGGGAATACAGCAGTGTATAATTATCCTTCTCAATTCAAACACTGCCCTCCCAGGCAAGAGCTGAATCTTTCTGCTGGGAGGTAGGCTTTTTTGTTAGCAGTGAATACCCTGAAAGTACAGACCCCCAGAACCAGAAAGCAGAGCTCATTTGAGCCAAGAGGGCAAATGACCCGCTGCAGTTAGAACCTGTTAAAAACGTAAAAGCAGTATTTTGCACATTACTTAAAGCAAAGAGGAAATAAGATTTCCACTTGGAGAATGGCACAGGAAAACAGAGTTTAACACTGATGGCAGGGCAAGCAAGTCTAGAGGGTTCACAGGAAGCCAGCAGAAGGAAATGGACTCTCTGACAGGGAGGAGGTTCCTCTCTGATCAACCACGCGTCTGAAGTGAGCACAGGAGGCATGTGCCTCCCACAAGTCTCTTGTAATTTCAGCAGTGGCAAAGTCATTAACCATGCTGGGGAAAAAAAGGCAAATACATTTTTTTGATATTTGCTCTGCTCATTCTCAGCAGCTCTGTCACTCAGCTTTCCAGAACACAGGGAATACAAGTAGTTCTCACCAGTGATTTTACTGAGATCACTGGGCATTTCAAGAAGCTTGCCTTTTATTTTTTTTGATGTGTGAAGCACTTTGGCCTCTTAGCTCCAACGGAAGGATCTATCTTTACTCCTCAGCAGAAAAATCAGGTTATGCCCACTTTAATGGAGGCTAAACAGCAAGTCATTGAGATGCAAGGTCTCAATTAGTCAGTTGCTGTAGTGGACACATAGAAAAGGACTACCAGCCTGATGGTCAGGGCACTCTCCTGGGAGGTGAGAAGCCAAGAGGCCAGCTCTCTCCCCGGCACACCACGGCTCCTGCTTATAACCACAGGGTGCTACAGAAAAGGTCAATGCTTTCTGGAGCCTTGAGACACAAAGCTCTGCTTGCTTCTCTCCCATTGCTGCTCACAGGGCTGTTAGCGGACACCTCCTTTAGGCTGATGTTACAATGGAACTTGCTTTATATACTGACTGCCATTAAATCACGCTGAACTGAGAACCTGCCGGTAAATCAGGAGGAAGATCTTGGGAGTACCTAGGTATGGTCTTTGGTTTTTCAGATTATGCAGCTCCACTTTATGGATACACAAATTGCAGAGTGTGAGTCATTAATATCCAATTTGGGGAAGTCACTGGAATGTAACTGCTGTGTAGGCAAATGAAAATATAAAGCTATCAGCAATATATTAATTTTGTAGTGCTCCACACGGAATGAGGAGCAGTAGTTTATAGATACAAAATTTCCTTGCCTAGAGGGGCAGCCTTCCTTTTATCTAGATTAATTCCTAAGAAAAGCCTAATACTATCTGGCACTTTTCAGATCAAAGTAATTTGCTTATTTGGAAAACTGAAGACAGTTTCCTAGTAGTGGCAAGTGAAAAGACAGCCTGAGGAACTGAGGTACCAAATCCAACTGCTCCACATGTCACTTTGCATTTCCCTGGAGAGCACTGTCACTTAAATCCCACTGTTCACTATCTCAGATACCATTCATGTTGTGCAAGGTACAGAAAAGACTTAATGGACAAAATTCCTCCTGTTGCTTTGTGAGCCATTGTTCCTGAAAACTATTGGTCTTCTTCCAGGGTGGAGGTAGCAAAGATTATTTTTTGACCGAGAAAGATTGATCTGATACGAACAAGTATCCCAGTATAGTCAGAGAACAACTAGAGATGCCAAGAGGAGCCTTGCTTTGATTACATTTCATGGATCTGTACAAGCGATGGGTCAGGCAATGTCTTACTGAACAGGAAAATTAAAAGATTCTCCAAGGAAATATGAACTGAAATGCAATTGGGCTTTTTGCTTTTAATATCCTAGTGTTTGCCATCTGTTATTTGATGTTCTGAATTCTTATTTAAACCCTGTTTGACAAACAGAGCTTGATAGGAGAAAAATTAGAAGTTCAAAATGAACACATAAGCTCCTGTAGATGTCACATCTGTGCATCTTCATCTACACTGATCTTACCTAGTGGAGCACAAACCTGAGGTTGTCATTAAAAACCTCGTGAAGTGCAATATTCCACCTGAAGGGATGCTTTTGCTTACAAATATTTTCCTGACATTTCAGAAGAAATCATTAAACTGTTTTACTTCTCATCCTAAAACATTGCAGAGGGCAGTTGTTTCCTTCTAAATCTTCACCATGCTGCACTTCAAGGATATTTCAGGAGTGCTTTATGTGGGCTTAAAAACATCTTTTAAGTATAGATACTTTGCTCAGAGTCTCCAGAGGAAATGGATGGCCTTAACATCCCTTGGTTCACCTGGAGAAGTGGTTCCACTCAATAACTCACAGAGAGAAGCCTGATTTTTTGTGTTAAGATTTCTTTGGGCCACATTTATTCCTTTCTGTACCTTTGAGTAAGGTTATTTTCTTATGCAAAAGGTGCCTGGAAATTCTGTCACAATATTGAAAATGAAGCATGATGCCAATGCAAAGTAAGAGTTTAGAGTAGTCTGGGAGTATGGGCAGAGATGGGAAAAGATCCCAGGTAAAAGCAGATCATTGGTAATTACTGTCCACTATTGATCTAAAAGTTGTGAGTAGATTTGTATGTACAGATTTGCATTATTTTGTGAGTAAATCTGTTTTCAGACTAGCCCTACCCGTAAAAAAATCTCCATCTGTTTGTTCTCTATAGATCCCATTAGCTCTTCTCCACTAGTAACATGACATCCACTTTTCAATTATACCCAATTAATACAGGTTTATTACAGTGTTTCCGTACAGTCTGATTACATGGTATCTACTACAAACACATACTTTTCTCCACTAATTCTTTGCCCAGTGTACATCAAAAGAATAAACCAAAATCCTGTCTGTATTAAAAAAAGCAACATCTTTCAGTACATACTGGTTTCTGCATGAGCACCATCCAGACTCAGCTGATACAGCACATTTAAAAAGTATTGGCCAGTATACACAGAAGACCAGAAGTTTTCACTGTGGCTTTGCACACACTATACCTAGAGAGGCTGGTGTTTAAGAATGTATTATTCTGGTCATCAAGTCCCCTTAGGTCACCGCAAGAGATTATTCTGTTTTAACAGAGATCCTATCTTCCTTGTTTAAATGGGATTTAGTAATCCCAACCATCTTCTGCAAAGGGACAGATGCTTCATTCTTGCTTTCCCAACAGCTTAGTATCTCCATGAAATCCACTGTTTGTAGGGGAGAGGGGCAGTTTGTCATCAGCTGCTTCCTTTCCTTTCCCATGCCAGCTCTTGTTCTTGCTTTCCTTCTCACCTTCTTTCCATTATTTTCTGCAGGCCATCAGGAAGAAAGAAGATTACCCTTAAGAGAAGTCTAATGGCATCAACAGACTATACATTGGCCTGTGATGTGAAGAATTGCAGTATTTCTTCTTTGATCTTGCTTTTTGAGGTACATAAGTAGTCCTTGCACAAGGTTTGGTGCCAGCCTCCCCACCTCCAAGCACAGCAGCACCCAGCCAAGAGAACCCCAGACTGGGCTGGGAAAATGTGGGGGTGTGGGGTGGTTTTTTTTGTTGTTGTTGTTTTTTAACCCAGTCATAACTCCCTCACTGACTACCACATGGTCATGGCGTTTCACACTGTTTCTCACTTTCTCATTTGACAGTAGCACAGGTAAGAAGGAAGAGCATCTCTCTCCCTTACTTTCTACATCTGTGCACAGCTCTGATTGCAGATGGGAATCTGTACGTATTCCTCCATTGTGCACTATTCTTCCTGTCCTATGTGGACATATGCAAGCTGAGGATGGAGTTAAAAAGTTCAGTTTAAAGTTGTTTTTTAGAGGATAGCTGTGGAGTAGATAATAGAAATTCTTTCCTGTGACTTTTTCTCAGTGCTATTTGGAAAGAAATACTCGTCCTTCACGTGCATGCTATTTACACTGCTTAGGTGTCTAGTGACACTATTACTCTCTGGTATAGTCAGTGCATGCTAGTAGAAATTTTCTCTTTAGGTAACTGCCCCACAAATTTCTGTGGCAATGGAATCCTATGGCTTATGTGAAATATTAATAATGTCTTAAGAATGGAAAAGATTAAAAAAACCTCACATCAAGTAGCTAAGAACCTACTTTTTTTTTGGTTCTTGTTTCAGGAAGATGTAACTCAGATTTATTTTAAATTAATACTTAGGTGCTTCATACTTCACTAAAAAGTACCAGGTTCTTCAAGAGAGCTGCCACATGGTGATTGTTCCCTTGAGATGGTCACAACTAAGCAGAGCTTGGCAGCCATCCCAAAGACTATTTTTATGCAGTGATGCAGTGTTATCATTAACCATCGCACAGTAAAAGCGTAAAAAAATCCTAGTCTGGCACATAAGAAACCCATTTTGGAAAAGCCCCAGTAACAGCTGTTTAGCAATGGTATTAATGCGAAAAAAAACCCAAACCCATATGAATACCTAACTGTGGAGCTGGAAGCACAAGCGAAGTCACCAATCCTGTATGATGAGATTAATGCTCCCTCTGAAGGGAACTGTGCATTTTTCTTGCTTCATCTCCATTGTCTGTCTTTTATATTGGCTTAAAAAAATAATTTAAAAGCATTACTTTGAGGCAAAGTAAAGCTGCAACAAAATAAGAAAACCAGCTATTACTTTTTGTGAGAGTGAAATGGAATCTAACTAACTAACAAAACCACACACAAGAGACGACCTTGTTTGTCTTCCTCGTTTCTCCAACTTTGTCTGACTTAAGGAGTATGAAAATCAAATTATTTTTGCCTGGTAACAAATAACTGACACCAGAAATCCTACGAGGGCTGTGAATGTCAAGGGAAATTGATAATGGACTGTATGAATTTCCCTAGTGGAACAGCACATCAAGGACTCATTCAAATTGTCATCCAAGACCCCTAAAATTCAGACCAGTGGTAAACACTCTCACTCCCCCTCTCCAGGTAAGCTTGTTTGTGATTAGCTCCTCATTGCCCTTTCATCAACTTTGGGCTGACAGCCCGCCAGGTGTAATCCAGTTAGTAACAGTAGAGGTCCATCCATACCTCAGACTTCACCCTTAGTTGGACATGCCCTTCTCATGCCTCTAAATACAGGTCCTGGACTTTACAGAGGGAAATGATATCGTTATGTCTTTTCATCGCTATCACTAACGCCAGCAGGATTTGTGCAAAGTTCTCTGTGAAAAGAGAGCAAACAAATGGTGTAGGAAAAAATAATTTCTACCACGCATTTGCTACATAAGCTAAGAGGAAAGTTTCTACTTTATATCCACTGCATTTGGCCAAGAGATTTCCAAATGTAAGTGAGCAAATCAGCCCCAGCGTGGACCAAACTGTTTGCAGATTTACATCTTATTGATCTCCATGAAACCAGATACTGATTTTAGCAGTATCCTTGTCAGAGAGCTTCACAGGTTCAAATGAGATCACAGATGAGACCTGCATTTCCCAGAGCTGCCAGGGTTTGAACTAGCAAGGAACATAAACTCCAGTCGCAGTGACTTACATCCCGTGGCAGACCAGAGGCTGAGTCGTCGTGCAGCCCTCAAGGCCACTTTCCCTCGAGGAGGGCAGAGGCTGGATGTGAGGCCCAGAAGCTGTTCGAATTGCACACACTCAGCTGTTTGACTTCTTCTGGAGCTGCTGAGCTGTGCTGGGAGGAAGCTCCTCAGCCCCATGTCAGGCAGCCTCCAGGAGGCACATCTCATTTTCATTGGTGACTAGACTGCCCCCTTCTCCACAGCCATGCTCAAGAGAGCAGAGTTTCTGCTCCCTGAGGAACACAGACCTTGTCTCCGTGACCACACCAGTCAGTGAGCAGGTAGAACTGCCTGCACTGAGTTCTCAGAGGACGATGTGCCTTCAATGACACAACCAGGACCATAATTTTCATAAAAAGCAGCAGACCTCAGTCCAGTTAGCGAAGAAAATCTGAACATAAAACTAAGTTTTCTTTTAGGAATAATCTCAGTATACTGCATTTGCTCAAATCCCTGGAAAAGCTCACCCTACTGCTTTCATTTCCTACATGCCTACTGTGCATGCCTGCCACAGCCAAGAAAACACACTCACTACTTTATCTACTGCTTGCAGTTCAGGATCAAGAGTTACATTTTCCATCTACCTATTTATGTATTCAAGCAGCTTCTTAATTTTTATCAGTTGTTCCTGTGCACTAGGAAGTTGGGGATACTTTCAGTGGTGCTCCCAGCCCAAAATAAGCATCTAGATTATGAAAAGACATTAGTGTGCTTTGAAATTCAGACTCTTGGAGTAATACATCAACCACAATAAGGGTTTCTCTGCTTTTCAGTATTCTGCCACAATGACTTTAATATTCCTTTGATACTATGACTGACTAGATATTTGCCAGAGTGTTGGATACAGCCTCCAGTGTAAATTGGGAGGAGGAAGAGGCTGTGTAGGCAGACACACAGGCTACAAAGCATGTCAAGCAACTTTGGACCAATGTACCTGCTGGTACACTGGGGAGGTCTAAACCTCCTTCACCCCCCTCCTACTCTTCTAGCTTTTCAAGATATATCCTTCTGATGAGCTCTGAGGGTAATGTTACAGAACACTGCAAAATAATATTCTGGGCTATTTCCACAGTCCTTGTAATAAATGATGGATTAACAGGTAGCCCAGGAAGAGCCATTACAAAGGATTCAGCACCTATATATGAGAATGCCAAAGCCCTGTTTTACCTTTCCTTTCACCTGGAAAGGCAGATGCAAGTAATGCTGGGCAAGGCTGCTAGATGTCTTCATCTTGATTACTGTGAGATTCCCAACGCTGCACCTCAAGAAGAGCATAATGCAATATGTATCTACCATACACATGCACAGCACCTAATTATAGTGGCACTTCTTGTTAATACTTTCAGACCCTGTAGGTTATTTTCTGTGGGATTCTGCTTACAAATTCCCTTCCTCCTCGGCAGTGTCCTCTTATGCTGACAAGAGCTGAGAAAAGCTCCTGCTGTGTGCAGAATGCTAATAATTGCCTGAGTTATCAATCAAAACAGATGCAGACAAAAGTAATCAGCATCATCAGAACAACTCTATGATGCAGCAAGGAGGTATTTTGAGCTCTGCCCAAACGAATGGGCCAAACTGAGCGCTAGCTAGTGCCTGAGAATTACACTAATGTGATGTGACATTTGCTTTAAGCCAAGTCCTTCTGTTAACAAGTTTCAGAGTTCTCACAGCAAAGTCGCAGCTACTGTTTAAGGTTCAGAAAAACTGCAGATGGCAGGTCAGAATAATAGCAAAAGTAAAAAGAAATAACAGTGAAATGCCAGGGAAAAGGAAATCAGAGCAAGAGAAGTATAACTTTCTAGGGGTTTTGCATTCAAAAGAGTCCATAGGAGTGTGTTTCTGCAGACGTATCTCAAGAAAGCTGACTCAGTCACTCATCTGGACCAACACTTCAAACATGTCATCTGTCCTCATGCTTTACTGCTTAGCTTGATCAGGCAGTACTTTGCATGTTGTAGCAATTCTTTTCTGTATGCAGTAAGGGAATACTCATGTCTTCCAACTAGTCATTTAAACAAGCCATCTTTAAACAGGAGCCATCAGCCATTTAGAGAGCATCACATCAATTTGGGCAATGCAAAGATCTTCAGGAGTCAGATCTCTGAGGCATCAAGCAAAATGAAAATAAGTTTATTTAACTATTCATTGCCTTCCTTAAACATTCTGTGTTTTGTTGTCTCAGATTACAGCATTTTGCTTTGTCAGGGGCCACTACACAGTACTAGTCTCATCAGGTAGTAATTTATCTGTCTTGTCCCAGACATAGTTGCATTCATGTTTATGGACTTAAAATAAAACAGTTAATTCAAGTCTGTGTTAGCTTAGTTGATTCAGTAGAAGTGGCTCTCAAAAACCACAAGCTGTTCCCAGGCTGGCTGTTAAAAACTTTAGCAACCCCTGAGCCCCACTGTTGCCTCTCCCTGGTGGCCACGCTGGCCATGGCTGGCTGGACCACTGTTCCCCCAGTCTGTAGAGCTTCTCAGGCTTCAGCCTGAGTGTCTCCTGTGTCAGGAGCAAGTGAGGGAAGAGCAGAAATAGTCCTTGCTGATCTCGGTCCCCCTATTGCCCTCACAAAGTTCCTTCTCCTGCCTCAGTATCATTAATTTCACAGCTCTTTTCTCGTTAAATGTGTAAAATGGTTTTTAAAGCCATTTTTAGGATTAACCCCCTCCAACTTTAATGGAAACCTATAACTAACAACAGGATTCTTACACATTTGGGTACTGCATCTCTAGAGAGCTTGAGGATTTAGCTAGACACTGTCAAGGTATCCGAAATCCTCTTCCCTTTGTATCACTTATAATAGCTCCTAGTAAGCATGTAAAGGAAATTTTCTTTCTCATTTCAGACTGGATTCTTTCCCTACGTAAGTAACATCACTGACATCAATAGGTTTACCTATTGGGGTAACCATCTCTTCAGGCACGGTATCCTATTTTAATCTCCTTTACCCTCTCCGAATTACTTATTCACCTTTGTTAGTGCAAGACCACTCTCACTGATATAATCACACCATAGAAAAAAAAGAGTAATTTAATGCCTGTGTGCTTGCAAGTGTACATATACACACAAATAAAAGTAAAGAAACGCTACCAAAAATAGGCATAGAATTTAGATACAAAGAGTGGAAAAAAATTTACACTGGTCCCACTAAGCCTAAGTATCCTGCTTTAGTCATGACTTGTAGGTAACAAATGCCAGTAAGAGTACTTTGCTCTTTCTGTAAAAAGTCACCAAGGTGTTTTTTTTGTTATTTGTTTTTTTTACATATGGTACTCCAGCTGGCATGACATTCAGAGCCTAGCAGCTGAATTGAAAGGGGGACAGGAAAGACAGGTACAATATGTCAGGCCCCTGATGACAAATATATGAAATTTAAAGAAAAGCAAATTCATACATTTTATAAAAGCTAAGTGCAGCTCTGCCTAGTGTCACATGAAACTGTACATTTGCATTTTCCCATTTGCAGATATTGTCACTTCTGCACTCATTTAGTGGGTACAACCAGCATATGACAAGTCCAGACAGCAACAAGCTGGTCTGCAGATTTTCCCAGGCTTCTGCGAAAACCTGGAACTATGAAGTACGAATCAAGCAAAGGCAAAAGAACCTGAGAAACCAATGCAAGGCTAAGCAAGCTGTTTCATGTGCAGTTTCCAATTCCCTGCTCTGCCTATTGGAAAGGGTCCAGCAGCCATGCCCCCCACCAGCAAGGTTGGCTGCCTTGCAGGAACATAACAGATGACTCCATTTTGCAATGCAATGCTGAGGAAATGTCTTTATAGGCCCTGAAAAACCTTAAACACTAGGGCTTGCCTTCAGCCAAGCAAGTGAAAGTCCTTCTAATTACCCGTATCTCCATTTAGTCTCCTCCTCACCACCTGTAATGAAAGGGTGACTAGGAAATGCCCTGTCACTTTAAAGGAACATTTGCTTTTTATATCATTAATTCATTTAGTTGGTTATTCACACAGCACTTAGAAGACATAAAGATATAAGACCTTAAGGACGTTTGTCATTATAAAGTGTAATATAAAGGTGACACCAGTTGCATTCAGTTTAGCATTTGCCAAATACTTCTGCCTTAAATAGGTGCTAGAGGTGCATGTGCTGTCCCATTTGTCCAGCCAAAACAGAAGAGTGACTCTACAGTCATGCTACTGCACATATTCATGGAAATAACTCCATTTAGGATTATAATCTGACCTGACTGGTGAGGGGGGTGCAACAGGTCCAAAAGGAACTGTGACCCTGCTGTGCAGGAGAGGCCTGAGGAAGATCTTGAATCCTCCTTGACAGTGAAAAAGCCTGTCACTGCTTTCAACATGCAGTGTCTTGGGCATCTCAAGGATCTGTGGTCATCACCAAAGGTGCTTGTGGAAAATGGTCCTTTTCTGAGCAATGTTAACTCAACAAAAGAAAACAAAAACCAAACAAAAACCCAAAAGCAAAGACAACCCCTTAAAACACTACAGCTCACCTTTAAGAATAAAAAAAAGATTTTGATTTTGCAGTAATTCAGAGTGAAACAGTAAAGAAGCATCTTTTTGTGTCTTAGTTTCTCAGTTTCTGTTTCAGACATTTAAGCATTTTAGTACCCAAACCATGAATTTTAATATGTCCAAGTAGGTGTGTCATTTTTAGGTGATTTTAAGTCTAAACTGTTAGACTTACACTATTTATACTATAAATCTCAGATCTTGACTATCAAGTACAACCATCAAAGTGCTACTCACATATCTCATTCAGTGGATAGCTTAAAAAATAACTTGCGTTAGCTTCCAAGAGCTTCAAAATTACTTGGGCAATTTCTGGACCAACAGGAAAAAGGCAAAATTTGTCAGATAAATGATTCATTGTGAATAATTGCCCTTGTTCTGCCAGAAATACAGTGGCAAAAAAATATCCCCTCATGCAGAAAGCTTATGTGCTGCCCAGGTTGTGCTCTAACATGCAACACTATTTGTCTGATAGTTTTCATGGGCACTAAATGAATTTGGAAGTGGAAAGGAAAAGAGAAAGGAGGTGACTTCTGACAAGTTTTGGAAGCCAAAAAAACAGAGAAAAATAGCTCTCTAGTATATGTAAAAGAATATCTGTTACTTCAAGATTACCAATCCCCAAAAAGACTAAAAATATAAATATCTTCTTGTTATATTTTGAATATGAGAAGGAACAATCCATGACATTCTTGATTCACACAGTAATCGCACTTTACCCTCACAATTACAGTCAGAAAATAAATTATGTATAGCTAAAATGTACACAGGAAAACATCCAAGGGTAAGGAGGTATTATTTATTGCAGTCATCAGGCAGGCTATGGGGGCAAGCCAATGATATTGCACAAAAGACGCCTCCGTTAATGACCAAAATCACAAATGCCACCTCTGCTTGGGGTCTCTCTAACTGGAATGACCAGCTTGGACATTTTTAGGTAGTTGCCAACCTGCTCTCCCCTGCCAAGACACAAACCCTTCTGGCTGCACGGAAAAGCAGAACTTTGAGAGGAGCCCCTGGGTTTTTGAATCAGCCGCAGTTAAGCAAAGCATGTCATGATCCTGACTGCTGATGTAGGCACCTGTATCTCTAAAAAAAGTCACCCCTTCAGTACATCACCTGTGGAGGAAGGGACTGTCCACTGCAGCAGAGAGCGCAGTAGGACCTTCTTCCTCCCCTGCCAAGAGCCCCCCATGCTCAGTTTCTCCTTCTCCAGGCAGCTTTTGTTCTTGTAGCTGCTACTCCTCCAGCAGTCAGCTCTTAGAGGGCCTGAGCTGTATTATTCCCTGGTTGGTACCTCTCATATAAAGATGTGAGCTACAGCACAGTCATAAGGGGTAGAAAAAACAACAGAAACAAAACTTGCTCTAATATCATAGGGTATTTATAGGGGATATATTGGAGAAAGACAGTCTATAGCAGCTTCTTTATTCAGTGCTACGTTGCCAGACCATCACAGTGTGTAGCCCCACTGATGTGACATTAGAATTACCCTGAATTTTCACAGGTGCTTCTGAAAGCCTAATCTAACCAGAGCTCAGCTGGCCCCACTGCCTGCACCCTCAACTCACCTCTCCTGCCCCTCAAAAGGGAAAACCACAAGCACAAACAACTTCTTTCCAATTACCTTGCAAGGAAGGGGCTCCTCAGAGAGAACAGAGCCCATTCTAGCCACTGGCAAGCTTGCACATCAGCACTCTGGCTTCTCAGGGTCCATCTGTCCTGAAGATCAGGAATTCCCCATTTTTTTCTTGCCTTGAAAAAAACCCACCTCCACATGCTGAAATTTAAGAGTATATGCATTCATCCCATTTTCCTTCATATACATAATTGCCCAACTAGGTTAGAAAAACAGATCACGTTGAATGAGATGCGTTCATTGGAGTGTCCTAAAGAACAAGCCACAGGCTTTGTTCACATAGGTCCTCACAGGTTTTGCTTCCAGGAAAGATGCACTCTGTGTAAATGGGAAAGCTAGTCCCCAAGTCACATGAAACATGCAAGTAACTGACATTCCTGGAAGTTTAAACCACTATTAACATTCGTAGCTCACCCTAACACAAAGTGGTAAGCAAGATATAAGTATTAAAGCAGTCTAGGAACCACAAAACATCATTAAACCAGAACAAGCATTAAATTCCCTAATTTTCTGCTTTTTGTTATAAGATGTTACTTTCCTTCAAAGTTGAAAAGTGTAGTAGCTCTTTGAAGTCCTGACAGTCATTATTCTTAAAAAATTCTCTGCTCCTTTTTCTAATTGCTTTTTTATTCATGAAAAGTAAATTAAAACCCCACAGATTGCATTAGCAGTATTTCTAGGTTATCTGGCCAGTACAGGGAAACGGTTTGGATATTGTGTCACTCTCTTTTATTACTTGCCTGCCATCCATTGTTCAAAAAATAAAGTCCATTAAGCCCAACAATTCAAAGGAGCAACAATTGTGGATATCAATCCTTCTGTCCTCATCATCCCACCTCATCTTTTATGTATCATTAAATCTTCCACGCCTTTAACATGTAGGCACGCTATTACAGACAAACTACAGCATAAAAGTAATGCTTCTGAAATAAAAGCATTACAGTGGCTATCCCCACCAAATTTTTTTATTTTTTCTAACAAAGCTGAAAATTCTTGAGGAGAACAGAATTTTTCACCTCAATACTTTCTGATAGTCAAAACAGTATAATTTTGTTAAAGGGTTTGTGTGAAACATTTATCAGCATCTCCATGAAGAAGCGACAGAAGAATTCAATCCTAGATGTTTCTTCTGGGAGATGTGTAGGCATGAAAAAAAACACCATCCTAAAATAATTTTTAAAAGCTTGTTTTTGTGCACAGCTGGAATAATTAATTTCATGACTGTTAATTTCTGAAGAATTTTTTTTTAAAGAGATTAAAGTATTGCCAAAGAACATGTTTTTGATGAAGATGTTCCTTCCAGCTGGTTGTGAGCACATAAAGGAAGCCGATAAAAGTATTTTCCCAGTTTGTTTCCCATTTTAATTGGAACAACCAACTTGATCCAGAGGCAAAAATGAAATTTATCTCTGCCCAAAGGAGTTCGTGATCTATGGCTCCATCTACTAAGAAACATTACCTAAAAAGTTTCAAGACACAAGGTTTAATAAAATAGATCCTCTGCTTCATCCTTTGGTGAAAAAAATACATTCAACATTAGCAAAATGTAGTGTACACAAGAAAAGATATTTTCAAAATGAAACCTACTGATTTTCTTATTGTAATTTCTTCAAAATTTGTATCAATTTCAACTTGAAAAAAAAAATAAACACCATTAAAAGCACACCATATAAAGAAATACTATGTTTCAGGCCAAATGAATTTTGAAACACGTTTTATGTGGAAAAGGTTTGAAAACATTCCTTGATGTTTTCTGAACGAGCATCTATTATTTAGACATATACACAATGAATTTTCTCAGATTTAGGTAGCCTCAAGTGAATTTATACAATCCCAGAGTACAAGTTAGTAAATAAAGAAAATATGACTGAAGGGAGGAACTAGACAATTCTTTTCCAGCAAAAAAACCCAGCAAAGTTTACTCTAAAACATTTTTAGGACATAGCAGGCAAATAGGGACTATCTCTGCTTTCAGACATGATTCAAGTAAATTGTTTCCACTAGTGGAGGAAGGGGAGAAGAAATTTCCTTAAAGCGTTTAAAAAAATTTATTTCTTTAAAAAGTATGGTTTGCATGGTGCTTTCCATTTTAAAAGTGATCTGTTTCAAGAAAAGAGAAAAAACGGCAGTACTACACTTCAGCTTTCACACTTTCCAATAGCACCAAAGCCATTTTGTACCTTTTGGAAAGGCAGATGCTGATGGTATTGGCTCCACGCTGAAAAGGGCTTTTCCACAGAGGCCTCTCAGGATGAACATGTTACACGAGGCAAAAGAGAGGCTAAAGCACCACTGCTGATGGTTTCGCTCTTGCAAGCATGAGCTTCTGCCACGAGTCAGATTTTGCTGCAGGTGAAAGCCTCTGAAGAATAGCAGGCTTCCCAGGGTGCTCTCTGACCACCTCATTTTAGCACAGGTGACTATCTGTAATTAAAACAAGGACAATTAAAATGTCCACTTAGGATGTGGCCTAATTCCTCCTCCACCGAGACCTGATGCGAGGGCCTGGGCATCTGCTGCCTCCCAGCAGCTCTGTAACGCTGATGTCAAAACCCAGATGCTGGTGTGAAGAAGCAAAAATGTGATAATCAATTTGAATTACTGCCTAAAGCTTGTCATTTCTACTCCCAATCTTGCAGAGAAATCCACGTAGTCAGACTTCACCCCTTAAGGAGAGCTCCTTGCAAGAGGGGTGAATTAATTCCTGCCATTCTCTGTTCTCTAAACCCCAGTGAGTAACATCCTTCCCTTTATTCATATCTCCAGAGACTCTTTTTTGCCAACTCTCTTCAACAACACATTTTAAGACGTCCAAACAAGTACCCACGCTTTCACCCCACCCCATTTAAAGCCAGATGCTACTTCTAAACTCCCGTTAATCTGTTGTGCAGGGAGGTGACCGCGAGCATCTCCTCTTCTGCAGGACGGCTGCAGCCCCTCAGCGCGGCGCTGCGAGGAGCGCACCGTGCCGCGCAGCACCGCCCCGCACCGCAGCACCGCCCCGCAGCACTGCACCGCAGCACCGCCCCGCACCGCCCCGCAGCACAGCACAGCACAGCACCGCAGCACTGCACCGCAGCACCGCCCCGCACCGCCCCGCAGCACAGCACAGCACCGCAGCACAGCACCGCCCCGCCCCGCAGCGCAGCACAGCACCGCCCCGCCCCGCAGCACCGCCCCGCCCCGCAGCACAGCACAGCACCGCACCGCCCCGCAGCACTGCACCGCCCCGCAGCACTGCACCGCCCCGCAGCACCGCCCCGCAGCACAGCACTGCACCGCACCGCAGCACTGCACCGCCCCGCAGCACCGCCCCGCAGCACAGCACTGCACCGCACCGCAGCACTGCACCGCAGCACCGCCCCGCAGCACTGCACCGCCCCGCCCCGCAGCCCCGCCCCGCCCCGCAGCCCCGCCCCGCCCCATGCAGCGCAGCCCCGCCCCGCCTGCCTGGGACTCTCCGGCAGCTGTGCCAGGTTTGCAGAGCAGCACGCAGCAAACGAACAGATATACCGGCTTTCCATTCAGTAGGGGCTTCTATGCTGCAGCAACAAGCTATATTTGCAAGTCAGACTGTGCTCTCCAAGTTGTATATTTCATTACCTTTTGTTGTTGCTCTTTTACTCCCACAGACAATCTGAAAAATAACGGGGGAATTTCCTCCAGCCTATGCTATATTTAGGGCTCATGTGCTGGCGACATCAGCTGTTAGCTGAGGCCACCTAATTTTGTGCTGCATAATGCCCTTACAGCAGAGGAATGGGATCCACTCAGAATTCCTTGTAGTGCTCTTACAAATTTCATTTGCTTGTAAATTTAGGCAAGCAGTGGATGTACTAGATGCCAAAGTGCTCTGTGTCACTGCGTATCTGCTCTACAATCAACGGCAGAGATGTCCATTTCTGCCTGCCCAGGCTCAGTTAAAAAAGAGAAATCAAATGTGGTTTTGCCATTATCTCCCCCAACTCTCCCCCTACTCATTAAACAAATGTGAGTTTTAGCCACAACATAGACACAAACTACAGATGTAGCAGTTTTGCTGTTTCTCAAAAAGCAGTTTTGCAGCCACGCCTTGGAATAGCCTCTCTTGCTTATGAGCGTGGCAGAGTAAATAAGCCAGCTCTTTTGATGACGATTTTTAGCTCCCTACAAAACCCAGTTTGCTGGGCTGGCAAAATCCACGTCACATATCTCTGATGTGCTTTTCCTTTCCTTTGTGGCTTTTCAATGTGTCCTCCAGTGCCAGGCGAGCTGTAGCAAGCACTCCCCTGCAGCTCCGTGCCCTGATAAAGGCTATTTACAGCACACAGAGCGGGCAGGTAACAGGGGCTCCAGGCTTGCCCACAAGCTCCTGGAAAACAAGGCTGCTGTTTTTTAGGGCAGCAAAATAAATGCCCTACTTAGCTACAGCAACCGTGTACACAGCAAATACAAGACATCCTAGTGCCGAGGTAGGACGTGGGCTTGAAGCTTTCACAGAGGTGGGATCTTCTCTTCTGCCCCTCTAAAAGCCTTGCTGCACTGTGCAGAACTATATGCTCCCTCTGAAAGCATGTAGCAGAGGCAGTGCTGTGCCACACCACGAGATATAGGGTCCCAGCTCCCACTTAGCCCAGCCCTCAGTGACAACTAAGAGCTTCAACAGCTGTCTCTGAGTTTCCTCCTACCCACGTTTCATACCATTTTTCTTCCAATCATGCTCCCTTGCCCATGGATCAACAGCCCTCAGACTTATCTTGCCAAAGCAGGAATGCTGGTTTCATAGGGTTTTTAGAAACCAGTTCTATTAGTGTCTTAGGGACATTAAATCCTACGTGTTTCTGCTACACTAGGACCTTCAGAGAAGCAACTGTACTTGTTAGTGTTGGCTATGCCTTCAGCTTCCCCATTATCAAGTAGGAGATCAATTAGCACACATTTTTGTCACTTGATCACAGCAGTTTATTCTATTAGATATCAGTACTCTAACCTTTCCATTACAGCCTGAAGGACGGGCTTTATGCAGTCACAATAAAGATAAATGACAGCTACATTTGTTACTGTAGTTGAGATTTTGAGGAAAACTTTGTTGCAAAATGGCATCCGCAGAAAAACTGCAATAAACCAGATGTATTCTTGAAGACAGATACAGATATAGATAAGGATATATTCATATCAAATAGATCCTCTGATGAAGTCAGTAAAGATGGTATCGGTCAGAGAAGAACTTGTGCTTTTGTGCTGAAGAGATGAGTAAGGAATTCGTAGATCAGGGAAATGAGGAGTGAATAACAATGAGTCCAGCTGGGAGCCACAAAGAGCAGTCGTTACAGAAATGGTCTCTTTGTGGCTCTGTCAGTCAAGGTCATAAGAAGCTCTGCTTTATGGTTCCCGAGCTTAAGAAACACATCGCTGACCACTCCCTTGCAAGGAGGAACAGCTACAAAATCTAAATCAAAATGGTGGGAAAAGGGCAAAAAAGAACCAGGAGTGAGACTGGTTCAGAAAGGCTTCCGCTGCAGAACGCAGGGAGCAGAAAGCCCCAAGCGGTGTGCGCTGTCCTAGGAAAAGATGAGGTGGCCAACAGAGAAAAGCGTTTGGGGCTGGGCTGTGCAGTCCCATCGCTGTCTCATATGCTCTGTAAGAAGTGCCAGCCTAGCCTTCCTGGAGAAAGAAAACTGCTTCTTTCTGCAGAGAGAACAATAACTTCTGTGCAATTCTCAAGTCTTAAAACATTGACCCAGTCCTAGACATGCCTGGAAAGTTCACAGCCTCCAAGTCTTTTTAAACCTTGGCTGTTCTAGGAAACAATGATTTGTCCTTATGGGTGCCACAACCAACTATGGCCTGTGTGATAAAACACTTTGTCCAACAGAAGATACAGGATGTAATTCATGTCAGGCAATGAACACCTGCAAAGTTATGTCTGCTATGGTGTTGGCACTAATCTGAGCTGTTTTTTTAGCTGTGACCTATGGGTGAAAAGCTCTGCGTTCCCCTAATCTGAGCTATCCATTTGCTCAGATTCAATATTTTAAGTTCCCCGTGGTCTTGGCATTCATGCAATATTTAATGGATGTGTACAGTGCTTTGTGGATCACAGTGTATCATGTATTTCCGCAGAAACGCTGTAAACCATGACCACACGAAAGATCTAATGCCATGCTTGTAAAATGCACATTTCTATTGCATGTTATTAGTTATAAACCAACATGTCTTACTGCAGAGAGACTAAGAGTGCTGCAACCCCTCTGAAGCATTTACTGCAGTTTAAGTCTATCTGAGTATTGTGGAGTCACCACTGCCAAACTGACAGGTCATTGCTTGACGTTTTGTTTAAGTCTTACATACCAATAAAGGACTTCTAATAAGAAAGGGGTTAATAACTACAGTTGTATTATGGTTACATTTTTACCACAAATCAAGTAGGCTGTTGTTCCCATTCAAATTAGTAGGAATTCAGACATTGACTTAAACTAGAAGCAGAATCAGGAAATGCAGATTTTTAGCAGAAAACAAAATCTCTCCAAAAGCAATTTTAAGGTGCTGTGATTATTCCTTCATGTTCTTATACCCTTTTTGATTATGATCATCACTAGCTCTGGGCAGCTGAAACAGGATTTGTTCAGCATCTTCTGTTGTAACAATCTTTGGAGGAAATACAGGACTTGGAATAAATTTTTTATTTTATTGTACTGAAAAGTGAGTGCTTCCATGGAAAGTGTATATTTCCAGTGAAAGCTACTTTGCCCAAACCAAATTTTTTCAGCCAGACACCTTCAAATTTTTGTTGTTACTGTTTTTGTTGGGTCTGACCAAACCAAGTTAGCATATTTACCCAGTGAGATTAAACTACAAAATTCTGTTAGTATGTGCAAAAAGATCCTCTGAAAAAATCCCAGATTTTGTTTGGGTTTTGTTACTATATAGACAACCCCCCATACAGATGCATTTAATCCCTTTCTATGGGGCACTGTGTCAAATGATAGTCCTACTGCTGACATACCTTTCCCTGTATCTATGCTTGGTTTTGTGTTTCACTGTTTTTAATTAGCCATAAAAATTACACATGTTTTTGTAGCAAGAATAATTTGGTTGTGGCTTCCAGGAAAGACAGCCTATGACTGTCATCACAAAATAAATAGTGCCTGGGTAATGAAAATGTATAGCTCTGTGGGTGAGGCATGCCATTACATAGCATCACAGAGAGTTTGCGTGAATCGGCACACATCAGTCAGCCATGGGGGATGCCTTGATAATGCTGACAAGAGGCTGCCCACAAATGCTGCTCCTACCACGTGGCTGGGCAGGGATGAACTGGGGGGGGGGGGGGGGGGGTAAGTAATGAAAGGAATAGAAGGGAAGAGCTACAGCTCCTTTACTGTTGTCCCTGTAAATCCACCTTTAGATTAGTTCCCAAATCAACACAGTAGCTGTAATTGAAATTATTTTTAATTTGTCACCTTAGTTCAGTTATGCCAAAAAACCTGTTCTTAGTCTTAAGTACTGAGACGTGGTTGCTGCAGTGAAGTAGTACATTGTAGGCAAGAGGGCAACCAGTGTAGAATGAATTTCTCTGTCTCTGGACTGAAGGGACAAAATCCTTTCTTCCAGCAGGATTTAGCTGTCTATGGGTAATATTTTACTCTCTGCGCTCCATGCAGAGAAGATATGAAGCAACATTAATTCCCCCTGCTGCTTTATCTATGTGCAGACTCCATTTTCAAAGTGCAAAGCAGCACACAAAAGAAAAAACAGGGAGCAGCAAAACTCTTGGAGTTAGTAAAGAATGTGGTGGCAGAAAGGAAAGAAAAATCAAAATCTTCATTACATCCCATTATGACAAAAACCTCTTACACTGGTTGCTTGGGAAAAACCTCACTAAACAAAAACCACTGGCTTGATACAGTCACAGAAAGAAATTCCCACAGCATGCGTGCTATAACAAACCCAATTTTTATACAGTACAGGAACGTTAATAGTACACTTAGTGAAAATGTATACATTGCATTTGGCCACAGTATTTTCTGCAGTACATGACAGGGTACTAATCTACCTCTTGTAAGAGCAAGTGCTAAACACAGAAGATTTTTGTCACCCAAAGCCACTGCAATAGCTAATAACACAGCAGAAGTATGAATACTGATGCAAATCTTAACTGTAAGAGGCTACTTCCAGTCTGCAAAAGGGACTGAAGTACAGAAGAGCTAATGAGGGTCATTACTGGGATGTCATGCTAGCCTTCTGCTAATCTTCTCAAAGCTTTGTCAGACAGGTTTTTCTATTAGACAGCTGGCTCATCTGGCAGGCTAAACCAGAATTCAGCTCCTGCTTTCAGTATTGTGAGTTCAGATCCTGGTTTCCTGTATGGAAAGTTCCCTCCGAGGATCTTTCCAAAGGAAGTAAGCACATAATCCCCCAGGACGTTCCCACAGCCCTCCCCTGCTCAGGCCTTCCAGCACTCTGGGCAAGAAGACGGGGTATGTGTAAGGAATCACAGACCACCTATGCTTATTATAGCATAAACATCCACTAGATTTGCTGCTGATCCCAGCAGCAACTCTGTTGGAACTGGCAGTAGGGAGGACAAAACTGTCCTGACAGAGTTTAGGAGCATGTCAGCTCCCATCCACTGGAGGCCAGTCAAGTGACATAAACCTTTACTAACTTCTTAGAGAAGCTATGTCCTCAGACATAAAGTACCCACAGAAGCACACCCATACGATGATGGCTATTTGATGACTATTAGCAATGATGCCACCTGATGCTGAATAAAACTTAGGCCGTATAAAACATGGTCATATAGTTGTGGAAACTGAGATCTCTTCCCCCTGCAGTAAAGGATCATGTAATTAATGGAAGCACTAATTAAAATTTAAATAATTGATAATATTATTACTAAAGAACCATATATAGCAATGTCAAGATGCCTAGAAAAATCTGGCAGTAATTGAATTAACCATGTCTAAGGAGTAGCACTAAGCAATCTTCTGACATGCATACCTGAAACAAAAAAATGCCTGGCCCAACAACATCTGTAACGGAGGAATTAGTGCAAGAAAGAACAGAATAATGTTAAATAAGAAATAGGGTCACATGGCCTGAAGTTCTTCATCAGAAGAGCCACAAGCAACTCAGCTGCATGAAATGAAGGTAGCAATTTGTGCCATGCAAAGCAGTGGAACAGGTGAGGACTATAATGAGAGGAAAGAACTTTTTAGAACACTTGAAATGGAAAGGGAACTTTAGCTGTGGATTTCAAATGAGCGTAAAAGCACTCTGTCCATTACTTTAGGTCTTTAATCGTCAGGTAGTGCTGACAACCAGCCTACACAGCAACAAGGTAGAGCTAATGCCCAAATCATCTGGAGGAAGGGAGGACACAGCAACGGACAGACGGAAATAACCAACAGGATGTTGGCTTGGTGTGTCTGTTAATGAGAGGCCAAAGCAGAGAAATTCCACAAGCCTCATGTTGTTTGAAGACCACTTCAATACTGGCCAAAAGCTAAGAACACTCACTGGCCCCCAAAGCTCTTGTGTCTCTCTGAACGCTTTGCCTCTGTTCAGGAATTAAGTACTTCACCTGCTTTGCATCCAACAGTTTCTTTCCTCTTTTCTAACATCAGAAATCTGATGGTGAAACCTCTTTCACTTGTCTGCAAGGCTCTTTCCCTGTCTGACATTCATAAGTGATTATAGATGGAATGAAAGCTCTTAAGAGTGGGGAGAGGTACAAAAAATTCTGTTACTGGTGATTATCAGGAACAATTTACAGGGGAAGTTAGAGCAGTGCTGCTTAAACCCAGGCTCCTGTTGCTATTAAAAAAGAATAAATATTTAATAAGCTTCTGTTTTCATTAATGGTATGACATTAAGGCTGCTTGCCACCAGGTGAATACTAATAGACAATCTTTAAGCAAATGAGGCCCTCTTTCTGTTAATTTTAATGTATGACAGAATAAAGCATGCTATCTTATTTTTCTATTTTGTTAAGCAGAAGCTTCACTGCAGACTCCTTGCTTCAGCAATTGAAAGCATTTAGTTTTACTTGGTACCCTTTCCCTTTATGGTTTTCTTTGGAGGAAAATGTTTTATGATAAAGAATGAAAAGAAACATCATGGCAAAATAATTAACTGCTCAGAAAGCTTCTTTCAGTTTAAATATTCCACTGCAGCGTGTGAACTGAGGGAGAACCAGAGAAATGAGCCCAGCTCAAAGCAAACATGAGGCTGACAGGTGAAGCTTGATGGTGTGGCTATGTGAACATGCTACCGTGAGAAAAGCTGAAGGGGAGATTTCCAGCATATGAACTGAACCATGGGATGTGCCCGTGTGCACGCCTCCTCTGCTGGTAAACGTGCAGCTTGCCTCGAGGTGAAAATGGATCTTGCCATTTCCAATATACAGAGAGTCACTTGGCTGAAAGAGGTACCTGAAGGCAAATAATGAGGTAAATCAGAAGAAGCTTATGAGGGACTCCTCCCAAGGTCTGCTGATGACAGGAGGTACGAATATACTTGTTTGGAAATCTAATGTTGGAACTGAGTTACTTGTGATTGGCCTGAAGCAGGAATCGGACTCTAAGCACTGAATGGGTGCAGAGAGGATCTCTGAATGGCTATGTATGAATTACAGGTTAGGGAAGATGGAATAAGGATGCAAAGAGGAATGTAACACAGTTAACTGGTGGTTTGGACAAAAACCCTCTGCAGCAGCAGTTGTTGAGAACAAAGAAAACAGTGTTGCAGCAAGCAAAGATACAAAGACAGTGACAGAACCTGGAAAGCTTTTCAGTTGTTAGGATGCACACAGTGGGCCATATCTTAAAGATCTTAGAAAATAAATATGTGCAGTTTATAGAAATATTCAGTATAAAATTATGTCTAATTAAGGTTTAAATAAAAGCCAGGATATCGGTATTTTTCACAGTAAAATAGGGTAGTAAGGAAGGCTTAACAGGAGAAGATTAAGAGCTCTCTGTTAGCCATCATCAGCCAGAGCTGATGGATAAGACACCCACAAGGGAAAGTAGATTTTAATTTGGACTGAATGAATCATACATATCACGGTGGTCAGTCTCAGTCATCTGCACAGGTACTGTAACTGAATTTATATTTGTAGAGGGGGAAAAAGTGAATCAAAGTCAGAACCTGATGAAATCTGTGATAATTTGGATGGATTTAGCGGCACTTCCGTATTGTGCAAAACTGCTATCATCCTGAGCTAAAACGCCATTTTAGAAGGCAGAATTAGTATGAGCACAGCTAAATTAATTGGGATGACTGAAAACGTATGATGAGTTTTTTTCAATTTTGAGTGTACTTGCAATCTTGTTTTACCTGATCCCTTCCTCATAGTTGCATTATCTAAGTGCTTTATTCTAAAGTCAAAACATAATAATAGTTAAAGCACCTAGAGTTTTTTTCAAATGCACATATTCCAGAAACAATTATATTTTGCTTTAAAAGCAAGAACACTCTGTCCTCTGCTTATTATTGGTGCTCAGAGCACAACAACCATATTTTATTCAGGATACTTTCTGTCCCAGATAGGTGCCTGGCAAATTGCTCTGAACATTTTCTAGTGCAATTATGGACAGATTGCTTAAAGGTTAAGTCCAATAAATGGAACAGCATTGTGACATGGTTTGTGCTTATTTATAAGAAAATATAAACATCTTTAACCCCCCCATTTAACGGTGAGCAAAGTCCTTAGTACTATGTAGTTGTTATCAACAGCTAGTTATATTTTTCTAAATACTTTTTCTAATAAAGCTAAAAGCAACAAGCCAAGAACGAGTGACTACAGAACAATGACAATTACTGACATTTTAAATTCTACACCACTGGTTGGTATCATACAGCCTTTTTAATTACAGATGTTGTTTTTCTTGTTTAATTCTACTCAGTATTAATTCCTTGATCTAGCTGACCACTAAACTGCATCTGTTGGCAGACAGAAGAGGCTGTATAGAGTGGGAAAGAGCAGGGGGAATAGACAGATTTTTTTGGTAGGACTGAAAGCTTAAAATACTTCCCATAAAGTTCAGGAGCTTTCTCTTCTCCTCACATTACAGAAGCCATGAGGTCCAACAGAGCAACAGGACATGGATTTAGCTAGTTTGTTTATTTGAACTTGGCTTGTGACCATGTGCTTTCCTTCTCCTTCAATATTGCATAGGGCCAACCACCACTTAGAAAAATCATTGCACTGGGCTTTAACGGATGCCTTTCTAATTTTTGAAGAGGATCCTATTGATTCAGTTACAGCTCCAGTGCAAAACGTAATAAAAGACTTGTATGATTTTTCTTTGCAATACACTAAGTTAAGAGATTTTTTGCACACTGGGGATCCATTACTGTTTACAAATAAGTCAAAGCCTCAGAGGGAAGTTTCCCCTCAAATTCCACATGTGCGCTGACATAGAAGGCTGTTCAGGTGGCAGTCTGAATGTCTGGCTTAAGTTTCAAAAGGAAATACACTTGCACAGACATAATTTGACAGATCCTTGCCCTATTCCCTTGAAGTTTAACTGGAAACTATAGTAGGTGTCTTTAGATAAACACACAAATTAGAAGTGGGATGATCATTCAGTTTTACAGTACCATAGATAACAATCACACTCAGTTTAAGAGGAAAAGCCTTAAAAGAATGTAACACTGCTCATTCTACATTAATGAACAAGTACAGTGCATTGAGACCCTGCTTCATTTTCACTTACAGTATCTTTCAGAATCTGAACCCAGACCCACACAACCTGAGAGATCCGAACACAAAGTTAATCTGACACTTTGCTTCCCCCCCAAAAATTTTGCATTTTGTCTGAAGCTTCAGAGGTTACCCTACCAGTTTTGTTCCGTGTTTCCAAAGTCCTTCAGAATTTTTGCAAGCAAAACTTTACTGCAGCATTCAAAGCTTCTGTTAATTTCCAGAGCTGATCAGGAGGGAAGCTGGCCCTGCAGGTATTAACTGGCAATTTGGATTAAAATGCCTCATTTAAAAAAATTACTCCATGGATGAATGGTTACCTTGCAGGAAGACAAAAATAAACTGAAGGACCATTGAGCTGGCATATGTTTGTGACGTGCAATAGAAGATCCCTGGGAATAATTGCGAAAAAAAAAAAAAAGGCAAAAAGAAACCTACTTCCTCCTTTGTCAAACAGGCACATCCATGGTTTAATTCCAGGGTAGATTTGGCCCAGAGTCTTTCCTTGTTACTGGAGAGAGCTGTGAGATTCTGTGCTTTTATTTTAAATGCATAGCCATCAGGACGAGGACTGGAGACCATTTTAACACGAAAATTAAAAGTGAAGCAAAGAAAGAATAACATTCAGAGGGTATGATTTTCCTTATTCTAATGCAGTTTCCCCTCTTCACTACAGAAGCGAGGTACAAGATGAGGGAGTGACAAAAGGCAGACTGCTTTTCAACAAGTTTACAACTTAAGTACACAAGGCATACAAAATGGAAAAGGGAATACTTCATTCCTGTTTTGCAGGATGGTTAACTCAAGGACTAACAGATTTGGTGATTTTTTCAGAGGGAGCCAGTGGTTTACAGAAGGAAAATATCCTAGAAATCTCATGCTCATCCTCTCTTTCTCCATGTTTAATAATATTATCCTGTTAAAAATTTAAAAGTTGCTTTTCAAGAGCACCTGCAAAATATCCTGGCTTCCTCCTATTTCTTTTAACACACACATGAAAGGAAACAGTTTCAACACCAAAATGACAATGAAATGCTATACCAAGAAGGGCTGGTGGGAACTAATTACAGAGCTACCCTGTAGTTATCTTTTGTTAGACTTGTCAGACGTACAGTTGCAGGGCTCATGGGTCAAGTAAAACCCCATAATGTCATTTCAAATCTGCATCTTACCAGAGCCCTGCTCCCCAAAAGTAGCTTCTAAGCAAGTTAGTTGCTCAGAGACTTGATTCATGGAGAAGGATATCTTGGTGTGGCATAACCCATGGGTGTGCTGTTAAAAAACAGTGCCTGGTCTAGCCCTGCTGTGTTACAGGAAGTTCTGCAACTTTTACAATAAATGCTTCTCAAAGCACTAACTTGGCTGTAGTCACATACCTTTTTTGCCTTAATTAAAAAAAAAAAAAAAAAGAGAAAAAAGTAAGTACTCTGTTTTTAAGGCCGATCTATTTTAAACTACAATTTCCCGTGCCTGCTGGAAAGGCAACTACTAGCTCATTTGGAAGGTCTAACAAGAGCATGGAAAAAATTTCCCAGGTTTCCCAACACAATTAATCCCTACCGAATCTTCCTGATTAGCTTATTTTTGTCAGGTAATTAAAATCTTTAGCAAATTACTCACGTGCTTAGGTTATTAATGTAATTTATTTCAAAACTGCCAAATAATACTAAAAAGATGCCACAGGAGCAGGTGGATGACAAGGAGATAGTGGAACAGCAAATGGCTGACAGCTTCTGAAGGGAATGTGCAGAGGGTTGAGTGCTACAGACAGGAAACTGTGGATAGAGGATGGAAGGATAACCAGGGAAAGAAACTGCAGAAGAAGAAAGGGATACAGTGGAGGAAACTGGAGAGGAGAGAGAAAACATGACGTGGAAAGGGAGTAAAATAATAAGAAAATAAGGTTATTTCTAGTAGCCATGCCCATACTAGCCATTAGAACAAAAGGTGTTGCTTCAAGCTCTGCAACTTCACATTAGTCATGCCCATTTTTAAATAGGAGGCCCTATTTTCCTTTTTCTCACCCTCACTTACTCTTCTCCACTCAAAGTGATGCTTCTCCAGGCTGGGACTGCCTCTTTATGGTGCTCACAGAGGCCTCAATCTCAGTCAGTGTCTCTGAATGCTACTGGGAGACAAATTACAGTAAGTAGGAGAGAAAGATAAGAGACAACTCCTAGTTCCAGGGTTTTTTCACATCCATGTATATCATCTATCTTTTTTAATGACACATTCATTCATTAGATGGGGATTTGAGAAAAAGAAATGCTCTTGCTCTTCTTAAAGATGTTTGCACAACATCTTTTTTCTCTGGCCATTTCATTGCTCTGTTTATGGTTCTTTCACCAGCTATAAAACTCAAACTTTTAAAATAAAACACTCGAGGTCCAGCAAAGGGGGTTTTATCTCCTTAATGAATACAAATGTCTCTAATCCACTTTACAAAACTTAAAATAAAGCCCATAAATGTACTGTGGCTGTTTGATGATGTTTGTCTCCTTTATTAGGCAGGTAATACAGTACTGCAATTTTTTTTTCACCTCAGGTTTTAAACTCCTCTCTCTGGACCTTAACTGGGGATTGCAGTCCTTCTCCCTCTCCTTCCTGCCTTGCAGACTTTCATGAAGCTGGATGCTTTGGCAAATAGTTTGAGACCCATGTTTTCAGAAGGGAGGCACTGTCAAAATTGGGAGTGTATGTCACTGAGCAATACTGCTGCTGTGCCCGACAGCATTAGGAACGTACAGCATATTTGCATCCTACAAGATCCCAAAGCAGGCACTTCCTGAGCTGCAGCAGAATGCTTACAGGCAGCTTTTGCTCTTCACCAAGCCTTGGCCTTATCTGTGCAAAGCCCTGTGTCTCAAAACATATGGCATAAAACCTAAGTCAGTGGTGGTTGCCTGGAGTCCATAAGCCACACTCTCTGGTAGCCCAGGCTTGGCCTCTTATGGTGGCAGTGAGGAACTTGCTGTGATTATCTTGGTGCTTCAAAAGGGCTCCCACACCTCTCTGTAGAATTAAACGACACATTCATCTTAATAGGCAGGAACTTCGGTACTGAGTATGATGCTACCTTCATGTCTCATCTTAAGCTTCCCACTGTAAATCAGAGGCTCTATTTTGAAATATTTTTCTCTGAAAAAAGTGAACAACAAAAAACCCCCATGTTTTCTCATATGAGTTGGAAAGACAGAATGGGCCCCCCCAACCTTATTTGACTGCCTTTATTTTTCCCTCAGAAAACAGATCAGAGATGTACTGCAAAAAAATGCAAATCCAAGGTGGCAGATTAGCAATATTCTCTGCCAAAACCAGCTAACTTTGAGTTCAGGAGGAGGTTATGGTTCTGTGGTTTTGCAGCATGCTGCAAATGCTGTGCACGTGTCCACACCTCACCCGCCTGGGCAGCCAGCTCACATTTTGCTCCAAAACTGACTTGTGGGGGCACTGCTCATCTCCTGTCCCACTCAACAAGAAAAAAATCCTGTGTGCCACTGGAGCCAGGACCTAAGTAACAGGGCTCCATTACAATTGCAGCATGTATTTTGAAAGCCTGCCTGAAGCCAGCACATTTTTCTGATTTAAAGAAATGTTGACTCCTATATTGAGGGCAGAGGGAACACACAGTAAGTACCACCAAATGAATTATTAATTGCTCAGGTAAAAGAAGGAGGCCAATTCGATCTTGAATTCCACCAGGATCCCCCAAGGCTCTCTATAAGATGGACATCAAATTTTGGAGCACTAATATATTTGCAAAGCTAACCAAAGTGAAATTTAACTGTAAAAATATTGTTGCAAAGATACATTTCATGCTGTGAGATGCAAACATTGGTAATTTTTTTACTGCCTGCTTGAAAGCGGTGTTTCTGTGATATAAAACAATCAGGAGCAACATTTTAGTCAACCAGAAATGAGGGAACTGTCAGCAAAACCTAAGCCAAGAGAAACGGAGAAAGACATTATATTTTGCCAGTGCCTGTGAACCAGGTGGGGGCAGTGTGATATTTTTAGGTTTAGTCTTAACATGCATTTCATCAAGCTGCCAGAGAACTCTTGAGTTTTTCTTCTCCCTCTTTGATTTACTCCCCTCCACAGAATCACTGTGTACATGTTTTAGCTGCCTTGGAGACAAAGTCACACAACTGAGAAATGGTATATTGCCTAAGAAAGGTAGTGCATCAGGAAAGCTAACGTATCTAATACCCTGCTGAATATTCCATTACAGGTTACAAATGTGCAGTGACACTAGGCCAAAGTTTACTGATGGGTCCTGCCCACGGTGTGTTCTCTCCTATTTCCCTAGAGCTGATCCACAGCTTTAGCACTGCAGTACTGTCCATGCAGTTGAAAACAGAAATCTGATCATTCTCTTCCTCACAAATTAGAAACCCCACAGTTTGTTACACTCAATTTTAGTAGATTTTTCATGTTTGCTGACAACTTCCACATGCAGGAAACCAAAGATGAAAAGAGAATTCTGAGTGCGATACCTTATTGCACTCATGCTATTTGTATGCTATTCCTACTGTTTTTACCTCCTCCTTGCTGGATGTGAGCTTGCTAAAGCTTCTTCAGTTGACCTCTGGTAGGTGCTATGCCAGCATAAAGATGATTCATACGTGGTTCAGGAAAGAAGCAAGCACATACTCTGCAAATCATTGTTAGTTCTCCCCACTTCATGGAATCATAGAAAATTTCAGGATCTTCTGTGTGGGTTTCCAGCATACATTGGCTGCAATGAAAAATGCCAGAAAAGAAAAACTAACCATTGACAATCCAAATAGAGAAGATGGAGCATTTTTATTCAAGTCTGTCACCAATGGCAAGCGAACTACAGAGAAATACATTTTGCAGCAAGATTCCTTGTTCATCATCAGAAGACAATAACCTTTCCCCATTTCTTGTCGCAGAGCTGCGGCCTGTTAGGCAATGACTGAAGTAGCATGCTATCAAAGGAGCTTCCATTTTCCAACATTAACTTTTTTTCATTAAAACAACACAAACCAATACCGAAATCAAAAGGAGTAACTGCTTTGCCATTAGTCAACAGTGATCAAAAGACTAATATGTCTTGAGTTCCTGGTGATCAGTGGGTTAGCCACGCCAATCACCTCAAGCTACTTCACAGCAATTCAGCTTGCAACTATACCAGGTTCATGGTCTCATTTTTGTGAATAGAGGTTACTGCTCTGTATATTGCCAGTCCAGTATCTTTCGGCAGCATTAAATTAATTTGAAAAGAAAATATTTTACACTGTAACTAAGTACCTGATAGCAACAGCTATGTGGAAGGAAGGGAAGATTAAGAAAAATCAAAAGACTTTATACATAAATGATCAAGAAGAAACATACTGCACAACATGAGAGATTTTGCCTCTAGAGCCAAAATAACTTTTGAGAAGAGGTAAAACACCACAGAAGCATTCCCAAGAGGGTAAAAGGAACTGTAGCAGGCAGACGGGATTGTAAATAATCTCACTGACGTATTTGTAGAAGAGAGGTGAAATTTGGCTCCCAGTCACACACAGAAAACCCCAGTCCACAGACCTCTGCTCTATCCCAGAATCCAGAAGGATGAGGTGCAAACAGGACCAATGAGTAAGAAAAGGAGAGAGGGGGAACTTTGTATGAAAAAGATTTGCTCTGTGTCTGAAGAGGCTCTATATTCATCAGAATAGCACAATCAGAATCACATCCCATGACAGCAGAAGTAATAACAGAAGATTTTGCCACACAGCAAAAATGAGGAGGCCTCTCTATCATCCCTGGCCCAGTGGGAGAAGTCAAATCTTTCAACTAGCAGTGAAATTCAACTCAATTAAAGAAGAACCGTAGGCACCAGCAATGTCTGTGTTCTGGAAGTTATCATCAGAGAATTACTGGGTTTTCAGGTACTCCTCAAGCACTCTTTGCTTATTGTGGAGAATTAGACTATTTGCATGCTCTTCTGTGTACCTCTAGCATTTACTAAGCAATTACAACTATTAACATGATACAATACATTGCTTCAACGCTCCAGTTTCTTAGAGAGCTCACAAAGGATTTTCCCTCTCCTTGTGCCTTAGAACAAAGTGATATTCCAAGGTGACACACTGGACACTTGTTCTGACTGTTATATCTTATGGAAATGTCTTAAGACAGGCAGACTGCTAATCTGGGAAAAGAACTCACCTAATAAAACCTTTGCTTTTTTTTCCTCTTCCTCTGCAGCACAGCCACCTCGCTGCTGATAACTCTCAGGTGGCAAGAATTCTGGGTCTTTGGTTCCTATTGGCATCTCCTGTGCAGAGGTACTGAGGCAACTACTGAAATGTGTTAAATATTAAGAAGTAGCAAAGATTCCAGAAAACCATCAGTGTTTTCTTAGAGGTTTAGGAAAGAAGAACTGCCACCTGGCCAGCAGAGAACTTTCTCCTCAGTTAAAAAAATCTAATAAGAGCTCATATTTTTTTTCTTACAAAGAGAAGGTTTGTCAGTAGCATACTTTTAGGACTCCTAGCATTATAAGACAGCCCTAAGCACAACCTGCAACTGGTGTTACCACTCATCACCCAGCAAGGCCCCTCTCGTATGGCAGACGGATATGTCTGACCTTTAATGAGACCATTCTGTAAGTCTTCTGGCCATTTTAACCAGACGACTTTACAACCTGCAATGAAAGCTTCTATCAAACTGTCCATTTGAATAATCCTAGCTAACACTTACCTACATATTTTAAAGTATAGCATAGAAAAAAAAGTATGAGTTACAGTAAAATAGTAGTATCACTCTCACAATGAGAGTGATAAACCAACTGTTATTGCCTGATGCTTCTTCCCAGGAAAAAATAACCCCTTCTCATATTATCTTGAGCACTTCATTTAATAAAACAAGTAACTAAAAGTGGATTAATCTCCTGTTATAGTTACCAAACACCCCACATAACAATCATTAATCTCTCTTAATACAGCAAGAACACAGGTAAGTTTATAATGACCTAATGTCATAGGACTAATGATAGATAATAATAATAAAACAATTGCCATGAATATTAAGATGTATCCTGTGCATTTCATTGCCACTTTTCCTGATCTTCATTCTTTTCTGAACTTAGTATTCTATTCATCAATAGGAATTTTGACCAAATGGAATTTTGATTTGGTAAAAATGGAAAAGGACTTACCTTTGGGAAGATGAATGAGTAAGAGCAGAATAAATTGGATAGTGTATTTTTTGAAGAATTAAAATTTTATCTGTAATAATAGCTTGTAATAACAAGTGTTGGTTTCACACTAGGGTAGATTCAGTAATTTACCTCCTTGTTGTGTGGTTTGTTTTAGGTTACTGGACCTGGAGAGACTCAAGCAAGCATTCAAACTACTACCGTCATTTCTGTTGTTCCCACAAACTCAGATTTCAGAGTTTGAATTAAATCCAAAATTGCCTCCTTAGTGTTGGTGGGGTAAAATACCACTTTAGTCCATGACATGCAGCAGCACTGATGTTGAGAAAACAAAACAAAACCAAAACCCACTTATATGAACAGATGAGAAATGCAGCATGACAGAATTTCTGTAGTACTATGTGGGAGGAATTAAAAGTAAGGACATTTCCATAACAGCCATGGAAACTTCTGACCATAAACTGAACTGAAAATACCAGGCAACCTTCCCAAAGTGAAAGCAGTTTGCCTACCACCTCCAATACAGGCTGGAGCTACTGCATGGCATGAGTTGCATTACATCAGTTCATCACTGAAAGCAGAGAAATATCTCCCAGACATTACCACTGGGGAAGATGTTAGGCTGCCAACCAGATTTTGGCAGAGTTTGTTATGAAAAAACTAAAAGCTTTCCTTTTCAGAGTGGATATTTTGTCATTGTGATTGGGCCCAGAATTCCTGGGAAGGGGGGGACAAATTTTGCCCTTTTATTAGCTCCAGATCAGTCGCTTGTGATGGTGACAGCCACACCACAACCAATGCTATGTCTGCTGAAGAGAGCTGTGACTCCTTTCCCTCCTTCTCTCTCCCTCCCCAGAGGTAATTTTCAGTGCAGGTAGTGATGTGAATAAGGTGAACGAACAGACATTTTATGGATCATTTGTCATAGTTATGCCAAAGCAAGGAAACATCCAACTGCAGTTAAAGAAAGGTAAGAACTTTGGGAGGAAGCTTTAACACTTCTTCTACCTATTTGCTGCATTGCATTCTACCTTTCCAGAGTGGGATTTAAAAAAAATAAACATTCTTGAACTAGTTCAAGACTCCTTACCTCCAGGTGATGTATTTATTCCTACTAGAGCTAAAATGGAAAATAATAGACAAGGCTTTCAGTTTCTTGGAGCAAGGGCCACATATTGGAAGATAGTAAGCACAGCGGTAACATCAAAAATTACTGTAAATTGAGTACCTAGCTGTAATTTTAATTTCATTCTTTCCCGATAGATATTAGCTTGAATTTGATTACATTTTATGTGTACTAAAATGGAGTTAGGAGAGACTAAATATGCAGCTCCCTGAAGGAAGCACACAACAATTAGGGTAGGGAATGGGTTATTGAGGTTGCAGGTATCCATCAGCTAAGAGCACACCCGGAAAGTAACAGATGAGTCAGGGTTTCTGTCTGTTTGTGATTGTACCATTGATTCCTTATATGACTTTTAAAAAGTAATTTACAATGTGGGGTTTTGGTAAGAATTTCAGTGCGTGCACACTTGAAGATCCCCAAAGTTTGGACATCAGTGCAAGTAATTAGTTTGTTGTTACTGGAACTGGCAACTAACTTAGGAGATAAACCAAAAAGATGTCAAATTTAGCACATCATTGCCATTAGAGTGCAGTCCTTTTCAGAACAGACCTTCTCAGAGACGTAGCTTGTTCATCTGTTTTTTAGTGTTCCAGCGTGAGGAAGAATAGTAATATCTCCTCTATGGATAAAAAGCAGGAGCAGCAAGTTACTGTGTCAAGTCCCAGCAGTCCTCAGTGCTGGTGTCGTGGTTTAACCCCAGCCAGCAACTAAGCACCACGCAGCCGCTCACTCACTCCCCCCCATCCAGTGGGATGGGGGAGAAAATCAGGAAAAGAAGTAAAACTCCTGGGTTGAGATAAGAACGGTTTAATAGAACAGAAAAGAAGAAACTAATAATGATAATGATAACACTAATAAAATGACAACAGTAGTAATAAAAGGATTGAAATGTACAAATGATGCGCAGGGCAATTGCTCACCACCCGCCGACCGACATCCAGCCGGTCCCCGAGTGGCGAATCCCTGCCCCCACTTCCCAGTTCCTAAACTAGATGGGACGTCACATGGTATGGAATACACCGTTGGCCAGTTTGGGTCAGGTGCCCTGCCTGGGCATGAGAAGCTGAAAAATCCTTGACTATAGTCTAAACACTACTGAGCAACAACTGAAAACATCAGTGTTATCAGCATTCTTCACATACTGAACTCAAAACATAGCACTGTACCAGCTACTAGGAAGACAGTTAACTCTATCCCAGCTGAAACCAGGACAGCTGGGAACCAAGAAGGGTATAGCCAAAACCTGCTTGTCCACCTGCAGCTCTGACCTGACAGACCAGCCCTCACTCGTCCCAGGCAGCCAGAGGCCAAGTGAGCATAAAATTGTCTTTGCACTTAGCCATGCATTTTACAATTGCAGAATTTTTATGTGCTTGCTTGGAATATACCAAGTGGTATCATCTACATAAATAATTCTAAAACATCTCAGATGCTTTTTATTGTAAGAAACATCTATTATTTCCAGCAGAAATCTACGGCCTGCTCCAAATATCTTGTGCCTTTTCCCTACTGAAGAAGCAGCAAAACTACATATTAATGGTCTGAGCAACTGAAAACATGGCCTGCAAAATTTCAACCTAAGCAACCTAGCACAATGAATACTCAAAACATCTGTTTTGATGCTTCTATTGAGCAGGGACCAGATATTTTTCATGATGGCTCACCTGGCTCTGAGTACCCTACCTGAAGAGGATACCCAGTCATCCCATTTAGGTGACTCAACATTAGAAAAAAGAATCTCTGCCATCTCTGCATGAAATGGGGTAAGAGCCCATTCAAGGAGATATAATGGGAAGTGAAAGAGGGAAGAAAAGAAGTGAAATGAAATACATATTAGAGTAGCAGGTGGATCATCTGTCCAGGACATGGTCCCTGATCGGTGTGAAAGAATGCTCAGTCATGGCTTTCTCTAGGTTTGCTTTATTAACAACTCAGAGCTGGGTCACCACCGCACTGAATGGCAACCTTCCAAAAATTTCTCAGTCTTATATACCTTTTTACCACCTATTAGCCCAGTCCCAAGACTTTGTAATTTTTCAGTTGATCGCAGTTCCCATGTCGTTACTATTCATCATCATCTTATCTCATGAATTATTCTTTTGTTCCATCCAGCCATCATCTGGTGGGTTTCGAAGTCCATCTTGGGTCAGTCATCGTCTCATGCCCTTTACTTTGAAGTCTCATACCTACACAATTCTGAAAAAACCTCTCTGGTTGTTCCATTAACTATTTCACATTTATCTCTATAAGTTCTACGTATTTTAATCACTCACCAGCTATGCACCTGTATCTTGGTGATTTTTCACCTTTTGTTTGATCTGTCTCTACCAATTAGCTTGACTGGGTTTTAATCCAGTCCTGGACTGGGGCTATATGGGGAGGGGGCAGGCTGAGAACGCTGTTCATAGCCTGTTGAACAGCTCTGTTGCCATGAATAACCTTAACCCATTCTATATTAATTTCTAACAGTCTGATAATCCTAAATTTTCTAAAATCTTCTACAATTGGTTTTTGAACTCCACTGCTCCACTTTCAGGATGTGGTTCAGTTCTGCTCTCATCTTTAGAGCCTGGCTGCTTCTCCTTTGTGAGGGGAAACACTATGCAGTGCACAGAATGAAGTGCATGTGAGATAAAAAAAAAAAAATAATCAATGATCCAAGTTCTGCATTTAACCTTGACCATGTTTAGTCATAAGCTGAAAAAGTTGAGCACAATCTGGATCCAATTTTTCTTTAATTCAAACTCCAAGCTTAGTTTTAGCCTGTACACAATATCCTTGCCTGCATATAATTTCCTAGTATGGTTCATCTGGCAGCGATGGTTTCGTCCACACTATTGTGCTATACACTGTTAAACACCTGCTACAGCCCTCTCTTGGGGGTGACTGCATTTCTGCGATGGGTGAAGTGATTCCCCTATCTAGGGTAATCTGTAATCAGCTGTTCCTCTTTTGGAATGAAAGGTGACATAAAAATGTAAGTAGTATTAAAGTGCCTGTCTTTTACTTACTCTTGCAACATAGGAAAACATGTTTTCTTACAATACATTCCATCTACGGAAAAAGCACTTTCGAAGACATCTTTTACTTTGCTGCTGACACATATTAGTATCTAAAGCAGAAAAGACCTCTGTTATTAATTTTTAAATAATGAAAATACTATTCCTTTTCAAACCTGTCACCTGCTATAGATCTTAATAAGTTTGAGTCCCATTATGGCAATGCCTGCTGCAGTGAAACAGGGTTTGGAAAGAATTTGTCACCCAGGGAAAAATTATTTTCTTTTCAGTGGGATCCACAGCATTAAAAAAAATTATAGCAGCATATGCTCTCTGATATATTTTATTAAATGCTAAATGTTAGAAATGTACATAAACCAAATTCTGGATAGTCTTCAGCTTCCCATTAAAGTTCTGCCTTGGAAGCATTACTAGGGCAGGCTGCCAGATACAAAGAGAGTAGATACACTGTTAGGAAGGACACAATTTTTTATGTCTTTTCCCTTTACAAAGTGGTTGCAGTCAAATGATGTGTGGCTGCTGGCACTTAAACAAACAATAAAGCAGACACTAGGGAGTTTTCTTTTTGTTCTAAATCATCTTGCCCTCTCTCCTTCTCTAGTTAGCCATGAACATTGACATGGCAGATACACCTCTGAGAGTCCCCTGACTTTTGGTCTCATTTGTGGATGATTTTTCCCTCTTTTAAATTTCTTGATCATTTCAAAAACACCCTACCAGAAAATCAGGTATTTGCATGGATGTTGGTTGCTTTGTTGGAAGTTCCTTGTGATGCTCGTGGGTCCTCGTCACCCATCATCCTCACCCAGCTCACTGTCTTGCAATTGACAATATCCAAATTTTTTTGGCAAATCTGAAACACACGTTCCCAAGAGAGACAGAAGGATGGCATCTCTGAGACTACAATGAATATTTGAAATCCTATTGCCTGTCATCACAGAACAACATTGAGGGTAGAACAGAAAATAAAACTACCATTCTCCATTGTGCCAGTGGCTGGCAGAGTAATCCTGGATAAACCATCCAATTTCACTCAAGTCATCTTTCTTAGGCCATGAAATGGGAGTGATAATTCCCATATTTTTCAGCCCATTTTGAAACTATAAGATCAAAGATGCTCTCAGTGTACATGCAAAGTAGTTCCTACATTAACAATTGAAAACCTTAAGTCAATTAAAAATAAGCCGCAAAATATCTTTGCCATAAAAAGCTTGTTGGAATAGAGGAAATAGGCTGAAACTCAAAGTGTTTCCAGCTCTAATGAAAAATGCCAATATCCCAAGTGTCCTGGGGGGTAGATGCGCCTGGGAATAGTAAGATATTTTTGTTGCTGGAGCTCTCCTAGCTGAGATCTCAAACAAAGTGCCTGAGATGGGCAAACACCTAAATAGGGAACCAGACGTTGGTGTTGTGACATACATTATACAACCTCTGTCAAATTGGCGTATTTGGATAAAAAAGAAAAGGATCAGAAACCCCACTCTTGTAGTCAATATCATTCATAGTCAGTCATTAAATGAATTGACAAAAGGAACGAGCAACCCTGTCACATCACTGTGAGCCATGTTTGCACTATGGCATTACTTCATTGTCGGCTGAAGTGAAGGGTAAGGTGATTGGAAAGATGTTAATCAAATCCAATGCACACTATTCTGATCCATTCTTTTGGTGAAGTATCTCACTCTCCTTTTTGATCTGAGAACTGTTGAAAACATCAGTGTGTAACGAAATCTCTAAAAAAGGTGAAAACAACTGTGCAAGCAAAGACACTGAAGACCGATGTCCTTCCTTGCAAGACCAATGTGCACATTAACCCTATGGCCTTTCCTTTAAATAATGACTTAAATAATTTGTTTGATGCTTTCTTCTCCTCCCATCTTTAATTTTTATAATTATTTTTTTATTAACTGTTTGTAAAAAGATCCTAAAGTACCGGCAACTGCTGCCTCCAGCCCTCTGAAGAAGGATGGCAAGACACATGATGCCGCTGTGCAACAGCACGACCCTTTCAGGCACCAGGACTCTCCTAATGAGCAGTACCAGGCATCAACATCTGCCTCTCTAGATCCAGAAACAGAAGGTAAAAATCTGTTGCTGAAGAATTCTTTGTTCCAGATGGCAAAGCAGTACCTCCTTCCTCCTCCCAGACACTTAGCTGGCCAAGAGGGGCAGCACCCATGATGCAGGCTGCTTTCTTAAAGGAGGCAGGACTTCAAAACCAGTCACATAAGAGGAACAAGGACCAGAAGGCCTAGTCTGCTTATGGCACTGCTGGCTCTGTTTCTGCCATTGCTCCAGTGAGCTAAATGCCTTCTCTATTCCCCCTGGTCCCCTGCAAAAGCTTCCCTCCCCGGGTAAGCTCCCTCTTTTTTCTTCCTGGCACATAGCCTCCCTCAGACAAGCAACGCCCTGCAACAACTGCCGTTCTCACTGCTGCCAACCAGATGGCTCTGTATTGGCACGAACACCTCTGCTGCCATTGCTGCAGTTCTCTGACCTCACATTTCTCCTTGACAGGGTGGTAGCAGAGCCAGTGCCCCCTCTTTGCTGCGAATACACGCTCAGCACTTCAGTAGCTGTTAGTGCATGCCGAGGAATTTCCAGCCCTATGAGCACTTCTCTCTCCAGAGTACCCCATGCTCAGATCATGGTCTGCAAGCAAAGCATTTCCAGTCAAGCCACTTCTCTGCTGCAGATGCATCTATATGGCCATTTTTGCTCTTCTCTCATCCTCACTACTGCATTGATCACAGCGTATTTCCTTCAAGGGAGATAATAGCTTAACAGCCTTCAAGCTAAGGGAGATATATGAGTCTGCATCTGCTGAAAATGTGGCCCTTTGTGAGGGAAAGTGAATTATCACAGATTCTTCTTCACCTCCAAATATCTCTTCTCATATGACGCAAGTTGTAAGCAGCAATATAGCATAGGTTTTCCCTAGCAGCTAAAACTATCACAAGTCTTAGTTTCTTTTCCTAGTTGCCCTTATTGTTTGTGACTCATTACTAATCACAGTGTTTGGAGATAAAGTAGTCCTTAAAACTTATATGCAATACATAGCCATGCCAAAATTGTAAATACACAATCACTTAAAATATACTCAGACATCTATAAATCACAGGAGTAATACTGATCCCTAGGTAACTGTACAAATATATATTGCACCTCTGGAGATTGCATAAGGCTCCAAATTCAGGCCCCAACAATATTTATACTCGCAAATGGACTTTTGCTAAGAATCAGGGTAGATTGCCTATTTTGTACTAGAGGGTATGTCTATAAAGGAAGCCCAAATTTGCTTGCAAATTCTACCTCACCAAAATTTTGACCCACAGAATATTTTATTTGTAATCTATTTAATAGTAAAATGGTAAAAAAAAAAAAAAAGAAAAAAAGCAGAAAAACTGTGATCCAGGAGAGAGGATCTGGATTCATTTTTCATCTCCTCTCTATTTCCCAGCTCCTTTGCTTGCCTTCTTGTAGCACAGTAGCATTCATTGCTTTTCTGTACCTCATTTTCTATACCTTTTATATATACCACTTGCAGTGTACACTGGTATGAGTTTCACACCAGTAAGACTGAATGCAGGAAAAATTCCTTACTGCTGACTTACACCAGCATCAGATTCTTATCCCCAATTTATGTCCTGTTAAAGGTTACAAAGATGCAGGCAAATACAGACATACTGCAATTTTCTGTGCTGATGGTAAAATAGAAGCAAAACAATTTTTTTATATGTGCAGGAAATGTGTCCTAAAGGATACTTTTACATTGATGCTTCACTGTTCTTTTAGGAGCTCTTTACCAATAACTTGCATTCCCTCTATTGCTCAGTTGGGCTCTATTAAAAAATAAATATCTAGGTACTGCAAAGTGTGGTTTTGTATTTAACAATACTGGATTTTAATTATCTCTTCCTCTATTCCCCTTAATTTTAACTATCTTATTGTTTATCTTGATAAATTAACTGTTCTTTTCTCCACTTACATGTTATCTCTCGGGCTAATCATTATTATGCACTATTTTCTACTTGTACTAAAGCTACCTTTTTGACTTCCCCTGTTACTAATTACTTTTAAACTCTCTCCTGCCGAACATTTCTTCTCCAATACGATCCGGCTTAACACTCTGTGTAAGCAACTGGGTACCATAACTGAGATGAGGCTGCATTTTGTCCCTCAGAGAGACAAAATACCTTCCCAAATTTCTGGTCTGACCTTTAAAAGAAAGTTTGCTGGAAAATAAAGGCATGGGCTATGAATTACACACAAATTTATACACGAGATGACTTGCCTCATCTGTACAATATGGCTTCCCAGTTGGTTTGGCAGCAGCCTGAAAATGAAGAACAAGAACAGCATCTGGACATCTTTTTACTATCATCAGTAAAAGCACTTCTCTGCAGATGGAGGGCTCAGGGGCTCCATCTCAGCAGGGCTGACCTCACTCAGCAGCTGAGAGCTAGCTCATCCCACAGAAATGAATTTTACTCTCTATAGTTTGGAGAAGCGTGACACTGAGTTGCTCCTGCTCCCAGCCATGCTCCTTCTCTGCCCAAAGCCACCATGAGCCAACCCCTACAAAGTTCAAAGGATTGGAGCGCCATTGTCCTTCCTCTTAATAACAGCTTTGGGTCACTTTGATGGGTTTTCAGCTTCTCTGTGCTTAAATTAAAGTTTCCCAACAGATTGGTGAAGTGTAGCATTTCCTCTGCTCAGCTCTTCTGAAATAAAGAAAAATATCAGCGACGTTACTGTCCTTATAAGCTAATTTCTCCATATGTATTTGCATATATTACTGCTGACCACAGGCATGCCTAGCCTTTACTTCTTTTGCTCTTTTCTACCTGAGTAAACTTCTCAGAATCCCCACTTCCCATCTGTACTTTGCTACAGTCCCTAGTAAGCCCACTGCACTCCTTCAAGATGTAAATGAGACTATTAACCTTTCTATCGCTTGATCAAGCAGGTCTGGATACTGTATGTTCACAATTAGTGCCAGGGACATTCCTGAGGGAAGTGCAAAATTAAGTGGAGCAAAAGGCAAGTGCATACTATATACACTTTCCCAAGGTGATGTTTGTATGTACTTGAAGCAACTACTGTAGATGAATAGTGTAAATTTTGCCAGCTTGGAAAGAAACTACAGGAAGCAAACAGAACATTACACTGTAGCTTCATGAGAGCTGATTGTCACAGGTGGGACTGGAAAGATGGCAGAGAAAATTATTTGAGATCAGCTTACAGAGAAAAACAATTACCCCTCATATTAGACTTGGATCAGCCTTGACTCTGCAGAGGCTAGAGCCATTGCTAGTCAACTGAGTCAGCAATGGCAGAAGTGAAAATGGTAACGCAGGGTACAGCAAGCACTATTCAAGCTGTGCAGCCGTTCCAGGTGGGGGTTTAAAGCGCAGCCTATGGAAAATTACAATACTGCAGGCACATGCTCAGCAGGCTCCAAACACACAGGGAAAACTCTGCTACCCCTGTGTCTCCACTCAGTATATTGGAAATGATGCTGGTTGTCCTGCAAGAGAAATGCAGTGCAAATACTGCATGAAATTGGACATTTCGTGAGAATATGTCCTAGTGCTCTAAATGAGCAATAGGTATGTGAAATTACTTGTGCCAGAGATTCCTGTTATGAGTGCTGATAGAAATAGCCCTAGATTCACTGTGCACATAGCTACCTACAGTGTTAATGTTGCTGCTGTATCAGGAGAGCCACAAGCCATTGAATTGATGCCAGTCATGAGCTTTGCAGTCTCTATACTACCCGAATCTGCTTATTTGCAAAAACACTGGAATTTTGCCAGTTACAGACCTGAGATTATGCCTAGTGAGCTAGCTATGGCATTGAGCTCTTCTGCTTTGTTACGTGCTTCTAAGTATGACTTCGGGTTCTGCAGCTGTTGAACACACTGCTGTATTTAGCAGTAATGCTAAAGGCAGACAGTTTCCTGTACTGAATATGTAAATAATAAATAGGTGTATTACTTCAGCACCAAATATTAGTACACCACAGGCTCCGGTTTTACCTATTTTGATTCTGAGAGTACTGAGAAAGTATCGTGCAAAACATTTGCTTCCAGAACTTGAAACAAACATCCAGAATGACATTATCAAAGAAAGCGGAACTTCTAACTGGTGCTTATCAATAGTGGTGACAAGGAAGAATACTGGAGAGATTTATCTTTGCATGGACTTGAGAGCTAATCTAGGTTATAATGATTGATAGTCATCACCTGAACACTGAGAAGCTGTGTTTGCAGAACTCAATGGTATAAAGGGCCTCTCTACCCTTGTTCTACAGTATGGATGAAGAATACTACAGGAGGAGAACAGAGGCCTTACAATAGTTAATACATGCTGGATTTTTACCCCTATTTTATACATGTGCATTAGTAGGCATGCATCTACACCCATTTCTTGTTACAGAAAGATGCCCATGATTCTCAGCTATCATCTTTGCAGTTATAGAGGAATGGAAGAGCAGAAGCTGAGTTTTAACAAATTCCCCTTCAGCAGACAGGGAATGTCTTTGTATTTTCCTGGGCACATCAACTTTCTCCACTGAGACTGAAATCTGACCTAGACAATGCCATTCTGCTTAAGGAAGTCCCATCACCACAAGCTCCACATTTCTAACTCTTGCATCACGGTATGAGGCATTGTACCTTGACTGTGCTTTCTTGGTAGAAGCATTACAAGCACTAATTTACAGAATCTCATGCTTGTTTTTGAAAATGCTGCATTGGTAGTTTCAAGATGCCTTGCAGAGGGATCTAGATAGATTGGAGCATTGGGCAATGATTAATGGGATGAAATTTAACAAGTCAAAATGCCAGATTCTACATGTAGGATGAAGTAATGCTAGGCGCAAGTATAAACTGGGAGAGGAGTCGCTGGAGAGCAGCCCTGTAGAAAGGGATCTGGGGGTCCTGGCTGACAGCAGGCTCAATATGAGTCAAAGTTGTGCCCTGGCAGCCAAGAGGGCAAACCGCATCCCGGAGTGCATCAAACACAGCATAACTAGCTAGTCAAAGAGGTGATTATCCCTCTGTATTTAGTGTTGGTGCAGCCTCACCTTGAGTACTGTGTGCAGTTCTGGGCCCTGCAATTTAAGAAGGATGTTCAGGTCCTTGAATGTGTCCAGAGGAAGGCAATAAAACTGGTGAAAGGACTGGAAGGCATGTCCTGTGAGGAGCAGCTAAGGACTTTGGGCTTGTCTAGTTTGGAGAAAAGGAGGCTGAGGGGTGACCTCATTGCTCTCTACAGCTTCCTGAGGAGGGGAAGTGGAGAGGGAGGTGCTGATCTCTTCTCCCTGGTATCCAGCGATAGGACGCGTGGGAATGGTTCAAAGCTGCACCAGGGGAGGTTTAGGCTGGACATTAGGAAGCATTTCTTTATTGAGAGGGTGGTCAAACACTGGAACAGTCTTCCTAGAGAGGTGGTCAATGCCCCAAGCTTGTCAGTGTTTAAGAGGCATTTGGACAACTCCTTTAACAACATGCTTTAGCTTTTGGTCAGCCCTGAATTGGTCAGGCAGTTGGACTAGATGATCTTTGTAGGTCTCCTCCAACTGAAATTTCTGTTCTATTCTATTCCATATGAAAGTTTTGAAAATGTAGTGAAAGCGCTTGGGTTACCTACAGTTGTGACTACAAATGCTGCAGGATTATGGAACTGATATATTGTCTACCCTGTCTCAAAAGCAGACACCACTGTATTTGCATACTTAGATAACATGCATATTTGAATACTTACATAACGTTACGGAATGCATGTACTACAGACAAATGCAGAAGTAATGTTTGAGACCTTAAATTCAAATACCTTGCAGATCACCGCTCTTTGATCAATCAGAAATGACTTGGGTAGGTGGGGATGTGAATTGTCTGATGGTCAGCAAACGGACCTGTATGGAAGGAACCGAAAATGTGATGACTTTCCTTGTTTGCTCTACTGGCCACTAAAGGCCTGGAGAGGTGATGACTTGGTATCATCAGTGGCACAATTACCAATACACTACCACAGCTGCAGGAGAGTGATTTAAAGGTGTTTGCTTAGTGGATAAGATAAAAAACCCAGCTTACTTTATGTCCTTGGCAATCCTGAATGATACTGCTCCTAAGGGTACTACTGCAACACTTTAGAATTCAGAATGAAATTTCCATATAAGATATGTGATTTAAAGTGATTGACTTACTATTCCTAAATGCTTAAGCAGTAAATCTCTTAAAGCCAGTACTAACAACTATTACCTCTACAGCTCTATGGCACAAGGATAGAAATGCCTGCCACACAAAAGAGTGTTCCCTGCTCTGCACAAAAGGCACTGGGCTTGTTGTCAGAGTTGATCCTGAGGAATAAGGTCTGTCCCTTCCATTTGCTTCTGAGAGGGCTTGTTGCCCCTGGGGACCAGGGAAGGGGATGGGATGTTGCCTCTAACAGTTTTATCTGACTGTCCCCAGACATAACACTATGAAAGGAGTAATATGCTGCTCTGCTTATGGGACAGAGCAAAACATTTAGCCACTTTTCTCAAAGCTTTGCAGCAGTGTCAGCTCCAGATGACATTCTGGTCAGAGGGGACAGTGCAGCCCCAAACCTCCCTAAGGACTAAGTCAGGACTCTTCACAGGAACAGCAGGAGGAAGACACCCTTACAGAAGCAGCATTTTGACAAGTGCTATAGTATGGCACAAGGTCAGTCATTTGTGTATCATGTAAATCAAAGAGAAATTTTTAATCATCTGCTTATATGTGCTGATGCCTGGGAAATTTAAAAAAGACGCAGAGCAGTACAACTAACTGAGGAAAGAAAATAATGAGAGCTTAGTTGCATTTAAATGAGATCTTAGTTGTATTTCAAAACATAATCATGGTCCAGAGCAATTGGCTGACTTCCTCCAGATGTTACTGAGATTTTGCTCCAGCAGGTGTCCCTGTGATACAGGATACCCCCGCAAAGGACCCGGCCTCTGTTCTCTCAGAGAGACAGCCAGCCAGCCCCTGGGTGTTACATGGCTTTTTCCTGTGTGTCAGCCCCAGCTGTAACATGGGTGAAGGCATTACAGAGTAGCTGGAGGCAGACAGAGTGTTTTTCGCCTTATAAATTCTACTTTCAGTAACTACCTCCAGGCTTGGAGCAACAAGGTCTGTTCACACTACTCTCTCTATAAAGTCTAATAATAATTAAAAAAAAAAATAAATCTTTAATTATCTGCCTGCAAAATACGTGCCATAACACATTTAATGGGAATGATAGTGCCTGCAGGATGCCTACGGCCAGTAGGGCACCCCACGTGTCAGCTAGGATACGATCCCATCCCCTGTTTGGTAAGGAGAGCTGCTTGGGGAGGACCAGGCTACTCAGGTCCAGGCAGCTGTTCTGTGCAGTCCCCCTGTGCCTCACTCAACAGCAGAGGGATTACAAGATCCTGAATCCACTGAATTCTCTCAAGACTTCCAACTGCACTCCATCTAAATAAGGCAAAACTGTAGTTGCTTAATCCATAATTTGTACATGTACCCTAGTGTGTATGTGCCTGCTTCCAGTTTGTAGCATCTGCCTCCTATTTGGCTGTGCTAGTCACTAAATGTATTTCATCAGCAAAGCAGCAGAAAATAGAGCTCATAAAGTTGGGTATATATCCATGGTTAGGCTGCAAACAGGATCAGGCAGGCTAGGTGGCTCTTCTTGGCCTCTGTTTCCTGATATGTCAATTAAGAACAGCAAGATCTGCCTTCCTGCAGGCTGGAAGGTTTGATTTGGGCACAGATAGTGCATAACGCAGGCTGAGATTGATGCTGTCTTTGTAGCTGCTTGCTGCCAGCACTAACTGGGGATGCTGCCTCAGCAAGCGTAAGCAATGGCATGTAAGCCATAACATGCCAAGTTCTGGCAGCATAAAATTTGCTGCAAGTGCCTCAAATATAAGGAACTACAGAAATGGTAAGCAGTCTGTTCATATTAGATGTGACATGCTTATTTCTTTGGTGTTGAGGAAGAGCTGTCTCTTACAGGCACTGCAAAAACAACACAGGGAAGAGCAACCATGAACGTAAGACTAAACTTAAATCAACCCATCCCTACCAAGCTCTTGGGTCTCAGCTGCTGTTATACTCATATGCCTAATGATGTTGATTTATGCCAGCTGGAGTATTGGCTGATAGTACTGAAAAGAGCTAGAAATAATGATGAAATGGAGGCATTTAACCTAGTATTTTTTTCAAATAAGGAAAATGTGATGGGTTGACCTTGGCTGGATTCCAGGTGCCCACCAAAGCTGGTCTGTCACTCCCCTCCTCAGCTGGACAGGGGAGAGAAAATATAACAAAAAGTTCATGGGTCGAGATAAGGACAGGGAGAGATCACTCAACCAATTACTACCACAGGCAAAACAGACTTGACTTGGGGAAATTAGCTTCATTTGTTACCAATCAAATCAGAGTAGGGTAATGAGAAGTAAAACCAAATCTCAAAACATCTTCCCTCCACCCCTCCCTTCTTCCTGGGCACAACTTCACTCCTAATTTTCTCTACCTCCTCCCCCTCCAGCAGTGCAGGGGGATAGGGAATGGGGGTTATGGTCAGTTCATCACACGTTATTTCTGCCACTTTATCCTCCTCAGGGGCAGGACTCATCACACTCTTGCCCTGCTCCAGCGTGGGGTCCCTCCCATGGGAGACAGTCCTCCAGGAACTTCTCTAACTTCCCACAGACTCCAGTTCTTCACAAACTGCTCCAGCGTGGGTCCCCCATGGGGTCACAAGTCCTGCCAGAAAACCTGAACCAGCGTGGGCTCCTCTCTCCACAGATCCACAGGTCCTGCCAGGAGCCTGCTCCAGCGCGGGCTTCCCATGGGGTCACAGCCTCCTTCGGGAACTCACCTGCTCCAGCGTGGGGTCCTCCCCGGGCTGCAGGTGGAGATCTGCTCCACTGTGGACCTCCCTGGGCTGCAGGGGGACAGCCTGCCTCACCATGGTCTTCCCCACGGGCTGCAGGGGAATCTCTGCTCCGGCACCTGGAGCATCTCCTCCCCTCCTTCTTCACTGACCTGGGGGTCTGCAGGGCTGTTTCTCTCACATCTTCTCACTCCTCTCTCCAGCTGCACTTTCTGTCCCACAGCAACTTTTTTCCCCTTCTTAAATCTGTTATCCCAGAGGCACTACCACTGTCGCTGACAGGCTCGGCCTTGGCCAGCGGCAGGTCCATCTTGGAGCCGGCTGGCATTGGCTCTGTCAGACATGGGGGAAGCTTCTAGCAGCTTCTCACAGAAGCCACCACTGTAGCCCCTCTCCCCCCCCAAAAAAAAATCTTGCTATGCAAACCCAATACAGATTTAATCTAACCGCAGCTGGATGTTTGCCCAATTTTAACACACAGATTTTACACAGATAAAACATTTTGAGAACTGGCTATACTCAAGGGATTTCCCCTCGCCCTGCTTCCCCTTCATCCTTTGGGTTGATAACACAGAGTTTAACTTACTTATTTGAGAAGAAGCATTTTAAGGTTCCAGGATATTTTTGCTGTAATTAGAGGTGTTGCTATGTTTGCCGCATGACCGGATAGCATGACGAAATTTTTCACTTGTCTGAGCTACCATGCAGTATTCTCTATGCACTGTGATAAACACACAAAAGAAGTAAACCGGAAGGTTTTGCTTCCTATCTCAGGCAATTCGCAGCCAGTGGCAAATTGCAGCAATCACCAGCTCCTGCTCAATTGGTATTCAGGACCTGTCATCATTTCCCCAGTGTCTGACGCTGGATACAATCTGCCATTTAGCCACCACAGTGGAGCATGTTTCTCAAGCCATTACAGCAAGCTCTCAAGGCAAAAGGAAAGTTGGCTCATGAATACTAACATAACTCTCTGTCATATTGACCTGTCTGTGTTCCTGTAACCCAAGAAGAAAAAAACCCTTATCCTCCAGCCATCTATTCACCATGTCACGTTTTCTTTTTGAAAGCTTTTCAAGGTAAGACATCCAATTTACTGCCATTTCTTTCTCTGCAACCTGATAAGAGCTGATAAAATTACCAGGCACAAAGACTCTCATGAAATATTCCTATTTCTCAGCACACACAGGAGTTATGCAAGGACAAACAATTCTTAGCAAAAGTGTCACATCTTGGGGGACATCATGGTGCTTTGGGAGGCTATGAAAAAAGGAAAGCTGTATTTGATAAAACAACCATACCTCATGCAATAAAGGATTCTACAGGAATCTGGGCAAAGCCACCTGCACCTGATTCACAGTGTTCTGTCAGTCTAAATTTAGGCAGATAGAGTATTTTTTTTCCTTCAAAGACTTCAAAGCAATTGGTAAAGCACTAGCTGTCACAATAGTCCTAGGAAAAATGCATTATCTCCACCTTAACACAGGGGGGAACTGTGGTAATGAAAGGTTCAAGCAATCAAACAGTGAGGGTGTAAGGCATAAGGCTGGTATCTTGAATCTATCCTCTTCTGCCCTCTAAAGTAGTCATTATTTTTTTACTCATTTTTGAACAAAGTAACTCCTTCCATGCCTGGGGACTCTGACAAAGTCTCTTCTTACTGTGTCTGCTTACTTTTGCTACTCGGAAGCTAGAAACATTGAGTATTCTGCAAAAAACAGTTCGGAAGGCAAGGCATTTTCCACTCTCATTTGCAGTGTGCACAAATCCTGGTTGCAGGCAGACACATTTTAGACAAACTGTAGGATTTTGGGTTTCTTACCCAATCATTGGTCAAATTCTGGATACTTCCTTCAAGTTAGTCATCACATTCAAAGGTCTGTGATTCTGAAACCTGGGATATCTGCATTTCTTTCTCAGGTGGTCCTCACTGCCCAAAGGTGGGGCTCTGTGCTGTGAAGCTGACCCCAGTACTTCAGTGCATGCATGGGTCTCGCTCTAAATTCCAACTGATAGTTGAGTCACTCAGACTACCTCAGAGTGTCATTTCAAAGAAATTACATGATTTCTCCTTTGACTGTTGGGGTGAATGTTTGTGTCCCCAGAGCTCAGCATGCGTATAAAAGTCACATGTGAAAGCTGACGGAACAGTGTAGGTCAGCTTGGCACCTCTGGAGCTGGTAATTGGTCTGGATGGAGCTGGTGCTGGACTAGCCCAGGATCACAGTCCCAGGCTGACTGGAATGTTTATAAAACCTTATGAGCTTTCTACTAACCCAGCCCCTTACAGCTTTGGTTTAATTATAATGTCATACTCATTAGATATTAGATACCTGAATTCCTAAGGTCTTTTTTACTGCAGGGGATATTATTTATATGGTTTTGCTGCTGAAGTTGCATGGAAAGCATGCGTGAAAATTAAATGCATTGGCAATGTTAATAAAATGATTAATTTTGGTTTTCCCACAACAGGTCAGGATTTGATATTAGTTTTCCTGCAGACATGTAACATACCTTGTTTTATGCACACTGCTTTAAATCATCTTAGTTAAGATGAAAGACAGGTTTTAAACTGAGCCCAACTTTGTACATGGCTTCTGGTGAAATCTGCTTGCTCGAGTTATATAGGTTGACCCAGGTTTGAACACTCCTGAGTGGTTTGATCAGCAGTACAAGAAAAAGAGCAGTTATGAAATCTGAATGCTGGCTCATTTCTTCAAAGTTTGGATGTGGGAGCCTTATTCAGGTCCATCTCTAATGCATGGATACCATGTGATATATCCTCACACTGAAATATATGGTAAAGGCTAAATGAATTTCAGAACTCATTAAAGTCTTGATAAAAAGCAGTGAGAAAATTCATGTTTTTAAAAGGGACAGGATAGGCATCAGGTTGTGCAAGAGGCTGCTCTCCTGAGCCAGCCTGGTGTGGCTTTCCAAAGGCTTCCTCCTGTTTCCAGGCAACCAGGGCTGCGCTCCTGCCTCTTAAATTGTAACCGTTGTTGCACTTTGCTTATTAATTCTTCAGTAAACGGAGGAAAGTTTCCATTCCCTTTGATGGCTAATGTACTTTATGGTTCAGGAAACAGCCCTAGGTTTGGTAGTTTCTATTTAGAAGAAGCTCAGACCTAAATGAAAAGGAGACTGAGCCATCCAGGACTTGGAGGTTATAGGAGGATAACAAAGTTTCGACTGCTGCATCTAAGTGAGCTGGGAACACATTTTCAGAGGGTTTGGTTTTTTTTTCTGTGGAGAAAAATACATGACCAGGTATCTGTACTGACTGAAATGCTTTGCTAATGTTTGATCTGATTGTTTCTGGAAGAAAACACTTCAAAATGAAGACATTTGGTTTGATGCCTCTAAAATGAGAGGCTTAATTCTTTTTCTATTTTAAAGCATGTCTTGCTTTGGAGGTAATAAATTTTAGTTTAAATTTGGCAATTATTTCATTTGAAGAAAATGTTTAACTCATTCTGAAATGTTTATATATATATTATTTAATATTAATTTAAAGCCAGCAAAATGAGAGTGCCGGTTTGGGTCTTACACAAATCCCTATCAATTCACCATGTTGTGAAACACTCTTCTACTTTTATTTTAAGCAATTAACTTTTGCTTTCTTCTCATAACACCACCATTGCCCTGTACAAAATAAGGTAACCTGAATAAAGAAGGACAGGTGTTTTGCAGGAGGTGAGGAAGGGGACCAACTACATTTGGAAGAGATGCCCAGATGCTGCATTTAGATGACCTATTAATATATTTTCAGTTTTGCAATAGAGCAGCTGAGAGCTAAGTGACTTCATTACAGGCCAGCATTATGAGTAACTGGAATAGTGACCCAGACTCTTGAGCACCCTTCTGGTGCCTTATGGGGCGTTCTGCACAAACACTTATCTTACAAATCACCTGTTCTTATTTATCATGATGCACAAAGACTTCAATTTTTATTGCAATTTGGGAGCAATGCTGAATGTTTTAGATTCAAAAACAAACCACATGGCTGGGTCTAGTTTCTTATAATTACAGCTTCTTTGTCTTTTATAACATTAACTAAACTGGCATTTTCTGGGATAGTCATGGGGTGCAAATCATACTGCCCACAGAGAGACTCTCTGGTGGTTTTCTAACCATGAATTGTTTGAGAGCCACAGAAAGAAGTGGGGAAAATCTTAAGGCAGGCAAATACATTTAAGTTCCGTATCTCAGTTGGCTCCACCCCTTGCTCACAAGCTATAAAGATTTCAAGGACAACAATGAGAAGCAGCAGTTCAGGACAGCACTAAGACTACTGCTTGCTGATACCAGTTTTCAACAGGCTTTAAATCCATGGGGAAATGTAAATGGGCTAACAAAGAATAAATCTAGAACCAGTTCATCATCTGGTGTAAATCAGAGTATTCCTACTGAAGTAGAGTACATACATGGCTTATGCCTTGCAAAATATCTGAAGTGGAAACACAGCTTCAAACAAGGAGCTACAAGCCCTGAGATAGTGATCGTTTGCTGAAGAGATTTACAGCAGGAAAAGACATTCTGTTTTAATCTACTACAAAGATCCAGTTAAGTCATTTTTCAGTGACAATTCAGCTTGATAATTATCGTGTTGTGCTTTGCACATGCCTACATGAAAAATAAAATAAAAGCTAATTTTAGAATCCTCAATCAAGCCCACCATTAGTCCTAAATCTTGATGAGCAGCTCCAGTTATTATCTTCTATTTTTAAAATATTTTGATTGATTTTCCTATTCTAAAGAACTAAACTGTAAATCATTTCTGCTGGTTTCAAAGCTTTTTCTTTTAATCAGTATGAAAAAAATGAGCTCTGACACAAAGACAGAGCAAAAAAAAACCACCACGTAAAACCAAGTTCTCCCTGTTACTGGAATTTTTTGTCTGGAGAAAGCACTCCCCGTTGTCAAATTGCTCAATATGAATCTTTTTCTGAAATAATGCTACTTCCCCACTGTTGTTCATTCATATTCTTTTTGGCTATCATATCTGTCACAGTGGTAGCTAACAGCCTCGGTCAACAAGGCATACAGAGCAGATCCTAAAGCATATTTATACATGCATGAGGCCTCTTGTGGCCAACGAACGGGCATAAGCCTGTGAACCACAGAACAGTCCCCCGTGGTACCGAGCATCCTGGCAGAATTGGTCTTGTCCACTGCAGTAGTTACGTGACTGCTGTACACTACTGAGAATACACACAGTGAACACTGACCCCACTCACAGGCAAGAAAAACACAGCAGGGAATGGTTTTCTGCTCATTATTGAAGTCCACATTTGGTATTACAGCTCCCCTGTGAAAACCACGTAGTGAAGAGGGTGTTCAGGGTCTTAGAGACCTTGGCCACGGGCATGGTGGGAGATGCAAACATGTCCCCGGTACAAAACGGGTTGGTGCTCCCCAGCTGGGCAAGCAGAGAGACGCTCACCTCAACCTGCTGTGGTCTCTCCTCACCCCACCCATTTTGAAGGGACAACAAGGGTGGAAGGAAGACAAGCACCTCCAGGAAGAAGCTCAGGGGCAGAAGCTGCGTGGGAGCTCGTGAGTCCCAACGGGAGTGGTGCTGACAATATTCCTCTTTCAGTATCAGTGACATTTCCCTGCAGGCCAGCTCAAGCGGCTGATTTTTTTGGATGCCTTTAGCAGCTGCTCAACCCTTCCTACGCTTTGCACAGGCCACACAGGTGGTTGTCTGCCAGGAGACTGTTCACTTTAGCTGGAGTCTCTGTCATCATTCACTAGCACAGCTCCTGGCCCCTGCTATTTTGTTATTCTGACCAATGTAATAAAAAGTTCCTTGTAAAAGAAAGGTAAAGATTACTGAGTCAGGCCATCCTTAATGCTAATGTCTTCATGGAGAGTTATGGAAGCTTCGCCTGTCACCCTGCAATCACACACTTACTGAAAGGATGAAGAAGGCTTCAGCCTCTTGGTCCCTCCACTGTGGTACACACTGTCACAGTACAGTGCAATGCTTCCAGTGATAGGGACCAGAGGAAAAAATACGTAAATCACTAAGCACTGGGCTTTCCCCTGTCCCAGGGGGACATCTCACCCATCTGCCGTGGCACGGGCAGTGCCCTAACCACACACCTGACTCTGTTCCCCTCCCATCTTTCCCATGGCATGGGGCTTCTGTGGCCATAGGATGATAGATGTGGGCTCTGTATTTTATAGGAAGTCCTAAAGGCACAGAAAGGGTTAGACCTTTCTTCATTTTTAGCTGTCTATCATCATTAGAAAGCCTAAGCGCCCCTAGAGTATTTGGGGCAGGGGGGAAGGAATCACAAAAAACCCCACAAAAACCAAAAAGCAGAACCACTGAAGCCAGTTTTCATGTCATCTTGAGATTTTCACTTGGGCTATTTCAATTTGTAAACCTCCAATTTTTAAAAAAGTAACAGTAACTACACATCCCCTTTTCACTATGTCAGCTGAATGCCTGACAGATGTTAAACGTTATTTGCTTTTTGGCTTTCTACTTCACCTAGTTTATCCCAACCTATGAAACCTCAAGGACATAAAGCATTATAAAAATAAACAGCACTACTAGCAAAACTGTCATTCTCAAGAAGAACATTTGCCTCATTAAACTGCAGAATTTCCAAAACCAATGAAATGCATTTTTACAAAGAGCAGGAACTCCTCTGTTAATGAAAAGGGATGTGGAGAACCTTCTCTCCTCGATCATTAATGCCAGTCAATCTGCCAAGGATTTACATCAGAGACAATGAGGAAAGACACAACCTCTTCTCAGGAAAATCTGATCAGTGCAAGAACACAGTTCTGGGATGCTCACACCTCCTGCAGCAAATCAGCTTATGCACTGTGGGAATTTCAAACTGTGACCAGCATGGTCACAGCAAGGGTGACAGACTTTTGCAGGACTGATCACAGGATTAGAGGTACATTAAAGTTTCCATATTTTGGACCACTATTTGCTCTTGGTCTCAGCAAATGGGGGTACAGGAGTAATGTGAACAAGGCAGCTAGACAAAACTAGTAGGAGAAAAAAAGGTAGACTTGCCTTCTTTGGTTAAACTGCACAGCTGGGAACTGATAATGAAGTCCTTAAGATGAAAGAGCAGCTGGATCTGATTCTGGAACAATCCTTCTACCCAGCAGCGCACCAGCACCTTGCCTTCATGTAGGAGGCGGACCAAAAAAGCCCATACAGATCTTGGGATGAAATGCAAGGGGGGAGAGCTGGCTGGCTTACATCAACGGATGGAGAGCCATCTGAATGAACAGCTTCTTTTCCTTGGAGTTCTGTGTGGCTTCACAATCTGTTAGTGCACCTGCATGTGCCAAAATGCTCTGTTAATGTTACTCCAAGCAGGATACACATTGCCTGAAATATTAAGCCTCATGCAAGATCACAGTCTTACGTGCTTATCCTAGAGCCAGAGAGGAAGACAACAATGCTCTTCAGGCGGCAGCATCCAAAATGAAGTTGTCGGGCTCACTGTGACAAATAAATAAACATGCCTATTGAGGATTGGCTCCTGCCATTAAAATTGCAGGCATGTTCTGGGTTCATCCTTAACTGCTTGCTGCTTCCTGATGATTCCTTGTGCGAGACAAGCTCCAATCTGTGTTGCAGCATGAATCATAATTCATTGTGCAGTTTACCCTCTGAGGCTTGTTTTTTTTAATTCCACACATCCTTGCTTCTACCCTTTTCTAGTGGTATAAGGGCTTTTCATTCTTTAGGATTAAAAATGAATGTTTGGATTCCCAAACTCATTGAAGACATTATTACTACAACAGTAAGAAATGAAATATAGGTTATTTTACCTATTCAGAGATTTAAATTCATTCTGCTTCCTTCATAAGATTAGCTGATCAAAGGGCCAAGCATCAGTCATTGAAAAAAACCTTAATTTGCGACAATGTGAAAAATGTAATGAGCTGTAGAAGCTGTGTCTTGAAGTTCCCTGGGAACAGGAACATATGGCATTTTGTCCCTCTCAAAATGCTGAATACTGATGTCTACCCAAAGCAGGCTAAGGAACCATGTATTTTTCTCCACATACAACAGATCACCTTCTCAATCCTTCTGTAATCAGAAAGTGACTTGAGAAACGGCCGTCAATTAGCGGTTATATCTGAGAGTGTCAGACCCTCGACCTGAGGCAGCAAATAACATAAAGAAGACACCTTTGTGTCAAGATTCCCTCATGATAACACAAGGACAGCCTGCATGTATTTTATCCTTCTCCTGAGGAGTAGGGCACCAGCCCCAGCCGAAGTTGCTGATGTTCCTATGTGTTGCAGACTCACTAAAGATTAGGTTTTAACTCCTATTGCCTACACAATCTGTTCCTGTCCCTGCTGGCTCTGTTTCCACCTCTTTTCTCACTCTAACTGCAACCTCTTGCACTCTGACACCACGGACTCAGCTTCGCACCTACTGCTGTTTTTTCCCACTCCCTTTTCTAGAAACTAGGAGGGTGATGTTGAACTATGCTGCCCTTCAGCTCTGAAGCAAGAACTACCCCGTTTAGTGGCTTATAATGACTCTTTGACTTTCTTTGGGACTGCTAGTCTGACTCCCATGTGAATTTTCACTTGTTATCTTCTGCATCTTTCCTGTCCCCTCAATGTGCTGTGTGGCAAACCTGGAAGAGGTACTTCTACCTGCAGGCAATCATGTAGATTTCTGGGCAAGACTGAGGACACCACAAGTCTATGAAAAGCCATGAGCTAAATGCTGAGCGCCTGCGTTTTTCAGAACGTGTAGACTTTCCCTCTTGGTTCTTCACCGTCCCCCCATTTTGCCACATCCTGAGGCAGAGAATTCCCTCTAATTCAAAGGTACCCATGTGACGCTTATGTGGCTGCCCTGTCTTTCCCCTTACTCAGTGACAGTGATGTAGCCTATGGTCACCTCGCCTCCTTTACACGGCAATGTCTCCCTGCTGACTTGTACAAAGAGAAGTGCATATTCCTGCAGCTCTGGCCCACCGAAGCCACCACAGAGGTGCAGAGGGGATGGCTGCAAGCCCACTGAGCCAAGCAGCCACTTCCCACTGCCACTACCACACGTGCTGCTCCTCCAGTCGCAGAGGATTGAAAAGAGGACAACAGCCCCAACTCTTCCTTAGCCCTCCTGTCTGCAAGATACAATTGGTTTGAGGTTGAGAAGGCCCTTCAAGGTTTGGGACAGGTTTTCCCAGGGCAATTGATGGGTTTGCGAGAGACGATTCTAGTACCATTCAAGTGGGGTAAAAATGCAGAGAAAAAATAGCAAGGAAAAGAAAGCCGCCTCACACTGGACCTCCAAGCTGTGCACCCATGACTGTAATTAAAAACAGCAGCTGACTCCTTCTCCCCACTCATCTTCTAACAGCATTTCTCATCAAAACCACATGCAGCCCTGCAGACTCAGACCAGGGCTTGCAGCCCAGACGGCTGCTTTGCTCCAAGCTTCAGGTAAGTTCCAAACCCATATTTGACTTAGCCCTGTAGATTTACATTGAAAAACTCCAAAGAGGAACATCGTTAATGGGGAAAAAAGAAATACAGTAAAAAAAAACCCAACTGAGAGTGCAAATGAGAACAAGCACAAAACATGAGAAGGAGAGGTAGACTAGGACAGGAAGAAATGGATAGGAAGGAGGTAACAGCCAATATGCCTGAACAGAGTACCAACAGGCATAGGAGGGATGGCATCTGCTAACTGGGTAAAAGCAGCACTTCCAGTTCCCATAAGTGGAAGGGTGTAGCTGGAATTCACGTTCAGGTGGTTGAGGAGCTCACCTGCACAGATTTCTTTCTTCCTCTGCAGCTCTGTTCCAATTTTCAAGTGAGTGCAGGGCTCTTTGTTACCTGCACACTGGTAATATCACTACATATCCTTCCTTGCCCAATGTCTGCTTAGCCTCACCACCTCTAGGCCACAATCTATCAACTTGATGCAGGGTCAGGTCTTATAGCTCTCTGCAACTGATGAGCCCCATTTAGCTGCACAAATTGAGCTCAGGATTTGGCCTGTGTATGTGTACATGTTCCAGCAAACCAATTCCCTCTTCTAGTCTGAGGATTAGAGTTCATGTGGTTGGCATCTGGGACTACATGGAGCAGAAAGAAAACCATCACCAGTTGCAAGAAATAGTGAGAAAAAGGGCTAAACCATGATCAAGGGTCTGAAAGAAGGGCAGAATATGCCTGCTAGTAGAAGAATAGTTACATAAGACATTAGGCTCCTGCTCTGATCATTTTACATTTTGCATAGTTGGTGAAAATCCTGCCTTTCAAGGGACAATACATTTTTACCTGAGTATCCTCAAGTTTGGCCTTTATTGTACACTGATCTGTAGTGTATGTGATGACAGCTCCTATCTATGGCAATAAACCCTAAAATTTCTTATGAAGTATTATAGTGAAGTGAATGAAGGGAGGTAATAAATTTGATATACCTGTGCAGAGTAAAAGCAGAAACAAGGAAAAGCAATGGAAGGGAAAACATAGTTCCAAAGACTTCAGTTTTGAAAGCTTCCTTGCTCTGTCTCTGCCTCTGAGATGCTGGGATTTGTTTGGATACTCCTCCGTGTTATGCCAAGCTCAGCTAAAGTAGATCCCATGCGTTTCTGTCCATACGTTACTCCTGATCCCTAGACAGTTTTTCAGCAAGCCACACAGTTCACTAACAAACTTGATACTGCCAGGGCATTTGCAAACCTATCCACAGCTGTATAACAAATAGCTATTCTGCTTCCAGAAAGGCCAAACAAGCCTGTGATTGCAATGGTTATGCAATTACTGTGATTGCAGCTTTGCTGGACACTTTGCTGAAATGTCTCTGATAATCAGTGAGGAACAGAACTGACTTTTCACAAGTGCCAATAACGTCCATTTAGGACTTACAGTCTGTCTTTATCAACAAGGCAGGTAACGTTCTGTGCTCATATTCTGCCACCTGTGGTATTTATTCATTCCCAGTCTGAACCAGAAAGACAAATCTGTTCCAGCAATGCTGTAGAGCAACCAAATCTTTAAGGAAGAAATAGCCTGGCTGGAGGCCAGACACTTCTAATTAGCCTATACAGAGCACACACTAAAAAACTCACCTAATTAGACAAATGGCCAAACTAAAGTTCACACTGATCAACACCACACAAGAACACCATCTTTCTCTGCTTACACTCAGCACATTCACATAAGATGCAAAACACATTCAATTTCAAAATACAAGTGGAAAATCTCTGTGAAGGAGAGTAGATATTTGAAAGTTGTGTGTAAAACGAGAGGGATGGGTTTGTCACACCCTTGGGAGGCTCTCTTTAGCAAGCATTTTGCAAAACATTTCTGCAATGTTTGGCTGCTATTATACTGGGGGGGGGGGGGGGAACATAGAGGCTTCCCTGGTGGTCCATCTACTTCTTTTTAGGTACTGCTGCTTAGGGCTCTGGGTTAGTTAATTACTTCATATAGTCAGAGCCAGTTGTTGACTGTTTCATGGTTTTCTCCTCGATGACTGGTGATTTGTACCTGTCAACAAAATGGCATCAGCAGGTGCAGCTACGTTGGGTGCCAAACTGGACCTGGAACTGTGACAATGATTCCAGCAGCTCATTTCAGGGACTCTATGGTCTTGTTTTTCCTCAATGCTCTGAAAATGTGCCCTGTTCCCAACCTGAACAAATCTCTGCTGTTGTGAAAGTTCTTATGCACTGAGTTTGAGAAATACAATTCTTCCTTAACCATCAATAACCTTGCTATTTTGGTTCTATGGTCCTCAACTGAGGAAGAACTACACAATTATGTCAACTGTTATGATGGATACTTCCATCATGGGCATCAGTTAAAACTTTAGGATTAAAGATGAAGTACTTACTTATTTTCATTTGAAATTCAAGCCAAGATTGGCATTGAGGTTTCAAATGCTTAAAGGATAGTGGTCAAATGCACCACTCTCTAGTGCTTCTTACCATCACAATACACAGTGCAATTCTTACACAACTGAAAAGTTTCACTGCACTGCAGATGTCCATCTGGTCTTAAAGACATGATGTAGGAAAGGAGAAATATAGTAGCATTCATTTATAGTTCTCAAATATCTATTGAAATATCTATTATGAAAAGTCCACAAAAGTCATGTAATGAGTTTTCTCATTTTCACAAAAGCTCATGATCTGGATATTTGACTCTTTTTCTTCTTCTATTTTATTCTTGTTTGAGCCTTTGTAAATACTTTTTTAAACAGTTTCACTGCCACCCTGTCATTAGAACCTTGAAAAAAACACCAGAACAAAGCAAGCTGAAATTCCAAACTACTAACTTGACTGCAAGAGATACATCTTTCAGTGAACATGAATTATTTTGCAACTTGCAACAAAATTTATGAAGAATGTGAAAACACCATGCTAGACAGTATAATTGCTCAAGGTTTTATGGTTACATACTGCAGAGAATCCCTATGAAAGACTGAAATTGTCCTAAATCTTGCAGCCATTTATCAGCTTCATTCAGTCAGTCCCCTAACTGTCCTTTCTCTTCCACATGTCACCATGCAATGAGGGCAGAGTCACCCTCTCTGTTGCTCTTCTAATGTTCTGGTTTTTGTAATAGTTAGGAGCAGAAAGGAGTTCTGACTGGCCCTGCCTTATCAGTAGGGACATTAGACCGACAAAGAACTCCCTGAGTTGGGAAGTCTGAGAACTACAGCCAGTCTTAAGTGCTCTGAAGGAAACTAGTGATGGTTAACACCAGTAGCACTCTCTCCCCTACTTGTCAGCTTCCCCTCTTTTGATACTTTGACACGTCTCAAGCCCAGCTTGCTAGTTTGCAAGAGCTGTTCCTTTTCACAAAATCCACCCCTTCACAGACCAGGTAACTGCCACTACACAAACCCCATTATGTCTCAGGCAGAATATTCTGCCACCTCTTTCTAGTCTATTTCTTAGTGCCATTGCTCCCTATAGCACTGAAAACCTGGCATCCATGAGAAGTGATGCAAATGCCTCTTGCACAGGGATGAATTTCACCCAAGCTAAGGAAAATCTGTATGCAGTAACTACTTGAATTATTATTTTCAGAAGCCTTGAGAGATCAGAATAGGCATTGAGAACAATGCAAACCAAGAGCCTTGAGGTTTTTTACTTCTCTAGCATCAGCAGCATGCCACAATGATACAACAAAGTTCACAATGCTAAAGAAAATGCCAACTACAAAGAAGCCTCTGCCTTTATTAAGCTCTTAAGCACCCCGACTTTGTCTACTCCTACTCCTTTATTATTGCATTTTAATATTTGCCTCTGCTCATACTCTAAAGCCTCTTGGAAAAATGGACTCTATTTATTTACTTATTTTAACACATTGTCAAGCTCCAAGGTAGCTGTGAAGAAGTAAATTTGGCTACTGCCAAATACAGATGGAATTGTTTCAAAATCTGAAGGTTGTGGGTTTTTTTTCCCTTGAAAGACTTAATAATATAGCTAGTAGTGACATCCAGGATGACAAGCTAAAAAATATAACAGCAGCAACCTCATTTTGTAGGTTAAAGGATTTGAGACAAGCATTTCAGAGCATTAAGAGATTACTGCTCACAGAAAGGGAGACCTGTCCTGCACTCTGCTCTGTTTTAACTGATTCCTTCTCACTTGAAGTGTTCCAAGATGGGGGATCTGATAGGGCACTAGCTCTTTGACTCCAGAAATTACTACTGAAAATCTCTACAGCAATAGATGATGTGCTTGGACCACATTGAATCGTGACCATAAACTTAAAATTGTTTGCAAGTTTAAACAGCTGGATAGTTTATTCTCTAACCCTTTCTGCAATTTCATGTGTAGGCTTCCAGTTTGGCAGTTCTAGCTCTAGTAACATCACTGGATCTACTTCAACTATGAGAAAAACTGTTGCAGAGATACCAGCCTGCACCCTCTGTAAGTCTGCAACTGGCTTCACTTAAATGACTCATAAACACAGTGACTATTTTTCAAGCACCACCAACTGGAATCTCATGAAACCCTCGCCCTTTATTCTTGGGGTGTTTCTGAAGCACAGTGCTACAAGAAAATTCCACTGTCTCACAGACTTGCTGCTCAACAAATTATTTACCTATTGGCAGGCTTGGGAGGGCAGCTATTTTCTTAGATAGGACATAGACATATGGTACCCTTTTGGAAGAAGATACCATCAGAGTACAATCATGATTACTTTCCTTGTAATAGCATGTATTTTTAGCTGGTGTAAAGTAACAGGGTAGCTTCAGGATTCATCACAGGCTTTTTTAGAATGCATTTTCACTGAACTCTGATTCTTTTTCAAGAGGGTCCCCTATGAATGCTGCATGAAACCTAAAAGAGAAAGACAAGGCTGATACAGCTCCTTTTTCTCTGCATAGCACAGAATCTCTAATCACATTTTTTAAACATCTGTGGGTGAGTTTAGTGTAAAGCAATGGTAATGAAAACAGCCATAGCCAAAAGTGTGTGGGATATGTCTGTGTAAGGTTCTGTTGCACTCAGCCTTATCCAATGTACTCATTGCAATTCTTGATTTCTGCTGCCTACTCAGATTCAATGGCTTGTGTTTCCGAAGTTTTCAAGACAATCATACTGAAGGATATTGTCCTACTGTTGATTATCCTTTGGCTGCTGGTATACAACTGCTCTATGTGAACTTTAAGAATTTGCTGTTTGAAGTCAGATCAGGGGTATTTATTTTGGGCTTTGAGTTTGTTGGTTTTGTTTTCTGCATTTGCTCATCTTCTATCACAGGTGTGTTCTAGTCCCTGACTTACACTCTATGGTACAATCACTGTAATCAGTAGATACAAACAACTTCTCATGTCCTTAAGCCACTGCCTAAAGACAAAGACGGTAGTAGAGAAATTCAAGGGTCTTGCCCCATGTCCTACTTAATGTCATTAAAATGCAAGTGTTTCTGTCTCCTGTAGTTCAGCATTCCAACCTCTGCTCAAATGAGACATGTTGATTAGATCTATTTGTATAAGAGCTTCTTAATTTCAAATGATCTTAATTCAGCCGCACTCTCAATCTGCTTCTGTGTTTCATTTAGATACCCTCTGAGTGAACTGTTTCTTTACATGGCACTCTGAGGGCTGGGACGCAAACAGACAGCCCTAGAAGAATATCAGTATGTGACAGAAAGGATACAACTAGCAGCGGTGAAATAAAAAGGGAAAAGAAATACTCAACATTCAACCTCAGAATGCATTACAACCTACATTCCTGTCATTGCCTTGACCCATTTGCTTATACATTTGTACCTTCTCATGCATTGTTCTCTTGCAGTTGAGGAAGATAAACTTTTAGAAGAATAGGTCTTTTAGAATAGGTCACTTCCATATGCTTGGAAGACCATAAGCCCATGATGGTTGCTATGGCATTTTAAAATTAATAAAACTAGATATATTTGGCTGAGTTAAGGAAGCTATACAATTTTGTATACAAATTTATTTTTTTAAAAACTTTCTTTGTGTGATGGATCTGCAAATATCATAGCTGTAGACCTCAAAGCTGAAAATTCAATAAAGGGCTGATGGGGTGTCAATTGTTGCACTTTTTCCAAGACAGAACATTAAGCTGTCAACAGAAAGGGTGATCTGAGGTTTAGAAAAGATCCGCAGTGGCACGGCTTTCTCTTCAAATGAGTTCTTTCAAGGACAGTGTAAGAGCCAGCCTGGCTTGTGAGGTTTTCTCTACATTACTTTTTGAGTAGTTGTAAATCATTAACTGCCCCTGAAATGTTGCTACAGTTGCTAGGCAGAGGCAGTTAATTTATAAAATGTCCATGCTGCCAGGAAATCTAAATTTAGGTGTTTAAAAGAAAACCATTTAGAGCAAAGAGGGTGGGATGCAAACAGAAAGGAGAAAATCTAAAATATACTTGACACTATATCTTTCTCCCCAAAAATAGTTATGCCTAGTGAATTTTTGAGGATCTTCATAATATCACATATGGTACATACTTAATTGGAGGCAGCTGAACTGACAAGAAGAATAATATTCCAAAGTTGCTGGGTATTCTAATGTGAAATTGTTACCGAAATCCAGAATAAAACTCCTTAACACCAATGTGAAGTTAAAAACAGGCACTTCGTTTATTACAGTGCTGGGGACACGGGGGATCACTCGTCCAAAGGCATGTCCAACTTAGTATCAAAATCCATAAGTTTTTATAGACTTTTTCTGTCAGGTCATTGTTACATAAGTTCTTTACATAAAAATGCATACTATGCTCGCTCTTAAATTTAACCTTTATAATGATTGGTCCTTTGATTATATATCCTCATCAATATTCTTATTTAAAAACAATCTTTGGTCAATTTCACTTCGCTCTACTGGTTGGAATCTTCGATACTCAAATCGAGATGGGAAGGGTAAGGGGTTTGCAAGCAGCATAACTGGTGTCCATGACGGTTTCCTTAGTTTCTTAAAACAAAACACAGGAAAAACAGTAACTTTCTGGTGAGGTTTCGATGGTTAGCTATTTCAAACTTCAACAATATTAAGGTTCCTATAGTCACACATAACACAGTTCCTAAAGTTTCTATGGCTGCATTTCAAACTTAACAATCCTATACACTATGCTTCACAATTCTACTTCTTAATCAAACCTAACTCTTCTATGTGGTAATTTTTTATTTCTTTATCAGAATATTTGCAACAAAAACAGTAGATGATTTTTTTTCTCATTTAATAGATAATTCTTATTTCTTACCTTGTTACATTTTTTGCATCCAATTTATTCTACTTTTTATTTTTCTATCTAGCAATGGTCCTGCCATCTTTTTTAAGCAGCAGGCCAGCTGATTTCTTTTGCAATGTGCCACGTTCTACATTATGCCCAGCAGCCAATGCTGTACAGCATTCACTTACCTGCACCTTGAAAAATGACAACAATTCTGAAAAATTGTAGCCTCCTTTTACTAGGCTGCTGGATTACAGGTGTATCACTCTTCATACACCACTGAGATATCGAAAGCAGAGAATTAGACCAGGAATTTGAGTGAGAAGCTGCCCTACCTCTAGAAGAAAAAAGCCTGTTTCTCTGACTGTATGCTGCTAAGTCTTTGCTTCTCATTTCTGAGATGCACAAACTTTTGTTTGACAAATTCTATCTGATTTATTTTCCTTCCCCCTTTCTTCTATTATTGTTAAGAGTGCAATGTGCAGCCAAAATTAAACTTCAGGACTCAGAAATTAGATGTCTCTCTCAATATGCCATCTTTTTCACTTCCCAGCTTTCAACACTGCACCATTACAATTGCATGCTTGACAGCTTTTTCATTTTCATTTCATTTTACTGGATGTGTTCTTAAAAGAAAAATAATTATGTCAAATATAATTGGAAGGGGGAAGGTCTCCAACAATACTCCCCACCCCCCTAAGTATGGAAATAAGTTATTTATAAAGATGCCTTTAACTACCTTTCCCAGAGAAAAGATTATTCTTTAATTCTCCAATGAGTGATGACAAAGTACTCTGTAAGTCCTTTCCCTGTGACTTTTATCTGACTACATAGTCAGATGTCTAAATCTTTACTGCACTTCAATGGGGCTACACGCAAGTCTTTGCAAAGAGTACCAGCCAGCATTATTTTAACCTCATGATTTAGAAATGGCCTCTCAGTTCCCTGAGGTGAGATGATTTTGAGGCATTAGCATTCTGGAGGACGACTTATGCTTCCTATGGTGGCAGCGGTAACTGGGAAATAGAAGTTGCTTAAAATAGTTTAAAAATAATGAAAGGATTGTTTAACTTATATTAAGGTCAATTCCAATTCACTCACTGCAGATTTTACATGCCAACACCTCTCCTCCCGTATGAGCTGACAAACAGATGAACATAACTGGAATAGAAATACAGGAAGACTTCAGACATGTTGATCTGTTGATCCAATATGTTACGTTCTCTCTGCATCACCAGTCTGATATACAACAACTCTGCTCTGTTTCATACTTGCTTTATACTTTTTACTTGTAGCCCTTGTAGCCCTAAACCCAGTCTATTGAAAAACTCATTTTTCTGGACAAACTTACAGATATAAAAAAAATTAGGTTGAAATCTGAAATGTTTTGGTCCAGAATCAAAATTTTTTGGTTTGAAAAAGTTGCATCTGAGACACTGCACACCTCCCAGAGACATTCTGTCCACTGGGACGGCTGATCTCCCTACTCGCATCACACACTTGCAATACACAGGAGCCATCCTTTCTCACGGGATTAAGTGATGTACTGTGACAACTCCTACCCATGGAACATAATGAAAGCTAGATTTAGGTTGAAGGAAAACATTTCTTGAAGCAGAGAACTGGTTTTTTTCCCCCCCTGCTATTGTTTCTCCTTTAAAAAATATATATAAAATTTATAAATTTATAAAAAAGTTAAGAGGTTTTTTTCCTGTGGGAGGCAAGAAAATACATTGTGAAAAAATGTTTCATTGGAAGACTTTCCCCATTGCCTTGCCTCCCCCCCAGTCATGATTAAATTGGCACGTTCAAAGTAGCACTCTTCATATTATCGGGTGTTTTCTATGAGCCATTTTTATTCCTTTCATCTTCTTCCTACTTTTCCTCAGGAGCAGAGACTGTTGAACTGCTATTAAACATTATTTCTGGCTGGAAAATAGGAAGAAAGGTTGATTTTCATTCTAGCTGGGCAAAATCTTCTAATTTGCAGAACCTCCCAAGCCACTCTAATCAATTAAAGAATACATTTATATTTTGTTTTGATCATCAGCCAGTTTTGATTCTTCCAGTTTGTTGATTAAGCTCTGATTAAGTATTTGCCTGTGACAACATTCAGCTTTTAAGTGGTGTCATATTGTGAAGAATCCATTTAAAATACTTATATTTCTAACTTTACATGACACTGATTTTGAAAACAATAGCATAAAGAACAGTAAAGGACAAGAGTGACCAACAGCTAGCAAACAAATCCTATTCATAACCAAAAGCTTATTTACATGTAATGTGAATATTTCTATAAAGAATAAACTCAAAGCTACAAGTATTTCTCTATGGTAAATCTGGGGGTCCAGCTGAGGGATTAGCAAATGGAGAACTAGGCAACTGCCTAGCATACCAACGGGTAAAAGCTCCACAGAAAATCTTCACAGGGCACCATACATTTTCTGTACTACAGACCAAAACAGATTTCTTCAAATAATGGCACTGTTAAGAAAATGCTCACTGAACTAGCCCTTTAGTTAGCTTTATTTTCATCAAAGAACATTCTGGTTAAGCAAGCTTATATCTTTAAAAGGGCTGTATTTTAAAGCAAGACAAATTAGTTTGGATAACACAAGGACTGATCCATGCCTTGCCCTATAGCAGGCATGAAACATCAAGTGCTCTAGTTTCTTAATTTTTTTTCCTCTACCTTAATCCCATCTTCCTTTAATTGCACCCCTGCTTTATGACCTCCTTTGTGCCTTCATTCTCTGCATTTCTCTTTTCTCACCAGAAAAGGAATAGGAAGAATGGGAACATGAGAGATGTCTGATGGATAGATGCAGAAGAACTGACACGGAAGCTCTGGACTCAGCAGGGCCCCAGCTGGCACCCTGCTGCCCATGATATGTAGAAGACCAGCAGGACCAGACCCAGGGATCCCACAGCAAGTGTTCCCTTTTCTTCACTCCTGAGCTGGCAGTGAATGCTCAGATTCTGCAAGAAGGTGAAGGCAAGAAATGTGACACCACAGTGCAGAACTGGGGTGAACGGATCTGGTCTTTTAGCAAAGTGGAATAGATACTGGAGGGCAGTGGGGGCAGGGGATTAGGTCCTAGCTTGGAATATGGTCACACACATAAATACGGGTCTCAGCTCTTGAAAGGATTTCTTGATAAGTGTCAAAAGGACTGGGAAGACACACAGTCATTGTACAGGACAGTAATGTGCTGCTGCCAGGCTGTTAAGTCACAGCTGTACTGAATTTCTAGATGAGGAGGAAAAAATGGTAGGGTAGGGATATCTTGGAAAATGCAAATGTACCATAGATTTAGAGGAATGCTGCTCCCAAATAGCAGGGACACCCTAGCAAGGAAATCTGGAAATGCCTCAGGAAAAAGAGTTGAGGACTGTCAAAATCATCAGACTCCAATGAGTTCTTGGTACATTCTTTGATCACAGGGATATATATATGTATATCACTCCGTCACCAGCACACGCCAATAGACTTCCCGTTCCTGCCTCTTCTCCAGTTTTCGGTTTTTCTATTTCTTCTTTAACTATAGCTGTCAATTGATTCACGTTCAAAGACAGGTCATGCCTACAGCTACATGGAACATCATCATGCTGCTGGCTGGAAGCAGTTTTGCCTTTTTGTCTTTCCTTAACACTTTCCAGCAAGTAAGAAATATAACTTTCTAACAACTAAAAAAACCAACAGTTTTCACGTAACAATCATGATGACAAGAAAATGTTCTAGACCTTATTTAACTAATGGGCATTGTCCTTATTTCTTTAAATGACAAATAAAGCTCTACTTAAAAATAGTTATTGGGTGGATGACATATCATGCTGTGAATCTTTCTGTTGAAACCATTAATCAGAATAAATATAACTCATGGAGGAAAAAGTGACAGTATTCTATAGACATGTAAACAAAATTAAGTGAGGTAACTTAAGAGCAGTCATAACCAAGACAGATTATTTCTACTACAGATATAAATCTCAGCAATACCTTCCTAGGGACTGTTGCTCCCTAAGCTTTCATAATAATGTGATTCTATTTTGTTTAAGCAAACCATCATTTCCCATGATACTCATGCTAACCAAGTTGATGGGACAAACTGTTGGTGCCAATGGGCACTGCTGCTGGAAATACAATGGAAACTGTAAATCATATGAAGAAATAATTTTTACCAAGAATAGTGCTGAGCACTCTAGGCTCCATGGTTTAAGTCACAATGTGCAAATTAGATGCAGACATGACCAAACTTTCAACTTTAGCAGATCACCACAGCTTCCTCAATGCCAGAACAGGGTTGGACCCCCAGAGTTAACAGAGGGCAGAGTTTTTATTTTATGCAACACAGGTCAGAATGAATCACATAACTGGAACAAGCACTGGATTCCACACAGTCGTCCCTCTATTTGCTAGAATTGAAAGAAATTTTACCTCTTACTAAAGGAAAAAAAGATCATACAATAAATTATTTCGCAATTTACAGGGCAACAGTGTCTTAGAGCCACGCCTTTCTCTGAAACTATACAACACACCCAACTTAGATCAGGAAACTTTCACTCATTTCCATTCTTCCATGCTTGAAGGTAACACCCCACGCTCCAATTCTGGCTTACTCCTCAGTCATTAGTCCCTGATCATTATGGCAAATTGAATCACTGACTAAAAGGGTTGTCCGCTAAAGGAAGCACAGGACTTCTTTTACCAGAGAAAGCTACAGAACAGCTCATGTTAAGGGAAGACAGGTATTTTTGTGTAGGGTACAGGATAAAAAACTTATTCTTTGTTGAGGTGAAATAGGCCTTTGAACACTTCTGATTAGCTGCACCTTCCTATTGTACAATAGTAATATTAAAAAACAGCAATGCAAACAAAAGTCACCTGAGGTCATAGGAGTAGTCTGACACACCTGATGTACGCATATCTCTTCCACAGCATAGGAAATTCTTAAGGCCCATCACTTTGGTCTCTTATTTTCCTCATAATCCATAATTTGTGAAGAAATTTAAGCCCAACACATATTTAAAGCATCCACTGTTTTGAGCTGGCAATACGGCCCCTGAGTTTACCTCTCTCTCTCTCTGCTGTGCTTATTGACATTCTGAGTTGCTTCTACAATTAACAACTACTGCAGGTGATTTGTTGGGAAGTAGAAAAATGTGAAAAAGTATTAGCTTTATAAATAGCAAGATCAAATAGAAATAGAAATAGGTTATGGTTTTGTCATATTAACGGAAAGTGAAAAAAATTCTTGTCTCAAGGTTTTCTGATTTATTTTTTTCCTAAAAAATCTCACACATATGTGCAAAATATTTACATTTGTCCCTACAAATAGTTTGATAATAGAAAACCATGATTCTTCTCTGGTTCTACAGTCTGGAGGAGAGGTCTGGTCTACTAAACAAGTGATCTTGATTGAAACGCTACCGATGATATATTGACCAAGGCAAGCTTTAACAAATCCATCCATATTACATGCAACCAAAATTCCCATCTACTTGGGCAGTGAGCAAAAAACCCACACATATGCTCTCTGAGGTGATGCCTCCGTGGTATTGTGATGTTGAGATGCATTATGCACTGTATGCTGTAGATGCCTCCATGGTAAGTTCAGTCATGCCCACCTAATAGAGCTCTACATACATATGCTTCTTACTGGTGTTAACGTTGTAGATACTATAAGCATTCTCCATGTCTGATGGTTCTTGGATCCCTCATATCCAAGTCCTCAAATCCCTTGTATGGATCTCTAAGCATCTTGCCTACAGCTAGACTATTTCAAAGGAGAAAAGTATTTTTTCCAGGGCATCCTGGTTGTGACTACCACCCATCCCTACTTAAGAACCATGACTACCTAATAGCTAATTCAAGACAGACTGAATGAAAGGGAAGAGAACCAAGACCTGTAAATCATGCAAGGCAATCAAATTAGTTTCCCATTTGGAACTGTTGCTTAACTGTAAACTGCTATTTAGTAATCCAAGGCAGGCTGGATTGCATTTTCTACCACTGCTTGGATTGCCTAGCCTTTCACAGTAAAAAAAACCTTGGCTTTCAGGAAATTGTGCCCTCTGCAACTAAACCATTTTGCTCTAAAGGCTGTCTAGAGACTATTACACAAGCTCAGGTAACAATGACAGATTTCAGTCTACTGTGGTTAAAATGTTTCACTTCAAACATGTTTTTAGACAGAATGCCAATATCTGTCATAATCAACTTCAAGCTCATGCTGAGTAGCCTTCTTGTCTTAGGAAGTCCTCCTGAGGACTAGCCTAGACAGTTCTCACAAGAAAGATTTTCCATTTAAATGTATCAACCCTTCAAATTTTAAGTAGTAGCTACTATATGAGAGAATAGAGACAGTGAGCAAGTAAGTTTTGTGGATGAACTCACACCACTAAAGGCACTCAGTGTTTGCTTAACCATTGGTTTGAAGCTATGTATTTGCAAAACAACAAAGCCTAAACTATCAGTCCAATTATATGTTCATGAACAACATTCAATCTGAACAAGATACAGCACACTGAAAGATCAATTCTATTTGCCAGTCTTGATGCTGGCAAACTTTGTGGTTCCATTAATATATTTTCTTATATTCTGCTATATCTCATATTTTATTTTACATTATATATATATATATTTTACAGGCCAGGTAAGACTTCTAGTGGAATTATTTAAAGTTTGTCTCACTGCAAAAGAGCAAGATCTGTTAGTATCTTCTCAATTATAAGTATTTTGCCTATAAAAAGACATTATAACTTGAATAGGCTAGAGCTAGGAATTTTTTTCATGTCCTTACAAGTCAAATAATAGAATAAAAGTTCATGGAGTCATATGGAAGTATATTTTCTTTTATTGTGAGGCCATTTAAATAGGGAACATCCAATAGAACAATCAGGGAAGTCTTCACTTCAGAAAGACAGAGCTTTGAGGAAAACACTGGATACATTTATTTATACTGGCATGACGGCTTTAATAATGGGAAGCTGTCTAGCTAATCTCAAGTTATATTGTGGAGACTCTCCTCTTTTTACAGCTATCCAGGGGAACGCACCATAAAATGCCTCCACAGGCCTAATTCTATGATGTGGATTCTGACAGAGATGCTGTTCATAGTCATGAAAGTAAAAGCTCCATTAAATCTGAAGGAAGCAGAGTGTAAATTGAATCTAAATGGGCTCCAGCATAGTAAAAACAAAAGCATTTCTTAAAAACAAGTTTTCTTTTCAATCCCGTCCAATAGTTTGTACTTGCATTTTACTATATAATTTTGCTGATCAAGCACTCTTAAAATAAGCCAGTTGAACAGAGCAGGTTCCTATCTTCTAAAGATGAAACAGAATATAAATTGGACATGACTAACCATCAGTTACTCATCTTTGCTGTAATTATGGTATTTGGCCAGTAGCTTTTATTGAGGTAGGTTAGAATTTATTGCTCATCTAAGATAATGACTTCTTTTACGTGAACTTTCTGAGGCTGCATTGGCCATCTCAAAGGCATTAGTAAATTAATACATCCATATACAGAGCATTACGGTTTCCCAGGTGCTCATTTAAAAATATAAAGGTATTGAAAACTGGGAAATTCACAGAACCGTTTATATGAAACCCATGCTTTTAACTCAGTATCATATAGTATACTGGTTCTATCTTGAATGGTTTGGAAAGAAGCTTGTCCATAATTCCATCACTAAAATGACTTTAAAAGTTGTAAAGAAAAAAAGAAGCAAATAGATTAAAGAAGAAAAGGTCTGATTCTGTTACTGTGACACAGAAATATGGCAGTATCATTAATGAAAGGTGATAATTCCGAGCATTATATAAGGAGAGCAAAGTCTGACACCCAACCAGTGGGGAAAACAGAAAATTAATACCTTAATTCACCAGTATGCCTTGCATGATTTCACTAGAACTGTACTTAGTGCTTTAGCAGAAGTTGCTGCTATGCAAACAGCAGATACCAAGTCTACTAGTTGGAAGACCATGGTTCCATGGATGGTAAGAGTTATTCTGAAGAACTGACACAGTACTTCCACAGAACAGTTTGAGAAGGTGCACAACAAGACCCTGCAAAAGTCATAAAGTCTCATCACTAATCATCCTGAACGCCCTTGAAACGTGCAAAAGTCTTTCAAAAGCAAAAGCTAGTTCTTTTCTAAGTACAAATAGAAAGGCAAACTTTTAAAATTAAAAACAAACAATAAACATAAAAGCACTTGTAAACAAAGATCTTACCATGGTTTTGGTGGATAAATCCTCTTAGGCTTGGTTTAAATCCAGCTTGGTCATTTTTTGGGTTTTGGCTGACTGTACGGTCCTCTCTATGCACCAGGAAAAGTCTCTCTGCCACCTTGCCCTTTTGGCAGGTTGTCTATCCCTGTTTCTTCTCAGCAGTCTCCACTGTGCCACAGAAGCTCCAGTTGCTAGGCTCTCCTGCCTGTCTGCCCTTGTGCTCTGGAAGCTGCTTTCCCAATAGCATGTTCAATAGCTCCAAGGGCAGAAGAGTCTCCCTTCCTCTCCAAGGAGTCTCTCTTCTCACAGTCATTTCCTTTCTGAAGAACATAACACACAAATGAATAAAATACATATTGAGCACCATGATATGAAAGAAAGTGTTAAATACCTTTTTCCTATTTTTTTTCCCATATTTCCTTTTATCTCAGAGGTTCTTTTAAATTTCTAAATAATTTAATTAATTTGTGACAATTCAGTTAATTAAATCAATAAAAATCATTAAAAATATATCAGTCATCATACAAATAAAGTACAGATACTGAAGAGCCTACAGTTTTTCGTGGACTGGTACTTTACTCCTTGCTAATGGCAGACTCATGCAGAGTCGTATGATGGGAAGAAAACTTAACCAAATAGCTAATTATCAGTACTCAAACTCTTCTTATATTTGCCACACTGTTCAACATAAAGTGCTGTGGTCCTACATGTTCCTGAAGAGATTACATGCAAAGACAAGCCATGCATATAGACAATAGTATACTACAGCAGTTACATGCCTGCTTCCCTAGACAATTCTTAGGTTCCCCAGAGACTTGATTCAGCATCTTTATACCTTAATTAAGCAACCATCTAGGAAAAAAAAAAAGGCTTATTATTATCCATAACCAGTCTGATCATGGTTAATAACACTGAAATTTGCTTTGATTCACCACCAGTGGAATTATTCCAGAATTATATAAAACATCATATTGTTAGAGAATACAGATTTCATATAGCAACTGTGATCAAGTACTGACACTAAAGAGTTAGGAGGAAATGCTTTTCTTAAAAACTTTTTAGTCAGATGTCCTCTAGAAAGAAAGCTTATTCATTCACTTTTCTATCACCTCTGCCCAGTCACTGCTGTTCCTCCAGATTTTTTGAAGAGCCATAAATGAACAGATAAGAGATTCAAATCAGTGCCCCTGCTGAGGGCAAGGCAGGCATGCTTTGGTCGTCAGACTTTATTTGGCAGACAAGAGATTACCAATTAGCACATGCATACATTAGAACCATCTGCAGAAATGCTGTCTCTCTAGTGATGGAGAGTTGTTTGGAGTATTATGGTGGGAGAGAAGGCTTAGGAAGTAGGCAGAGCAAAGTCTGAAAGGAAAAAGGCTTCAAGATTGCTTCTGTTGTGTAACAACAGTACACACTAATTCCTAATACTGAATAAGGCCGTTAATCTCACACTGTTAACAATGCTTTTCATGTCTTTGAGGCAGTAGTATCGTAACACAACTGTTCTCAGGACACAGGGATGGCACTGCTCATGGGAGGAAGTACTATATTATTAGAGCAACTGGTATAGTTGGAAAGAATAGTCCTCTTTCCCTGTACCTTATAACTTCTCAGGTGGAAGAAGGTCTTCAAACCCTTATCTCCTTTCTCATTCTTTTCTTCCTTTCTTATTTCCAGTTTTTAGGCTGTCATTTTAATGTACTTTTCCCTCCTCTCCCTAAAAACAGTGCTCCTGCCCTGAAGCCTCCAAAATACTGTCTTATAGTCATCTAACAATTAAATAAACTACCAGATTTAGAATGCAATTACTTTAACCCACTACTTTTAGAACATCTATGAGACTTATGCGATTACCCCAGAGGTGCCTTCCAACCTGAACTATTTTATGATTCTATGGTTGTAACTTGTAATCTTTAAATTCAAGAATCAAGACATTCTGTCTGCGGAGAAAAGAACGAATACTAGCAGATCTAAACAATTCATTGGTTTTGCCATTTCTGTTTAGGGCTGTGAACACCACTGTTGAGGGAATTCCCCAGAACTGGAAGAAGCTGAAGCCTGGAAAGCAGAAAGGAGAAGTCGGTTAATCATCTTGCTTTTATATTCAGTCCTTAGGGTTTTCCAATTTTTCCTTTCCTTTCGAAACCAAAGCATCTTAGAGAAATTCATTTTTGTAGGGGTGGTTGGCAGAAAGGAAGGTTCAATTGAATTAAGCTGAGAAATCATACACTGGATTTCAGTACAAACAAACTCAGCCCTTTATTGATGCAAACTTATTTGGGGATCACTAAATATGTAACGACCAGAATCAGAGTATTTTGGACCATGGCCATCTTGCTCCCTACTGTTGGTGCAGTCCTTTGAGCAGATTGCTGAATGACTGCTGTTCACAGCAAACACTAAAAAACAACTTTTCAGCTTTGGTATATGCTCAGGAAGCTCATAACCTCTAGCATAGGGCAAGCAAGGAGAACTGGTTATGTATCAGGGGTTTTGATGAGTGAAAATGCAGTGCCTCTTGTCTTTTTTTTTTCTGGATTAAACTGAAAAAACAGAGCTTTTCCATTGTTTGTTTTTCTCTTAGAGGAGTCATTAAAACTGATTGCTGTGGCTGATTTACAGGAACTCAGGTTAAAACAATAAAGAACTAAAACGCTTACTGAGATGATAACGCAATTTGCTCTGCTAGTTATATCATTGCAGGTGGGCATAGCTCTAAGTCTGAACATTCCCACAGAAAATATCCTCAAAGCATCATGTTAATAGACAATAGAAAACAGTCAGAACAGTTTTCGCAGAAAGGATAATTCCTGGAGGCAGAATATTTGCTAGTGAAATGAACTAAATTAACTTTTAAAATTAGCACTGTGTGACTTATGCAGATTCTAAGGACCAACTAACCCCTTCACCTCCAGTTAAAAATTGTTTGTTACTTATAGGAAGAACAAACTAGATTAATCCTGTACATCATTAGGTAATTTTATTACTCAAATGTCATCAAATATAAAAAAAAGAAACCGTATGATCCGAGATGAGAATTTCTATCCCATTCCTCAACTGAATACAAATGTGCATAATTCCAATCCTTTTCAAACTGACAATACTTTATTGTAAATCAAAACGACGCACATCTCTCCAACAAATACTCTAAAAAACCCTTGTTACTTTAAAGTCAATGATCTAGCAATCAGCATATATCTACTGCAAGTGCCTGATGGGAAGGTGGCAGAGAATACTTGACCTGCTTGACTAGAGCTGTGTAGTATGTGAGAAAGTTTTTGATTACAGCTGTATTTTCACATCTGAATATCCGCTTCACATATTCCTTGGTGAATATGACTTACTGCTTTCAAACACAGCAATCCCATCTTGCCCTTTAGGATTAGCTAGCCTGGTCATACATAGGCCTCCTTTCTTTTATACCTTGGACCAATCACTTTCCCAAGGTGTGTTACGTAAGAAGTATTGCTGTGTACATTTTGATATCTTGGGTTCAGTTTCCCTGGAGTGTAGTCCTGGCTAGTGCTGTACAAGTTTTCTTTACCATTAGCACGTGACTGCACATGGCTGACAGGATGCACACATATTACTTATACTAAGCACTTTTGGAGCCCTCCGTCACTGCCATGATAGGGGAGCTAGACTTGTGTAAGTGAATCACCCTGTCTTAAACTGGAATATAAATGTCACCCTGCTGTGGATACTTGGTGTAGTCTTTCCCCTTTCTTTAGGTTATTATTGGTAAATGCTAGAAAGGGGTAACAAAGACTCGAATGGATCATCTGGTGCATCCACCTGCCCCAGATCAACTAAAGCATTTCTGACAGATGGTTCTGTAACCACTCTTCAAAAACCTCCAGTGAGTAAGCTTCCCCAGCCTCTATATGCAATCTATTCTAGTCCTTAATTATCTTTGCCATTGGAGCATTCTTTCTACAAAGTTCCTCCTAAATCTGCTTTCATTCCAGTTTAAGCATATTACTTTTTGTCTCAACTTGAATAGAAGAACAGTTTGTTCCCCTTTCTCTTTGCAGAATTTTTTAAAAATATTTAAAGCCTGCTGCATCTCTTGGCTGTCTTTGGGCTAAGATCCAGTGCCTTCCATTCTTCCTCCCAGGCCAGTAGAGTTTCAGACAAAGTGGATAAGAGGACAAGACAGAGAATATGAGGTCACATTCTCTACCACTACCTGGAACTTCAGTCTGATGAAGTTAAAGCAGAATTAAAAGAGAGTCAAGACACTTTCTGTGCAGAATGTGAATATATACATCTGAAAGCTTCCTCTGCTTTGGCACTTTCAGGAGTCTTATCAAACAAACAAACTAGTCACACCTCAGTAAATTAGCAAAGACAGAGTTCAGGAAGGCTACAGGCAGCTAAGACTACCTCTGCAATAAACTATGAAAGAGTATCGGGAAAAGTTTTTTCTCACTTCTAATCAGCCCCAAAGATTCACATTCACATAGTAGCAAACCTTTCTAGTTGGAGAGTTTCTTCTTATAACATGGAAGGTATCTCCCAAGTCACAGTAGCTGCTGGGCTGACAATCTCAGCCATCAGTGGGTCCAGCTGAGGTCTTTCTCAGTGCATAGGAGAGTGTTAACACTTTCTCTGCCGTTTGCTGAGTAGATGATCCAGGTACTTTGCACCACCATACTTGGTGCTTTTAAAATCATCCTTGGTATTCCTGATTGATTTAAAACTCATCCTAGGCATTCCTGATTGAGAAAGTAGCAGAACAATACCGAGTATTTGTGAATAAACACATGAATAAGGAAGATCAGTTTTTTAGAATAGGAGAAACCTTTTCCATCCATTTTAACATGAAAGCTAACTGCATTACCAGATTTTTGTTCATTTACCTTGCATTAGAATTTTTACTGACAAATTCAGTACTTCCTACAGCACCTGTCTCTCAGAAAGGAAAGTGCAAACAGAAGCAGAGCCATACCTCTGACATCGAAGTTACGCAGAGGCAGTTTATTTAGCAATATGGTGCATCAGCATGAATTTGGACTGCATTCTTGCTCATGGAGAGCTGTATAATATGTAAGGCCCACCACAAGTGGAGAATCCAACTCCTCAATAAGTTAAGAAAGCAATCTCAAAATTAAGTCTGCAATTGGATGTACATGGGCAGGCCCCCTATGTTTCTTTGCTAAGCGTCCTGAGGAAGGAGACCATTATCACAATGTGTTCAAAATAATCTAGAGGTAAAAGCATAGCTTCACAACATCTGATAAAGACTAGAAATGTTTGGTTGTATTTACAGACAAAACAATTTAGAAAATCCATAGGTATTTGGATAAGTATTGAATTAAAAAAAAAATCAAATGCACCCTATTTTCTCCTCTCTAAATTGACAACAGGATAATTTCTATAGACTTTTTATAAATTTACCATACAAGGTAAAGTTAGAAGGCAATTTTTTATGGATGTAAACAGTGAATATGTAGGAGAGCAGCTAAGCCTCACAAGAACCTTTCTGATAAATGGGCTTGCTTTAATCATATAGAAGTCAGCAAATGGTATTTCATATCCAGCCTTTGTGAAAAAAATGCAGTGCACAGTCCTAAGTACTAGAATTATAGTATTAAAGGAATTCATCCTTCCAGCCCGAGTCTGCTTACTCTGATTTTTAAATGTATGACTGAAAAAATACTGATTTGTGATAGTGGGTAAAACTAGAAAAGAGTAAGAAAACCCAGCTTTTAAACCACAGGTCTCCAAATGATGTGCTGGATCTCTATTGCAGCTATCCAGCTGGGGGTACACTGGTCTCCAGCTAGGGGAGAGGACTCTCAGGTAGAGAGCAAATAAACAATTTATCTAAGGTCACCCAGAAGCACAGGCAGAGCCATGATGCCTGAGTTTCAAGCCTGTGCTCCTTTGACTACTAATATCAGTAACATTTACATCAACACAGTCTGTTATTGTGCCAGGTAACACCCACTCTAGTATCAGTACAGGCAATTCACATGATCTACAGAAAGCAAGCAGATTAATTTATGTCATCAGTATATATAACAGAGAGAGTAAATAAAGTAGCTGTAAAATAAGTAGGAAGCAAAACCTTATGTTCCACGTTGATCTTAAGTGTCTTGCTTTATAGCCAGTGTTTAATTCAGTTTTATGAAATTTAAGGTACCTTATTTTTAAGCTGTAGATGTCTGTCAGAATGAATCCTTCATCGACCCTTGATGGATGACATTGACAGACAGTTGGCATTTCAGGACAGTCAGTGCAGCACTTTCAGGCTGTACAAGGGAAAAAAAAAAAGAAAAAAAGAAAGTAATTATGATCACCAAAGACTCAAAGCTCCTTCTGCCTTCATCCATATTCTATGAGTATTCCCCCTTCACCCTTCACCTTCCACATTATTAACCATGTATTTAACAATGGAATAAGAACTAATACAGAAGCCACTCATCTAAGGCAGACTGCAAGCGTCAGGTTGAAATCACAGGTTGCAGCATGAAAATATAAAGGAACTCACGGCCTTTACAATTTTTTGGTCTGATTTGTGAACAAAGTGTGGATACCTATGGGAAACATTCATTCTCCAAATGGCTTTGGGTAGCATAACTCTAAATAAATACATAAGCAAGCCCTTTCTCTCTTAAAAATTTGGTAGTTGCATTCACATTATAATTGCTAAGTGATATTTGTGTTCAAAACCACACATTAATCTTAAGAGACATGACCTTTAGAAAGATAACATTCTTGCTGTTTTTTGTTTGTTTGTTTTTACCTTGGGACAAGATACTGCATAAGTTAAGGAGGTCACACTTAAGACAAATGGAAGAAAGGATAGTCATTTAAATCAAGCCAGCTATAATTTTATGTAAGAAAAAATATAGTTATATGAAATTGTTTCTGCAAGGTTCAGCCGATCTTGTTTTAATGACTACATAACATTTTTACACACCAATTTCACATCTAACCAATACAATCTTTCTAATAAATAAGACTGATGTCAGAAGGAAGGCAGAAACTCCAGCTGAGGTCAGAATACCTGAGATGGAAAAAAAATATATAAATTGTATAAACCCAAGAATAACTTCCAGTCCGGGTTCTTTTTGTCAGTGTTGAAGTATTTTACCTGGAGAAAAGAGAAGGAGCCTATGCTGGAAAGACCTCATTGTTCCAATATATCTACAGAAAATTTGTTCTGTTTTATTCCCTTTGAAAACCTATACTGTAGAGGTCATTTCAATGAAAGTCATAATGAAAATGGCTGAAGAAAATATGCACTTACACTTGGGCACATGTGTGAACATATCTATAATTCATTAAAACTTGTGAAAGAAGGGATCAGAAAGGGAAAAATCAAAGTTTATCCTTATCAGTCATGCAAGCTTTTTGGTATGAAGGTGCTTGGACTGGTACCCTGGATTTGCAAATCCCATCCCCCATAATATAATTATGTGACCTGTCAGAAATGAAATTGCATGTCATGAAATACTGCACAACCCCATAAATAATTAGTGTTTCCATTTTCCAAGGCAAATTGATAAAACTGGTATTTGGCTTAGTTCTTTCAGTCCAAGAAGCTCTGTCAGACTTGTGATGTTAATTCAATCTTCCACAGTTGGAATAATAAAAACAGAGATTTTCAAACTGAATCCCCTTGCCAGCATGAAGGGCAGGTAGATTTAGAAGAGTTACAGGAGGTTCAGGGTCAATACAAATGTCTTTTATAATACAACAAATATTATGAGGTGGGTTTCTTTTGGTTTATTTTAAGAATCTATTCAAACTAGCCATTCTCCTGTCTAATTCACTGAGTGGAAAGACACCGTCTGGTTGTGTGGAATATGGGATGGGACTTCTGCCCATATATTTTAGCAGTCCAAAGTCAGGTACCATTTGCAACAAAGGCATTCTATACTTTTGTGATACCAATACACCCTTCCAAAGAAACCCCGAGTACAAACCTCAGTGATCAACTGATTCTGAAAGCAGATCTTGTCCTTGCATTTGAAAACCATAATTCTATGGTAGATACCCATCAGTGCATCTCAGTCCCATATCAACATAGCCTAAGGTAAGACATTTCTGAAAATTCTAAAATGAAAATTAATATGAATTAAAAAATAAAAGCAAACCTAAGCAGATAAAGATATGGATTTAGGCAGCATTCAGCAAGTACTACTTTACAATACATGCAGGAATCTTAAGTGACTCTTCTGATCCTTAAGGCTTTTGATCCTGGCAAGACTGCTAACGAAGTCAGCTGAGCAAGACTGGCTGCTTGCTAGAAACATGACAGCTTAAAACCAAGGCAATTGTCATTTTTGGCCCAACATTTGTCTGCAGAGAATGACATATAAATTAGAAGTAGAACTACTCAAAACCCAAAACCATCCTGCAGGGAGTATCATATTCATTCAGATGAAAGAAATGAGTCTTGGCTTATTTCAGTCTTGTTTGCTAGGAAAGCAATTAAAAAGTTACCGAGACTAAACCTTTATCAGTTTGAGCTGTCTACATTTCTATTAGTACCCTGAATTGTTTTGGGGCACAGACTAATAAGAATGATACGACAACCTTAATTTGATTTTGATTTTGTACATTAGCAAAGTTTGCAGGGGCTTCCAAAGAAGCATGAGGACAAGTATAATAGGGTGTGGAGGATTTGGACACCAAGAGGCTTGCTATCTGGTCGCAGTCACATGTCTGGGCTGGAACAAGAGACCCAAATTGGATAGGTAAGGTCCTCAACTGCAGAAAGACTGTGATTATGAAGCAACAGAGTACAGCCTGGAATGTCTCATTCTGGTTATAAAATTGTCCTGTGGCATCATAAAAAGAAAAAAAACAAACAACCTTTCCAAAGTCTACAATAAAATCCAAACATTTGGTCATTTATAGCTGTCCATATAGGGATTTCCATACACTAGTAGGTCAGGCAGATTCATCCAGTACCCCCAAAATGCCCCATATTCCCACAGAAGAAAGAAAAAGTGTAAAAGGAATGTATGGTGCAGAGTAGAGACAAGAGGAATTTTATTCCGCTCCTGATATTTGAATACTGTCAGTATTAGTGGAGGCTGAGAAGGTGCAGCAAGATGTAACGCACATTGTAAGTAAAGGAGGTAACATCTTCAGGTGTTTCAGACTCTGCAACTGTTAGCCTAACTGGCCTACCAGCTAATGTCTCCATCTGATTTTCTCTTTCATGAGTTTGCTACACTAGTGGTCCAAATGGAGTCTTCACGACACAGAGATGACTACAGTGCATTGCCTTAGCAACACCATCTTCTGCAAAGTAGAGCCGCTCAGGAATTTGCTAATGAGATGGTATAAATTCCATGGCCTAAGACTTTCCTGTCAGCACAGCATGTATGAATCAGAATATTACAGCAGCAAAGGTATAATATTTTTCAGCTAGCAACAGGATGATACATGGCCAGCCTGAGGCATGCTGCTTGGACAGCAATGGCCTGTTGGACTGCGTGGATGGGGAAGCAGTGCTGCTTGCCCGTGCCATCACTCACCTACTCCACATCAAGGCTAGCATAAGTGTGTCTCCCAGGCAGGGACGTGACCTGTGCTGTAAGTGGCCAAGCATGGGAGGTAGTGAGCACTCCAGATCATCATCTGTCAGAGGTCTGACCTCCATTGCTGGATGGTTGCTGTTGCCATGTTGCAAGGTGGATGTAGAAGGAATAGCAACATTTAAGACCTGATGACACTTTCAAGGACTCAATATTTTACAAGTCAGGCAGGCCCCAAGACAGAGCTGCATCTGAACTCTTTGGCCAAAAGCAGCCCAAGCTTTTAGATTTTCTAGCTCTTCATGGGTTAAAATCACATTAAAAATCTCTGAGGAACTCTATTCTTTTTGGAGTAGCTTTTATTAGCTATTAGCTTGGACCATTTGCTTAATTTTGGAACTAACTGGATGTAATGTTCAAACACACCAACAAAACGTAGACAAAAAATCTTCATGAGCTCAATCACAAAACTTCCCCAGCTTGATCAGTAATATTTATAAGACTCCACAAAAGAGATTTACTCATGTTTCTCATAAGCTTCTGTAATAAGTTTTTAATATTTATTTGTCATTTATTAACTCCTAAATTACCACTTGCAAATGGTCCCCTAATAGAAAATGTTATCTAAATCTTAATTAACAATTTTATTTTTGGCCTTTTGTGAGTTATTTGAATGACTCCCCAAAGAAACAACCCATTAAGTAATGTGTTTCTCAAAATAAATGGAGTGAAATATATTGCATACATCTGTTAAAGTAACTGAAGCTGTGCTTCACCTCCTATTTCTAACAGTATTGCAGCAGAGTGCCACGTTGTCTCTGGACAGCAAAGTAGGACTTTGTGTCACGACAGCCTTCATATGAAAACTTATCTGATATAATCTTTAATCTCTCCTTTAGTTGCTAATTATTCCCCCTCGTCCAACTGTAAGACGAATGTGACGATGTGCACAGGCTATAAAGTAGACTCTTATTCTTGGTTGGCTTTAACATCCTGGAAAGTTGCAGAGCTCTCTGTCTGGGATCTACTTCTCCCAAGGGCTTCTTGGTTTTCTCAGTGTCCAGCCACCGTGCCAGAAGAATGATGACACAGTTTAGAGAAAGTCAGGAAAAGGAATGTCTTCAAAAATTACTCCTGAAGCAGGGGAGCTCTATTTGGGTATAATAGAGGATGCAGAATATCTGAGGTCCAGCATATCATCACATTATATGCCAGATGATTTTCATCAGTTACTAACACTCCCCTCAGCATGTCATTGCAGCCAGCCTCCAAATGAAGGTGTAAGACTGCAGATTTACAAAGAATTGCTTTTAAATAGTTCCTGAGTAGACTCTGGCACCACTGGTCATACTGTCATACGCCTACTGTGCACAATGTGGGGGAAGGTGCTATTTAACATTTCCTGTATTTGTGCATGAGGCACTATAAGGATCATGGTAAGACTTGCAACCCACTTTTAATAGTCAGCCTCTGCTCAGGAACAGGAACTTCAGCTCATTTGGCTGCTGCTAGGTCCAACTAACAGTTCCTCCACAGCACAGCATGCCATCAGCTCGCCTTTTCCAGTTCAACTAGGAAGTGTTGGCACAGCTGGCTGACTTTGGAAAGTCCACGTGCTGGGGCTCTTCCAAAAGGGAATCTGAAGACACCAATTTAGGCTGTGAAGTTCAATTTGCACTATGGTGTCTTTGGGAAGATATTTCTTCTATACTCTCAGCCACAAATGGAAAACAAATAATTTTTTTAATGCAGGTGAGGAAAATGTGGGATTTTACCACAGAAGTTTCTTCAGATGTTTACATGTAAACACCTGTTCATATGTGTTTTCATGAATGCAGTTTTCAATATGCTGGACCAGTTTCTCAGCTGGTACAAATGACTATAGTCCCAAACTTCCAGTTCAAAGAGTGTCCATATAGATACTTCAGTGGAACAACACCAGCTTATGTCAGCTGAGATTTGTTTCCTGGATTAGGCTCAAATGTGTCTCAAAACACAAAGTGAAATTTATTAAATGTGGCTGAACATGCCTTCATTTTAAGTTGCAGGTAAATGCTTCACATTTCAATGCGAATGCATGATTCAGCTCAGGTTCATTTGAAATGTGTGCACACAGACTGAGTACTTCTTTCAAATACTCAAACCAGATATATTTTCAGCTTCAAGTTCCATTGTAAACATTGCATACAGCTCAAATTCAAATCAATTTGCAAATTCCGATAACATTAACCTGTAATTTCAGCAAAGCAAACTCCAGAAATTGTGCCTAGTTCTATCACTTAGTTATCTGGAGTTTATCTTAAAATATACAAAAAGGCAACCCTCAGATTAGCATTTAACACAACACTCTCAAGTATGCTAATTGTGATTAAAACCCTCATTCCTCATTTAGAAATAAATCAAAGCACTCTTAGAAAAAACACAGTATGAAAAAAAAATCAAAGATTTATGTTTCATCACTATGCTTTTAGATTCTGTATGATTAAAAGTGCTTTGTGGAACATGTTTGAAAGGAAGTGAGAACTGGTCTGATACATATATCAGGTTAAAGACTATATTTTGTTTTGTTGGCGTAAAATAGGATGCCTCTTTTTTGTTCTACTGAATTACTTTTTCTGTATATAGATTTATGGCATAGAAGAAAGTGAAAGAGCATTTTTACACAGTGCTGCTAAAATTTACGGAGGTGCAAAGACAAGGTCTATCAGTTTCTAGTCTTATTCTCTATATATGACAGCTTATTATAACAAATCAGCAAGAATGAGAAACATGAGACAATACAATTTTGCATTATTAAGCTTAGGTATTTTTAAAAAATCCTTGAGTCTTAAAGAGCAGGCAGTATGATGTTATGCAGTTTGAAAGGTCAACCAGTTACTAGACTCAAAGAAGAAAGTACCAGGATTGCTGAGAAAAGAACACTGATTTGGACATTCAGAGAAATGGCGGGGAGGGGGGGACAAAAATAGTTTAAAAAAATACATGCACGCACACTTATCAGACTAGGTAGTCATGCTATTGGGTTTCCCTCTACCAGACTATTTTAAGTTTGAAACTCTAGGTCTTCTTTTTACTTGTCTTTCCCATGACAGATGAAAATGGTGAAAACCCAAAGTTTCCTCTCTATTGGAAAATGAATGAAGAAGTTCATTATTTTTTCATTAATAATAGAGTATGACATTCTGGTCAAGTAACAAAAAAAGACACAGTCCTTTATTCCAAGAAATCATCTAGTTAACTATATCAATATGCTATTATTACTACACAGCATCAGACACAAGTTTAAATGTTCCACACTGAACACTCAAGTGAGTATTAATATGAGAAACTGTTGTTCAGCAATAGAGGTAAAAATAAACTGGCAATGCAATGTACATGCAATAGTACAGAGCGTAGAGGCTGATCCCTTAGAAAACACCAGCTGTTATAGTACAGTGTGGCATGTCTCTTTGGAAAAGGGTTTCTGCAAGACTGCCTTCCCTTGGGAAGCACCATCACCTGAGGTCCTTAGCTTCACCTCATTCAATGGCACAGGCTCAGCAATCTAAAACTCTTCCGCAGCTCCAAGGTGGAAGATGTAGTCACTAACTGAGCCTACCAGGGACAGGTATTACAGGTAATAATATGTTTCTTCACCATGGGAGTCAGAGCTTTCCTGGGGACATTTCAGGACAGAGGATAAAACTTAGAAGAAATCCAAAACTTTATTACAAACTTTATCACCTTTAATGCTCAGGAAAAGGGGGTTTTTACCTTATTTTTCTAATCAAATAAACAAAGAAGAAACTCTGGAATCTACTAAAACAAACCTGACTTCATCTACCTGCATGCAGAAAAGACAAGTGAACAAACCAGTAACAACAGATATTAGTGACTGTACCAGGTGTTCTTCAGGAATATGTATTGTGGTGTTGAGTGCAGTATTTACATGCCTATGTAGGTTACACTGGACTAAAATAGCATTGCTCACCTAAGAAGGAGAATTCATAACCTGAGAAAGGTGACACAGAAACGTCTGCCTGTGTTTTACTGATTTGTAATGTCAAGTAAGGTCAGCTAAGCAGCAAACAGATATCTTATAGTAATTATGCCTTTCTGTTAGGAATACACAAAGAAATTTCTGGCTACCAGAGAGGAAATACAATTTTTTAGGTTCACAGAAATTGTGGATTGATATGGCCAGTACAGAACCATATTTGCACGATTAAAAATGCCTCTCCAAACATTTCTTCAGCTATACAGATCACCTGAATATGTATGAGTTGGGAACAGAGCCAGTATTGCCCTCAGTCTAACTTGCATGCTTGATTAACCCAGAAGAGTTCGCAAATATGTCCTATCATTATTTCTCTCTGTCCATCTTAGTAACTGGCTTTAAAAAAATACTATGGAGATAAAAACCCCAAACCCCTAAACAAACAGGAAATACTGTGGCTATACCTTCTAAAGCCTATGCCCCTACTATCTGCTGACAGCATAATGAAGACCAGATTTCCTTTCAATATCTGAGCCTTAGCTGGCTATCTTGATACTCGACCACCAGGAATGCCACACAGGGTATCTGAAGGTTGTTTGTGATAGGGCTCTGTCCATTTGGAAGATGGGAAAGAAGTAGAGAAAGTTGTGCTGCAGCCATACCAAAAGCCTTTCTATTTCATAGCTCTTCTACCTTTTCAGAGACCTGCTATGAGTTAAAAGAGCATGACTATGGTGTGAGGTTCAACAGCAGCTCAGATGTAGCAGCAACGATCTACATGCACCATGACACTTAACTCATCCTTTTAGTGCTGTTATTAGCTTTCAAAAGGAGCAATGAAACACCCCTGGTTCCAAACAGTGAAAAGCAGTATAAAACCCAGTGTTCCATGAGAAGTAAAGCACCCTCACAGGGTTCAGCAGATCTAAACGAGATTTTAATGTTAATAAGTGCTGACTAATCTTTTCCATTAACTAACTCATATGTCTCCAGCAGACAATGGAGTATCCATGGTGCACTAGCAATAGGTGAAGTGGACAAACTCATCCTTTAGAAAGAATTAACAGAATTAAAATGAAACTGGCTTCCAGAAAGACAATTTTCAACAATGTTTTTGAGGTCTCTATCAGCCCAGATCCGAACAATATCACTGCAAAAATATTACACTTATGTGGAATTAAAAAAAAAAAGGGACTTGAGTAGAACTGTATGGAATTACCACCCAACTGAGACTCTAGACTGTGGCTGAGAGGTTGTTTCCATCAGAAATATTTAATTAAATAATAATTAAAATCTGGGACTCTGGAGACTGGGGTTCAGTCTCCTGCTTTGTAGCACATAACCAGTGAAGTCTGACGAGGTGACTTCATCTATCTCTACCTGAACTTCCAAGCTGTAAAATGGGAGTATTACTCCTTACTTCTCAGGATGAAATCAAGGTAAATACATTCGGCAATTTATTCCATATGCAGTAGGACAAATAAAGCCTCTGTGTGTATATATTTTCCCCTTTCCCTCACGTGCTACAGGAAATCCAGCTTTTTCGTGCATCCCCATGACATCTGTGCCAGACAAAAGCCAGCATGTGTAACACCTAGTTCAAATAACAGTTGGCCAGCCAGTGCCTCCTTCCTGACTAGCACACCAGCTGCTCCCAGGCAGCATGTACAACAGCTCAACTCTGCCAACTTGACCCTTAGTAAACAATGATTTATGTTTTTCTACTCTATTGAGCTTCCATTTTTCACAAAAACTGTGAGAACGTAACTATGTCTACAACTTCTGCCCTCTTCCAACTGTGTCATGAGTTCAAAAGTTCCTGGGAAGTGATCGTGTATAGTTCACTTTAAAAAAAAAAAAACAGCTTAAAGATGAATGGGAATTGCTTTAGGAGGGTGTTACTATATTAACAGAAGAGATACATTTTCTAATTGGGGACATTTGTCATCTTACATAATGGTAGGGGATTTCTGAGGTATGTTCCTCAAACTGATCAAGTTGTCATCAATTAAATAATTACAGTCTCCACTCATTTTACTATTAAGCTATGGAAGTAACACGTATTTTAAATCCTAGGCCAGAAATTTTATTCCAATAATGCCACAGTAGTTTACCTCACGCAAGATAAAGAAAACAAAAAGTTTAAGAAACAGAAAAGACACAGCAACATGAAGAAGAGATGTATTGCATTCAACTACCATAGATCACTCTTACCCAGTTTGAGCCCTTTGCAACACAAGTATCTCTCTACTGGAGCCAAACTAAAGATTAACATTTCTTCTGATTTATTAACTTTGCAGTTGCAAACAGAACAGTCTCTGATGTCTTCGTGGTCTAACCCATTCTTGCAAAAATGAAAAGCTGGATGCTGCATTTTCCAAGCATAGGGGTCTGAAATATCAGGCCTAAACATAAGTAGTACTAAGGCTCCAAGATGCATATTCAAGTCAGCAGTCAACCTTTGAGAATTCAGTTTTATCATAGAATCATTTAGGTCAGAAAAGACCTTTAAGATCATCAAGTCCAACTGCAAACCTAACACTGCCAAGTCCACCACTAAACCATGTCCCTAAGTAAGTGCCACACCTACACTTAGGGACACATCTAAGTTTAAGATTTAATAAGTTAATATCAGTTAGTTAATCAAAGTACAAGATCCCCACCCTGATGTTATTATCCTTTGAAGATAATATTATCTCAAAATATTGTCACTTAAATCAGCAGAAGAATTAAGCTGATATCTGCTGAACCTGCAGAATGGGCAGGTTAATTACAAAAAGATAAGAAAACAGGGATACAAAAGGAGAATGAAAGAGAAGGCTGCACTGCTTATGAGGAGCATGCTTTGATATGGTAGAGCATGATCCGTATCAAGCATCAGGATGTATACTGGTCATTCTGTCCTGAGCTCACAGTGGAAGAAAAAGGTTTCTCAGTCAGGTAGAGTATTTCCCTCATGGACTTAGTCTGGTGTGTCCCATTCACTTGCATATTTCATTATTTTGATTCTTTTGTGACCGTAAGAGAGGCCATATCTACAGTCTGCAAGGAATCTAAGGATCTCATGAACTTATACAATTTTGAAATGCACAAGGCCTTTTCTTCTCTTCTAAGAAAACATAATTCCAGCCAGTTTACTTGTGACAATGTGAACCTTGGCACCTCCGGTTGAATCTCCAGAAATGCCCATTACACATCAAGACAGACAGAGGGCATGTGGGTCATACCAAAAGGATTTCTTTTGCAATGGCTTGTGGGCACGGGAAACCGCCCCCAGAGCACTGGAAAAGAAAGCACTTGGATCCTGCATGAAGACTTGCAGTGGGAATTCAATTCAAGCATGTGCTCTTAAGCAAGCAATAGTTTTCCTAGTATTACCATTCTGCATCTTTTTTGGTACACTGCAAGACAAAAATCTGAAACTTGTTTTAATTGCATTACATAAAATACATACGTTATTACTTAATTAAGTACAACTGTAAGCTCTCCGGTTCTTACTCTTTATGATATCCTGAAAGGCACAAAAAAGACTGTAATACATTGAAATAAAGTTCAGCATATCTTTATTATACCACTCTGCCTTTGCACTGCTCTTTCATCCAAAATATCCCTGAAGGATGTTCTTTACTATGCTTATCTGCCACCCATTCAATTCTAAAAAGACTGCCTGTATATAATGTGATCATCTTCTGATCATTGCTTAGCTGCTAGTAGTTAATCTAAAGTGAATACAGGAATTCACCATTTTCAACACAAAGTCAGGTTTTCAGATAGCACTGAGCAACTGATTTAAGTAAGATTGGTATAGGACCCTACACCAGAGATCGTACAGAAACTACAAATACCGTGACTGGTAGAACAGAATATTTGGTTGCTGGAAACACTTGGCTTTTTCACATAGTCACGGAATGGTTGAGGTTGGCAGGGACCTGTGGAAAACATCTAGGCCAACCTCCCCCACTCAAAGCAAGGTCTCCTACAGCAGGTTGCTCAGGACTGTGTCCAGTTAGGTTTTGAGTATCTCCAAGGATGGAGACCCTACAACCTCTCTGGGCAACCTGTTTTTGTGTTTGATCATCCCTACACCAGGATTTTTTTTCTTATGTTTAAACAGAATTTCCTGTAATCAAGTATCTGTAACCTGAGATTGGAATCATGTTGCTGTGAATCTTGTCATTTTATGTTCTAAGAGGTCTTCTTTTAAGGATGTTGTGATTATAGAAGCCTGTTAAGACACAGGCAACATTTGCAACATAACGATACAAGACAACTGACATCCTGGGATCACGTTAGAGTACCATTTTTTTGAGATATACTTTGCTGAATGGTTTTAGTGTGTTGGCACAGGAACTGCACAAGATAAGCTGATTTGGTTTATGGTACATAGCAGTCCTTAGTGTAGGAAGGCAGCTTTTATTCTGAGGGATAAAAAGAAACTGCTGGCAGAAGCAAATTAGGTTTGATTATTGTCTAAATTAAACAAAATTAAAAAATAACAAAAGCCACAAGGCCTTCGAACCATATACAACTGTTCTCATGCAGCTCTGTGAAGAGTTATGCAATAGTCAGAAATAGCATGATTTAAACGCACTAAACAACAATTACTTCATTTTATAAAGATGCTTCACTTAGGGTTCTTCATATTTTAAATCAATTCTACTCCATGCTGAAAAATACATCAGGAATCAACTGCTCTTTGAAAAACACCAATGAATTTCTCAAGGGTAAGGAAAGACAAATCATTGACTTTAATAAGAGACCTTGGATCTGATTGTCAAGTTAGTTGGAAAACAATGTCCTAAAAAAAAATTATTGTGCCAGTCCTGTCAAACAATTATGCAGGTGCTTCACCTTATTCATATCAAGTCCATGGCTGACAACCTCTTTCCTGACCTCGCTATACAGAAGTGTTTACAGGCTGTCTCAGTACCTACAGACTGTCATAACCCAACACAACAGTATGTCTGCACACTCATAAGAAAGAACTGATTCCTTTTTGTCATCCTTGCATGACACGGAGTCATCATTTAAATAACTTGACCGTGTATTTCTCATATTTTTCCTCCTAGAACACCATCATCAACAATATAAAATGATCCACTGCCAAGACAAGTCTGCCTTCAGTAATATGCGCTATCTCATAAAATGATAGGGGAAGCACCTGGGTTTAGAAACTCAAGAACTTAACCACTTGGAAATGGCTTGGGAGGAGGCCAGATATCACGTAACTATTTAAACCTCTGTAGCCTATTCAGACTCTGTTGATCTTGGAAGCCCGTGCTATTTCAGCTATTGCCCATCTTTGAGACATTAAACTCTGAAACGTCTTTTTATGTGCTTGGAAAACACATAGCACCGTGAACTTTACCGAAATTTAAGTAACTAATCATCACCATGTCATCATCAAGAATTTTATCTAGAATAATTATTTTTCTTTGTTTAATGTTTCTCTCATTTCTCCTCCTCTTCACTGACACACTCAGAATTTTTTAAGCCATATCACCTCACCCATTCTCCCATGTGTGTCCCTCCTTTTTTTTAACATATGCAAGCAAGACAGTTGCATTTTAATAACTCTTAATTTGTTTAAGTAATCTCGTAACTGTGATCTTTCCCACAGTAGTTTACTGTTCCTAAACTCCTTCCATTTCAGTGTTCATATCTTTCTGATAAAACAATATCCTGAAAAAATTGCAATTTTCCAGACACTGCCATACTGGAGCCAACTCAACATAAATTATTAATTCCTATTCCATAATACATGCATCAACATTACTACTCAAAAATCTTCCTAGCCATTTGTGCTGCTTTCTTTCAACTTTCAGTCCACCCTCCCTTATCTAATAACTCTCCAGCTGCACAACTGGGTTACTGGTTTCTCCAGTGTGATTGTTGATTATTTGGATTATTTTTCCTAACACTGTTTTGCTTCATTTTTCTGAGCTGAAAATCACTTCCTTGCATCCTAACCTTTCTATCACCTCTCTAACATATTTAACCACATGTTCTAAAAATCAACAGGAGCCTTTCAGTAAGCTCTACAGGCCTTGTGTCTGGTTTAATTCCATTTGCACCCTTTCCTCATGAAACTACGCATGATCAATAGCACCAGTCAATTGTACGATCACTAATTATCTCTAGTGTGGAACTGTCATGTCAATAATTGTTCTCCAGCCCAGTGGTCTCCAAACTGTTTTTGATCACACACTGCTATCAGTAAAACATTTCTGAGTATGCACCCCCTATATATATATATCTTTCTTTATTTATAAATGATATACATGTACTACTGTACTAATATATTATTTACATTATAAAAACATATAAAAAATGGAAATTAAAAGTGAATGGGATAATGATTAAATAAGCACAATTTTAAAAAATATTTTATTAGTGGTACAAAAAATATCTTCTTCCCACACCCCAATGGATGGTCGTGCATGGACCCCATTTTGGAGAACACTGCTCTAGCCCTTGTCCAGCACACATTTCCATGTATCTCTCCTGAGAACTGAGAAAACCACGCTCAAAATCTCCTCTGTTTAAACAATACTAAGAGTTTGTGACAAACTGAGGAAAAAAAGACCATTGCTCAATCTAGCCTCATTTACCTAGTAATACTACAGGATTGTAATTTCTTTTTTTATCCTTACATTCTTCCTTTTCTACACAGTTGAAAGGAAGTCTTTCTCTACATTTTGTCATGTTGACTTGAATGAATTGGGATGCCAAACTTGACATTCTTCTTGTCCTTTTCAGCACATGATAACCTTGATTATTTATAAATGAAGAAACAATGGTTTAGGTGAAGATGAATCATCATTGCTAATAGAAGAAATGAGGTGCTGTGTTCAAGAAACTTCTCTTATCATTGTGTTTCCTTCCAATAAGCCCACAATAATTCAAACTCCAACATATGAGACACTTTGGTATATTTCATTTTTTATAGCAGCTCCCATTTCAGAGAGGCTCTTTTTTTAAAGATTTGTTCTGTTTATTTTTTTTTTCTGTCTGACATAGGCTGGTACTGTTAAAGAAGGATGATAACAAAATAACCTCTCAGCAGTAAACATGATCAATGCTGTATCTAAAAATATTATGAACTGCTGTGGCACTGATTCCAGACTTTCCAACAGCTTAAGCATTAACATACTTGGATCATAGACTGTATTTTATTTTCAGAGTCAATGCTAATTTTGAATGAAATGCTGTTCATGGATCACCACTGATATCAAACCAGAACTTAGACCTAAGTCACTGATGCTTTTTCTTCATCCCTAACACTCTCAATCCATGGCATTTAGTAGGAAATACACATTACAGCTACCAGATACAGTCAGCTTCCAGAAAGAGGACAGCTTCCCTGCTTAGTGTATTTACTGAATACCATTACACGTTTATATCCCATTTTGGTTTAACTGTTGATTTTTGATTGTTACAATTAATGTACAGCTAAATTCACATTGGTCTACCTTCTGTAGAGAAAAAAACCCAACCACACAAAACCAAAACAAAAAAAACCCAAACAAAACTACCAACAATAAACTAAAAAAGGTATCCTGGAAACTCAAACAATAGACAAACACAGTCCAAATCGTAAAATAAAGAAAAAACGGTAGTGCTTTAATTAAACCAGTATTAAAAGTATTTTGTGGCATATTTCCTTATAAAGAAAACACCTGTCAGGCATCCATACTTTTTTCCATGCTCTTCAATGCTAAAAGGAAAGGAGGCACAAAATATGTTTTGTTGACCTGTTCTTCATGAGACTTTATTTTTTTCTTTTGATAGATCAAAAGCCTTACTTGGATTGTTTGTCTTTCTCAGTTTGGCTGCCATTGCAAATGCCTTTCTGTGCTCCTGATAGCCTTCAACTCATTTCTCTGGGTTAGATAAATATTGCTCTTGAAGTTGTCTCATAAAACTCTATGCTTTTTTGTGTGTCTCCCTGTATATACCTTTTATTGCCTATTGTGCCTATCATACTAAGGAACTCATTCCTGTGGGCTTACTCCAGGATATAAATCCAGAGAAAACCATGAAATTACATTTGGGGCTATTGCCTGTACAGGCAGGTCTACTTCCAGGACAGGAGCCATTTTCCAAAAAATGAAGGAGTGATTCAGCTCAAGGATTGACTGATATAAATAAACAGGGATAATGACGGCTTTGTAAAGCTAAAGTGTTGGTAAATTCACCGACTTTCAACCCCTTGTTGAGATACTTACCCTCTAATATCAGCATGAATCATGCAGCTAAAATTCAATTCCTTTTCAACTTAGACAAGCTTCAAATCTATTTTTTAAGTGAGTGAAGTGTATGTGTCTAATTGGTGCTGGTAGTGGTGATGAACAAACCTTGAGCCTATTCTAGTTTGAACATTAATGGAAATATGATGCTAGCACAGACAGATCCCAAAATCTTTATAGATGTTTATGCCTGAGTCGGTACAAGTCCCTCGACCTGGCAGATTCCAGGCTGAATGTGCAGTACCTACAAATATCCCATTTGTGGTATACAAGCAGAGCTGACCTGGTATTTATTGAGGGACTATAAATACAGGGTGCCACTTTTAGATAGTCACTATTCAGAGCAACTTCACTGTCTAAGCAGTAGAGGAAAACGGAGAAAAAAAACATCTCACAGTGAAGCTTTGTGTCAGGTTTTGACAAACGCTGACTCTTCCACGCCACTGCCACATTTCAGCCAGACTCCTGCTATGTCAACATCATATTAACACATAACAAAACTTTATTCCATTAACAGTGACACTAGCCCAAATACGGCTTAGTGGCCAGCGCGCTTGAACCCTCACCAAGGGCACCTTCCTTGACTGATCTGTGGTAAACAGTGATAAAGTGCCATGGAAAATTCACACCCTAAGACAATTTCCATGTTGCACAACAACACATTTTTTAAAAAACTTATTCTGTTTTATTTGGACCATTAACTCCATTCTAGAGAGCAGAAGATAAGTTCTTTTCTGTTATACCTAAGTCCAGAACAATTCTGCTTATAATCACATGAAGGGTATTTCATTATACCTGAATGTGTTCCTCTAGTCAAAATGAATAATAATGTTCCAGAGACATTTTCTAAGCAAACAAGAGTTAACTGTAGCATAGTTTCTATCTCATACTGGAAAACACATTTTCACCTTGAAATTAATTTAGACTCTTAAAAAGAACTGCTTCTAGGACTATGTTTTTAAACTTAAGGCATTCCTCGATAAAGACATTTGCAGCAACAAGCAATAAACAATTTCCCATGTACACCTGAGAAAGCTTCCTTAGTTTATTTTTGTTTCAGTATATGATTTCATAGTTATGACACCACTGCAAACGATTTAACATGATATTTCTCAAACATGTTTTACAGAGAATTTCGTCTGCATGCTGGAAAAGATTCGTAAAGATCACGGATGCACAAAATACAAGATCAGTAGGTTATTAAGGGCTGATGTGAAGATCAAAAGCCTTCAGTGATCTTTGGGTCAAGCAACCATGACAGCCTTTTCCTCACCTGCAGGCAAAAAAATTTTGGGACCTTGATCAGATTTACTCAGGGTGCCATAGCAAAACTCAAAAGCACAATTGTTTAATACCTCCCTCCTGTTTTAGCAATCTTGAAAATAGCTGCTGTAGTTGTCATGAGTGTGTGCACAGCTAAAACATTAGGATACCATAAGACAGGATATCACACATAAAATACCTTGGCTGGGTGTATGAAACAAGGTTACTGCTTTCCAAAGAAATCAATGGGAATTTTGCCACTGACTTCAGCAGAAGCAGGATTTCATCCAAAGCACGTATTTACATGCCTATCAATGTGTAACCTCATGCCTGCTTTTGACTGAGAGAGTTAGGAGCTTTGGCAGCATGCCAGGTAGAACTGCTCTGCTGCCTTCAGTGCTGGTGCCTGGAATGACGTTAGCTGGCTACTCCACTAAGCATATGCAAAATTGCTCGGTTACATGCCCTACAAGTGATCTGTTTATTGCTAGCTGGAGGCAGGCTTCCCCCATAACATTTTCTAAGAACTACTCAAATTGAGAATAAAAGGTGTTGATAAGATCACTAATAATTTGTAGCCAATTTCTCAGATAAATCTGCTAACAGAATGTCACTGTGTGCTTGGGAACATACCTCACGACACCTCAAGATCTGCAATAATGAACACAACCCAAAACTGATGACGGAGAAATAGTAGTGGCCAATCTACAAACTGATCTGTCTACATTCATGCATCAGTCACAACCGTGGTATAAATATTCTGAGCATGAATCTGTCACGACAATTTCTAGATGATTCGTTTCTTTTTGATGGGCTGAACCACAGCTCTGGCATTGAACAGCCCTGAACTTTAGCATATTACAAATTCACATCAATATTTTTAATACATGAGACACTAATTTTTGTTGAGCTGCAAATCTATGCTTTGGGGCATTAGTTATATTCTGAATACCAGCCAATGTCTAATTTCCATTCTTTCTTCCTATGAATAAATATTTAGATTGCCCTAAGGTAGCCCTTGGACTGTGGCATGCTGCTTTGTTATCTGTTAGTAAAAGAGAGCTCCTCACTACAGAGAACAGTGGAGGAAAAGGTTTTCCACCAGGGACAAACATGAGCTTCTGCCAGTAAAAAAATGTTTGCTTATATGGCTTACAAGGTAAAAAACACTTCATTTTTCATAATTCACAAATTATTTGTACAACAATGAGCAGGGGTGGGTGGAAGCTAGTTCTAAATGTAAATGAAAATTTCATATACAAAAAGCATTATTGAAATAAGTCCATGTTCTGAAAGTAGACTTGGCTTGGACATAACTACCTACTAATTCTCTCTCCCTTTTTCTGTTAATTGCAATTTTCAGAAAATTTCAGACTGTCTACCTGCATAAGCTACAGAAACTTGCCACCATGAAGCACAAGACACAGTGAAACTAGTTGGGACTGTGCTTCATTTTTTCAGGCTCACAGAACTCTGACACCAAAGGATCTCCACCATTCTCCAGAATATCAACAATGCTCTTTGCACCTGAGATGTACCATTGTTTCATGTTTATGTAAATGTCATGGTTTGCACCTGAGACACTCAGAACTAAAGGAAAATCATGAATGAATTATCCTTCAAATTGACCTTGGCTTCTCCAGGTTAGGTTCCAGATATGTCTGAGGAAAACTGTAGTTTGCTTGATGATATAAACCATATTGCCAAAATTCTCAACCTCAGTAGATCCCTTAATTCAAAGTAACAGATGCCTCCTCGTGCCCTCCCATTTTACATTTGAATTTTGTAATTACCTCAAGTTTTTTAAAAAGTGCTTCTTGCTACAGTGAGTATTAAAAGCTGAATCCTAAAAAACATTATATGGGAGGTAATGTATATTGAAGCATTGAAAGAGGCAGTGGTAGGACTGTTCATTATATTTGCTCTGGATCTTGTGAACCTCCCTAACAAGGAAAGTCCAGTGCTCTCAGGAGATCCGTAGGTACTTAAGCACATCATAACTACACCTTCCATTTAATGAACATTTACTTCCTTCTGAATGCCACTCTTGGAGGGAGTAACCAGAAAAAAATGTCACAGAAGATAACATCCCTCATGGACACAAGGCAATAAAACCATCATTAGGTGCAGGTGGCAAATCATTACTCAGAACATCACAGAAGCACTTTACGTACTTCCCCTTCTGTGAAATAGTTGCCAAGAATCCCCAAAGTCAGCAACTGTTAAGTGTGCAATGATGGATTATTTTCTTACATTATTTTTAAAAATTGCTCTCTTGAAAGAAAATGGGAAAAAGATTGGACAGCCCCAAATTCTGTTTTTTTAATCTCTGGTTCGAGCATGTTATCAGACCATTTCATTTCTTTGCTTCTATTTCCTTACATTTATGAAGAGTTAATCACCCCCAAAAGGCTGGATTTGGAATTATAATAAAGATTAGAGAGATCAATAGTCACTAAAAATGTGAAGCACCACCTGAATGCTCACTAGCATCCCTAATATTAGCCACAGATGAGCTGTACACTACACTTGGTAGCCCTGGTAAACTGTTAGAAATAGGTATCTACCTTTCTCAAGCAGTTACAGTTTGAGTCAGTTTTACCAAATATTCAGACAGTAGTCTCCGAATTGAAAAGTTCAGCACATCTCAGAATGAGAAATGAAACTAGATTTTTGTGTCTGCTTCCAAGTCTAGTGGTATCCTAATGGGAGGCTTGTCAGAAAAGCTGATGAGGATAAATGCCCATAAATCATCACTAACGTGGTTGAATTAGCTCTTCCCTGCAGGCTTGTAAGAAGACAGAATTTTATCTGTTTCTCAGACAGCCAGCCTAGGAGGCATATGATCTCAGCATTATAAATCTGTGCTGAAGCATGAGACAGAATAATGACATTAGAATAATTATCACCATAAAATTAGAAATGCAACCTCCCCTCCCTCCTCACTGTAAGAGAAATAGTTCACTTCTGTTAGGTTTGTCAAAGATTTTAAACTGTACACCTGATAACAGACTACTTGGCAAGAACGCAATGGATGAGCAGATCAAGGTAACTATGTCTTTAAGGAGAAAAAGATGGTTGTGAAATAGTTGTTGCCATTTTGATAAATATTTAATTAATTGCTGTTACTTGCAGGTTGTAGGTAAGAACAGGAAAAGTCTAGGAGCTATTTAGGATGAGATGCATCCCCAAGTGCTAAAGGTGCTGGCTGGGGTCATTACATGGACACATTCAATTACCTTTGAAAGGTCATGGTGATCAGGGGAGGCTCGTCAGGATGGGAAGAAATCAAATGTCACTCCTATCTTCAAGAAGGGCAAAGAGGAGGATCTAGGGAACTATAGGATGGTCAACCTCACCTCAATCCCTGGGAAGGAGATGGAGTGAATAATCTTAGAAATTATTTCCAAACATATTAAGACCAAGAAAGTGATTTGGAGTAGTCAGCATGGATTTCTGAAGGGGAAATCATAACAGTCGATTAAGGTGATGGCCTTCTACAATGAGGTGATTGGCTCAGTGGCTAACGTTGTCTAACTGGACTTTAGCAAGCCTTTCGTCATGCTCTTCCAAAACATTCTCATTGACAAACTGATGAAGTATGGATTAGATAAATGGGCACGAGTGATAACTGGAGAACTGGGCAAACAGGAATGTCATGAAATTCAACAAAAGGAAATGCAGAGTCCTGCACCTATAGTCCTGAGCAACTTGCTGTAGCTGACCCGGCTTTGAGCAGAGGGGTTGGAGTAGGCAAACTCCAGAGGTGTCTTCCAATTTCAGCTATTCTGTGATTCTTTGTTTAGCAGACAGTGGGAGATGGATGAAGGAGAGATATGGGACAGACTCTGTGACCCTGACTCTGTGAACAATTCCACTGTAATCAATGAGGATGCTTGAAATGAGTAGCACTGCTCAGGATAAGAGTAGCTCTATTGTTTCAAGAATTATACTCAAGCATCCTTAAGCTTTATAAAGGCACGAGCAGCAGAAAGTACTTAAAAGATGGGTGTACAGATTACTTTTTTTTTTTACAACAATGGTACTGTTCAGATCATTCACTTTGCCAAACACGTTATCCCCAAAAGCCACAGTATGTTGCAAACCATGGAGCTGAAATTCTATTTCAGATATTAACTTGTGGGCCATGATGCTTAGACTCTAACAATCTCAGAATTAAAGCAACAGATGATGAACATTTGCTTAACGATTCTCAGAAACATTTTTCTGCTCATGTGTTTACATGGAATGTGTAGTTTTCCCTAAAGGCAGGCAACATATAAAATGTCAAGAAGAGAGATCAGACAAATAGCCATCCCTCTGTGTCCATGCTGAACTGATAAATTAACAAGAAAAGCAAGGTATCCTGCATCTTTCAGGCTGCTGTAGGAATAAAAGGAGAAAAAAGGAAATACTTTATGTCAAATGCAAAGAACCCCAACCTAGCATTATTTGTAGTAGACAAGCCAAATCTACAGGAAAATATAATTAAACCACTCACCTAAAAGTAGGTGCCTTCAGAGCAATCACAAAGGTGGTACATCAATGGCAAAATAAACCAGAGTAGAGAAGCCCTTTGGGCTTAAGCATGTAATCCAAAATAAAATTAACCTAATTTAATTAATTTTTGTTTTAAACAATATCTCTCACACAGAAGACAGTCACTGATGGCTATAACATTAAACCATCAATGATGATGATACTAATGAAACTATCCCAGTGTCACAATATCGATAGGAGATAAAATTCCTTCAGGATTTGCCTTTTTCAACAGCATGAATGGAGCAAAGAGTCCTCAAAGCAATAGCATGTTCTGTTACTCTGTTCTCTGTCTCAAAGAATGCTGTCAACCTTGATAGCCAGTCTTACTCTGAGCAGGTATTAACAGGATGAGATTAACAGAAGTGAGTGTAACATGGAACTTGTTCTGTTACACATTGCATCTTCTTGTTGTTGTTGTTCTAAAAGTGTTATAAGGAGAAGGGAAGGACAAAGGAAGGTTACAAAGTGGTCTTTACTTTGTCAGGCAGAAAACATGATTTGCACGCAGATCATTCTAGGAAGAGAAGTCATAAAGATGACATTGCAGCACTTTGATATTTGTCAGTAAAAGATTACTCACAGCAATGCAGGAACAATTAGAACAGAGTTGCATGGATGGATTTGCTAAATCCTTGGCCGTTTTTAGTGGCATGAAGCCAATACTTACCTCCTGATAGCAAGTACTAATTTTTAAAGTGAAATGCATTTTTTATTTGTAGACAGTGACCAAATCACCTGCTGGAAAGCCAAATTCTGGAAGAAGCCAAGAACCTCTTGTGAGGAACTGAGTAACGCAATTTGGAAACATTAGGGTCTGAGCAGAGCTATGGGGACTCTATCTACCCCTTCCAAAGTCAGTAGCAAAATTCATGCCAACTTCAGTGGCAAGAGGCATTGGCCCACAAGCCACAGAAGATAGTGAGGTGTAAGCCATGCAGGAGCTTTTAATGAATTATTCCACTAGTATTAGGTTTTTTATGGTTCCATTTGTCCTCATTCAAAGCTCACAGAACCATTATAAATCCAAGATGTTAAAGAAGCTATAAAAATATAGTATTTGGCAAATTCTGAATCAACAGAAGTAAAAGGGTTCTATTTAAAAAATATTACCAAGATATTTTCTGAATGTATGTGGTCAAGAATGGAGGTACTACAGGAAGACAGAAAATGACTCAAAAAATGTAATAGCTTATTAGAAGCTAAAATACAATAAAAGTATGATATTTAATCTTAATTACAGCAGATGTTTTAAATACATTTTCTTCCCATTTGATCAAAAGCATCTCTAGAAAAAAAAAGACTTACGATAAAACCCCAAATAGCCAATTATAACAACTAAGTTGCAGCCTTTTTGTTCAATATCACAGCTTTTTGAAAGCCCTCCCCAGCCTAGCTCTAGATTACATTTGAAATGTAAAGTTTTTTGATTAAAACGGGTGATTGTTAACCTCCCACTGCTATACTGCTATTGGTAAGTATTCATCTTATTTAGGATGCCAAAAGAAAGGGAGCTGCTGATGCCTCTCAAAATCTGGGGAAAATGGCACTGTTTTTT